>NC_051853.1:13738074-14043250 GCF_905115235.1 Hermetia illucens | reverse complement strand
TTCCAAATAGATTGGTTTCTGCAAATGTGCTCACGCTCCTCGGCAACGGCAGCGAGGGTCCTTAAAATGCTGGTTTTCTTCAACTCGAGCGCGATTTCAAACGATATAAGCTGGACATCCAGGACCTAAGCAAATTAAGATGGTAGGGCTCTGGAGAGTACACCTTTCTCTTTTGCCATACTAACGTGCTTTTGTACTCTGGAAAACCAAGTGGTAGCAAATGCGACCGGTGTTTCGATGTTTCTAACGTCTACCATAAAGCGCGCTCTCCTAACCTGGGAGATTCCGGTTCAGAGCACGGAGCATCGCAATCGTGGAGAAGGATGCTTGCTTCAATCAATAACATGGAGAGGCGTCCTAAAGGTAAAATAGTGATCGTGATGAGTGATCTGCTCACTTTGCTCGAACTTGTGATCGGGGAAATACGGTCGTGGCAACCGCAATGATAATGGTGGGAGGTTTGTTGATTCCTTCAGCTTCTACCGTATCGTAACTGGTGGCGCATATTCCAGCATAGGGCCTGCCATATGATCAGTTGGGTTTCATCTAACCAGCATCGTGCGCGCAATCAGATTGCTTTTTTTTGCGACCAGCAGGAGTTGTTTCCTGAATGTGCACAGCAAGATAGAAGCTGACATTGGCCTCAAAAAGGATCACCATTTAATGTAGCGTACGGTTACGGTCTTGAATGACGTGCTCTAACACACTTCAAGGCCCTGATCCTGACTGGTGCGCCAACGATTATTTTTATTGTTACGTTTGCTTGCGTATAGTAGCCGTCACTTACTGTAGGGTTAGAGAGCTTGGAACCTCCAAGTTCATCATCGACCGCTTGTAAGATCCAGCTGTCGCCCGACAGTGACAAACTTACCTTGCTGTTCGGACTACACATACACTGAATGACCCGCCATCAAAAATATCCTTTTCTCGGGTTATACGCAGATCGTCGATCATGCGATACGAATTGGCTGACCACGGAATCATGGAAGCGGATCGATGAACGGAAAATGTGGAAGGATCTATTGACCGCTGTGAGTCATAGCGTGCGTGATGAGCTCCATTTCTGATACCAAGCCAAATCCAGAGAAGTTCAACGCAGTGTGCGCAATGACAAAGGAAGCGTCCGTTTGAGTGTGTCAATTGGAACCATATCTGCGTGCTCTATGCCATTGCAACGATAATAGCTAAAATAATTCTAGAATGCATTAAAGAACATTTCCAAAGTCTGATTGACAGAGAGCAGGCTGGTTTCCGCTTTGGATCTTCCTGCATTGACCACATCAACATCCTACGGATCATTTTGGAACAGTGCGCGGAGTTGAAATCGTCGCTGAACTTGCTTCTCGCCGATTTCGATAAAGCTTCCGATAGCGTGAGTAAGGTGTGTATCTGGTGTGCCCTAGGCAGGAGGGACATTTCGGAGAAACTAATAGCTATTATTAGCGACATATGATAACGCAGAATGTCAGATGCTGCATCAAGGTAAAACCTCGGAGGATTTTGAAGTTTTCGAGTTGGAGTGCTATCTGCAGGAGGAGCTTTCCAAAGGAACTAATCGTTATTTTCAAAGCGAAATATCAAGCCGCAAAATGTCACGTGCCGCACCGTGCTAAAATCTCGGAGAATATTAAGGTCCAATGTGGAGTCCGTCAAGGTTACACCTGTTACCGACATTATTTCTGCTCTATTTTATAAGTGACGTTCTTCATGCAACCTTACTGGAGGATATGGAGGAATATCTTCAAACACCTCGACTATGCTCACGTCATCTGCTTGCACACTCACCGAGTCATGGACCTTGGCCTAAAGTCCTGGGTTTGTAAAAAGATACACTTAGAGTTAGGCTGAAGATCAACTTCAACAAAATCAAGGTTCCTAATCTAACGGATCACTCTCCCTATCTGCATTAACGGGCAGATCATCGAAGGCATCGATCAGTACAGTCTGCGCCGTATCAACGGAGTACACTGGCCTGATACCAACTTAAACGACGAAATTGGTCGTAGTACATGCTTGACACTCGTACGCAATGTCACCGGAAAGCGAAAGTAGCAGTGGATAGGTCACACATTAAGGAGGGGCGACAGCTGCTTTGCTTGCTACACCATGCAGTGAAATTCACTCTTCCAAGATGGATGACGGGTCGGTCGTCCCAAGGCCATCACAGTAGAGAAGAAGTGGGGGAAATCGTGGGGTGAACTGAAGCGCATTTCAGGTAACTGCAAACGATGGCACGTAGGTGTGGTTGCCCCGCTATACTCCACAAAGGGATGCTCGGCAACTATATATATATATAGCCGTAATAACAGTGCGAAGAGCTGGGACCCAACATTGTGGCTCAGTGAATTCTTTAACCGGGTTATTCAGGAAGGAAGAACACCATCTGACTGGCAAGAAAGTACCACTGTTCCAATATGGAAAAAGAAAGGTAGCCCAGCAGAATGTTCAAATTACCGTCCAATCCGGTTACTTTCCCATACCATGAAGATTTTTGAACGCATTCTTCACAACCGTATTCGCGAAATCGTTGAAATAACCGTGAATCAAGCCGGATTTGTCAAAAACTGCGGAACTACTGACGCAATACACGCTGCGCCGTTACTCATGGAGAAACACCGTGAGAAGCATCGCCCTCTTTACATTGCCTTTCTGGATCTAGAGAAAGCGTTTGACCGTGTACCACACGAACTCATCTGGTATACTCTACGACAACACTTCGTGCCAGAAGAACTCGTGCGCTGGGTTCAATTGCTCTACCACGATCCGAAAAGTAAAGTTCGAAGTATGGCGGGTGTATCAAAACCGCTTCGTGTCTCTGTTGGTGTTCATCAAGGAAGCGCCCTCTCACTACTCCTCTTTGTTCTTGTTATGGACACCGTCACACGGGATATCCAACGTCGAGCGTCCTACACACTGCTTTATGCAGATGATGTTTTCCTAGCATCTGATAGCAAAAATGATCTCGAGCAACTTGTTCAAAAATGGAATGATCGCCTCATGCAACACGGTCTCAGATTGAATTTAAACAAAACTGAATTTTTGATGACCGATCCCCATGAAACAGGCACAATCACTGTCAGCGGCAGTGATCTGCCCAGAACTGACCGATTTAAATACCTCGGGTCAACGCTATCAGCCAATGGAGAGCTGCGTTATGAAATTTCTTCACGCATTAACGCAACCTGGATGAAGTGGCGTTCCACAACTGGTGTCCTTTGTGATCGACGTATCAACGAACGTCTCAAATCTAAAATTTACCGCAATGTCGTCCGTCCAGTCGCTCTCTATGGTTCTGAGTGTTGGCCGACTATAAAAGTCAATGAACGGCGTCTTGCGGTAATGGAGACGAAGATGCTACGTTGGACTAGTGGCGTCACACGTTTAGATCACATCCGAAATGAGGATATCCGCGATCGTTATGGAGTTGCACCGATCGTGGAAAAGTTACGAGAGAGGCGTCTTCGATGGGATGGTCACGCAATTCGTGCAAACGAGAATTCACTTGCCAAGATTGGTCTGAACATCGAAGTCGATGGTAAACGACCAAAAGGCAGACCTAAACAACTGTGGCTTGATACGCTGGATGGGGATTTGAAAGCCTCGAGATCGCACCCAGATCAGGCATTCGATAGAGCCAAATGGCGAAGCCGATCACGACGAGCCGACCCCGCTTGTGAACGGGACAAAGGCTGATGAAAAAGAAGAAGAAGTAATAACAGGCACAGTAGGTGAACGCGTGAATACAGATAGACCACAGTTGGTGTCTCCGTAACGAACTCACTATGAACGCTAGAAAAGCTGGATTATTCAGGAAGTAATGAAGGCATCTAAAAGGCTCGCCAAACAGAAAACGGACTGACCGCGCGAACTGTCCTTCCCGCAGTCCGTGGCGGACTGTTTACAGCGGACTAGTTTTATGCAACAAGTTATTCAATGTCCACTGCTGCAAATTTTGTTTCCACGATAATGTCCCATGAAGAAGAACTTCGCGAACTCTTTAATTTTTCACAACGTGTCGGCAATCCACCGCGGACAAGATTGGTCCGCCGGTAAACCACTTGCTGTTTGACTAGGATAATGCAATATTTCATACTACAGAATTCGCGATGGACAGTCCGCCCTCTCCGCGCGGGCAATCCGCTTTCTGTTTGGCGAGCCCTTAAACGTTACCCATCTTCTCATGGACTGGAAATCCATCTGGTATAACCAGTGAAGTATGTATTAAGCAGTACATTTCGACTTTAAGCTCCATAATAAAGTTCCTTTTGATATATGCATGCATCGTCTGGTTACCGAGGCTGAATTTCGCGAACAGCAGGAGGCTACATTCAAAGGCTCAATTTGCTAAGTATTACTGCAGTAATGAGTGCTATCCTATCCACCGCACTCGACGCTAATCGGCGGTAGGAAGGGCAACCAATCATACGGTCACATAGGGTCACGTATATATCTGGAAATCCCTTTGCAAACATCAGGAGGCACTGATGCCTACTGATCAGATTGCCTTTCAAGTTTAGTCTTTGAGAAGGCATATTATGTCTGTGTTCTGGTGATTATAAAAAGAGAAACATGGTCCACACATGAATACAAGATTTTTGGGATTACAGACATAATAATTTTCGCCGATGATGGATGGATCCGACTCAGGGGTGTTTTTTTGGAAAACTTAATTATGGAACTGGCCTGGAACCTTTCATAAAAATGACGACGATATTCCAGGCGGAGAAGAACGTCCTGCGATAAAAATGGCGGACTTGCACCATTCGAATCTGTTCCGGCAATCGGAATACGAGCATACCAAGCCAGGTATGCAGTTGCCAACAGTTGCCGCTGAAACTTGGAAGGTGCTTCTTGAAATGGGTGCCAGGGTACAAGAACATAGCAGGTAATGAGACCTGACTGACTCGCCAAAGCATCGGTTTGAAACCACAATGTTGGGGACAAAGCCCGCATTTAGCTTCCAGCAATCCATTGTCAAGTTTGCTCTAAAAGGTGAAATGAGACATTTGAACCCGAGTCACTAGAGCGGCATTCCCTATCCCTAATAAAGCAAGGCATGGAAATCCTGCTGACACCATTCCTTAAAATATCACACGGAAAAAATGTGGGTGGTTGTCTATATGTAGTGTGCTGGAGGTTGTGGGCTATATATAGCCAATGTGAGGAAGAGGACGAGACAGCCCTGCACTTCATATGCAGCTGCCGGTTTCATCAGACCTCAAGCACTGGTACTTGGGGAAATCTGCGTACTCTCTGCCTCTGCGAGCTGTGCTAACTTTCGTGAAAGCCTGCGAATGGCGCAAACGGGTTGCGATTTTAGGAGATAGTACAATGGGCTCAACAAAAGGCCTCAATCCTTGGAGTTGTCCCCCCCCCCCTCCTTAACACTCTGTCTAAGGCAAGAGTCCTATTTATGGTATTGTTTGGGCTCTAAGCAGTCCATCGTAGAGAATTGGTTGCTAATACCGCACAATTTGTGTACGAGGAACTCAAGGATCCCCAATAATTTACTAATTGAAACCGAGACATCACTAGATCCTTCAGGGCTAGTGCGCTCGCCACGGGAGACGTTTCCTAAATTTCAATACTTTCAGAACTAACTTGTCAAGACAGCCGCCGTTTTCGAAAACCTCAACAATAAAAAGGAATCGTTTCCGTGTCCAAGCATAAACCAATCCCTATAAAGTACCTTTAAGTTTTCTCAAAAAAAAGGGGACAGCAAATGTGTATGAGTTGAGGCAGTTAAAAATTGAATATTTACACAATAGTCATCTTACATTATCGTACTTTTTCCTGCTCCATTTCGTCCCAATAGACAGGTTACATTGTCCTTAGGGAAAACCACTGAAACATTGCTCACTGCTACCTTCGTGGGAGGGTACACTTTGGAAACATTTTCTAATACGCAACCAACGTTTATGTCAAGATCATCTCTGGGTACAGCGTGGAATTTAAATTCATCTGCAAAGAAAAGATACTCATGGAATACGGTTACCATCTTCTGTACGGTTTTTTACTTACCATCCTTTATCCTTTCAACAATATATCCAATGGCCGCATATAGTACAAAATCAAGGAACATCATGGATACAGCATATCGGAATTCGCTATCCGCACTTCCATTTAGGGACATCCCTTTTCCTTGAAGCTCTAATCGCATTATCACATTCCAAGCGTAACAAAATGCCGTGGAAAATGAAAGATTTGTGATGAACCTCAAAAGTCCTGACAGGGTTGCACCAAGTGAGATAATTATAATGTACGGCATGAAGGATATCAAGAAGAGAATTGCTGAAGATACTGATCCAATGCTTGCTGAGCTGAAGAATGTTGAGCACATGTAGCTGAAAAGATATTTTCAAAACTGATAAAATGGGACTGATATGGATGATGAAAGTTCTTGTCATACCAAAATGATATTACACATAACCCAAAAAGGACCAAGAAAAGGAATAAAAATGCTAAGCTCGTATATTGCATTATTTTCCCGGTGTAAAGGATGAAGCAGCAAAGAACGAATACAATCGCCATCTCGATAAATGTTGTGAGGAGCCATGTTATGATTTCGGATGATTCCTTTAGACCCATTGTTCGCATCAGCTGGAAGAAAGGAGCAAATCAACACAATATTCTGCGAGGTTTATTTACAGGACGAACCATATTGTTATGACTCTCCCTCATCCAAATCCGGTATCGTATGCAAGTCGCAATTTGCACGATGAGGGCAATGAAAAATGCCATTTGCACCGATTGGGCCAAATACAACCCCTTCTTGAAACTGCAAAGAAATCAAAAAGGATCATTTTATGGGAATAATCTAAATAATTGGGACCCCGACGTACTCATCTCTAGTGTATTCAGGATATGGAAATTGCTTTGTATGAACAACGACATCATCTACATCAAATTTATCAGGGACAGATTTCTTAGAGTCGATTCCAAGCAGTAGATCAAAGAATCCTCCTGCTCCTAATTGACGCTTCCTTCTTTCTTTCTTCTCGTTTCCGCTTGGGTCTATTGTCCCCTCAGTAACTTCAGCCAAATGAAGGTTAGATTTATCATTCGCTGAGGTCTCATTATTCGTTTCATGTTCGGAGACAGTTGTGACCCCTGACTCCATAGATGTGTCAGAACTTGGAGTTGTGGTGTTCTCTCCCACATCGTCATCATCGAAATTGAAATCGTCATCAGTTTCGTCATTTCCGAAAAACCAATTATCATCCCCTTTTGTACTAGCACCTTCTTCAATTTCAGGCTCACTGAGGAGCTGGGCCTTTTTCTTAGCCTTAATGATTCCAACATCGATAGCATGTTTCATTTGAACGAATCCTCGGTGATACCGCATCTCCAGTTCGAAGTTGGATTCAGGACCTGGGAACCAGAATCTGTTTCGAGTCTCTGCTGTAATGGGAGTATTGTCAATATCCATCCGGAATTTATAGACAATATCTTTATCGGAAGTCGTATTGAAGTAAACGGCAGCGTAAAACAGCTTTTTCTGGTAAAGCTCAAAGGCCTTTTTCTCCAGCGCTTCTTCTGATTCTACAGGGACGAAACGATCGATGGAGAAGCATTCAAGGATGTTATATACGACGCGGATAACATCGTTGATTGTTTCGTCGGTAGCAATACGGGTTGCGATGTCCTCCACCATTTTGATATCCACTGAACCGCCAATTGCTTGTTGGACAAAAGGAGACTTCACCAAATCGATTAGACGGAAAAATTGTCCTTTAAAGTGTTCATCAGTTCTGAGTTTCACCATCATCGTGTGCAAGGCCCTTGTGAAGTTTAGTAGCTTATCCATTTCGGTGAAAGTTTGATTGGCCTGGTGAAAATATAAAAGTATTGTAATTCCCTTTTTTGTACTATCCAAATAGCTTTTGATAATATGGAACAATTACACAAAACAGTTACTGACTGAAAGGATTCAGGAGCTGTTTTTTTAAGAAAAGAGAGTTGAGCATTTCGCAGTATGTAGGGATAACTTAGCAGCCTCTATTTGGGTATGTACGTTTTTTTAATTCAAGAATTCGCGAATCCTTAATCTCAGCGATGCAACGGTGGCGGGTACTGGAAGATTTCACGGTCACTGATCACCAGCACATTTCCTTTGAAGTGACCAACGCTGAAACCCAATGCTCTGACTTTCGGCAAAATTGACCTTGGCAAATATGCCGAAACTATCAAGAGGGGTGAATGAGCCTCAAGACTCATACGTGGATAGAAAAAATGGCATTGAATCGTTAGTGACCTCAACACTGAGCCTTAATACCGCAGCTTGCAATGCATCCACGCCCGAAAGGAGACTCCTATACACAGATCACACAGAGGTCAAGATGAGGAAACCCTTAGATTCCCAGAATACAAGAGGGCGAAAAATATGCCACAAACTCAACAGGCAAAAAGCCCCGAAAAGCTAGGTGTTCGTCAATCATTTTTTTCCATGGATGCAGTGGAGACGGCAGAAATCGTGCAGACGCTTTTTCCTGTTCATCACCAGGTCACTTTATCGATGATATGTCCGAGTAAGTAGTTCTGACCCCTAGCTGACAGTATACCTGCGTTCTAGGTAATAGCTTCTCGATGAAAAGCAAACCGCGAATGACCGGGACAAGTTGGGACAAATTGGGATTCTCCGGAACGATGGGCTCAATGGGGTGATGGGAGCTCTGCCAAGGTGGTAGTTGTGACGTGAGCCAACCCCTTCAGGACTCTGACCGGATAGCGTGCATTAAACCGGTGTTAATAGATCGCGTTGCCCGAGCGAGTCCTGATCTGTCCGGAATCAGCTAAGCGTGAGCCAAGAATCACGAAACTGGGTAGGGGCTTTGTCCCCAAGGGGACCGCTACCTCGTCCACGATGCACTGGCGAAACTTCCGTGGAGAATAATGATAATAACACAGAAAAATCGACAAAATATCAGGGAAAGAGGAAGAGCTGACTGCGTTTTGGGCGCAACAAAAAAATGCGACGCTCACCGCAGCGACCAGCGAAAAAGGCAGTGAGTGCTGAAATACGCGATGTGATACCGGGCGCCAAAATAAAGAAGAAGCCTTACCAAGTGGCGCGACTGACGGTACCAGGACAGCAACTCAAATATCCTATAGTGACCCTGTTCCGGGAAAAGCTACGTAAGAATCGTTAGTCCTGAGCAGGTGGATTCGGACACGAACCAAGTGGAAGTCCAGTCGACCGTCCTAACTAGAGCCGAAGTGGAAAGGCGCCGCAATGGTGAAGCGTATGCGGTCAGCGAAGGCGTCAAAAACGGGCTGATAGAGCCGGAGGAGCTGGACCGCATCTCCTTCTACAGCAGCGGAAGACGGGTGGAAAGCAGAAAGAGTCGCACTTCCCGCTGAGGACACTACAAGCGCCAAACCAATCGTAAATAGACCACTGCAAAGCGAACTGGGGAAAAGCGGAAAAATGATGACGTTTGCGGAAGCCTTTAGTAAAATTCACCGCTCTTTCATTCGGAAAACGAAGGGTGGTGGAGCCCTCGTTGAACTAGGCCCGAAGATGACTAGCAAGAGTACGTTCTGCGAAGCGGTCAAGGGGTTACTATGGGAGGAGGGTTTTGTTTCTAGCCTAAGGCCCATGTGCTCTCTAGAAGTTGGAGATCTTGACTGCCTCACAAAAAAAGGCCGAAGTGGGAGAGGCCGTAAAGCGTAAATGTCCAGAGGTAACGAATGCCCCAATGTAAATTCTCGAGGCCAAAAACTCGCTGTGGTGAAAGTCCTGAGTAATATGCGAAGAAGCTCCTTAGCACCGGGAAAATCAAAATGGGATGGGTAGTATCCAGGGTACGATTGTGAATAATCACTGCCAAGTGCTACAGGTGTATGGATTATGAACACACGTCAGCAACTTGTAAGGGACCCGACAGGAGAACAATATGCCGCAGATGCAGTCAAGTAGGTCACTAAGTGAAAAACTGCAACGAAAACGAAAGTTGCGTTCTCTGCGCTCCCTCGTTTGGTGAAAGCGTCACACACACTGCGGGTTTAGGACGGTGTCTACTCTTTAGGGCGAAATTAAGAACGGCTAGGGCGCGGTTAGCATGATCCCCACCATACAAATTAATATGCACTGAAGTGTAACCGCTCACGAGCTGCTCGCGCAATTCGCCGCGGGGATAAAGGCTGATCTAGTGCTAATCAGGGAGCAATACTGGAACATTGACCCGACTTAGTGGCATCTTATCTATTGCTACTTATCTACTACCACTGCCATCTGGATTCGGGACGATGTTCAACTTCATGTTCTTGCCCAAGGCTGAGCGATTCGGTATTTAGGGATAACGTTTTTTAACGTTTACCTGAATCAGACGATGGCTGACTTTCGGGGCCGGCTTGATGCTTTGCAGGACGTCGCTTCGGGCATGGAGGACGAATCCTGGTAGACGGTAATTTTAATATTAGGGCAGTTGAATGGGACACGCCTCAGTCAGACTCCATAGGGAAACGAATCCTGGAAATAGCGGCGAGAACCGAGCTCGTAGTTTTAAATACCGGATCCACGCCAACATTTCGGCGCTCAGGCTGAAAAGGAAGCGTACCCGACATTACTTTTGCATCGGAATCTCTGACGCAATCGGTAGACGGGTGGCGAGTCCTAGAAGACTTCTCGGCAAGTGATCACCAATACATCGCGCACGAATTGGTTGACGCTGCTTGTCGGCATGCACCAACCCGGCGGTCCTCCTGCGTGGGGAATGTAATGAGGGTGAATATTAGGATGTTCATCGAAACTCTTAGAACAGATTGAGTCGCGCTGGTGGGTACTTCGAAGGGCGGTAGCATTGCGCTGACACTGTCAGTGATGTACTTGATAACTGCAGCGTGTGAGGCGTCCATGCCGTAGCAAGCCTTCTATGCACGGGTGGACGGCAGAAATTGTCCACCTACGGAGGGAGTGCCATAAGCTCCGTCATTTGGAACAACGTTAACACGCCCGCAAGGAGGAATGCGCCATAAAGGCAGTGTATCATCATCATCAACGGCGCAACAACCAGTACCCGGTCTAGGCCTGCCTTAATAAGGAACTCCACACATCCCGGTTTTGCAGCGAGGTCCACCAATTCGATATCCCTAAAAGCTGTCTGGCGTCCTGGTCTACATCACCGCTCCATCTTAGGCAGTCTTCTTTTTCTACAATAAATATTGCCCTTATAGACTTTCCGGGCAGGATCATCCTCATCCATACGGATTAAGTGACCCGCCCACCGTAACCTATTGAGCCGGATTTTATCCACAACTTGACCGTCATAGTATCGCTCATAGATTTCGTCATTGTGTAGGCTACGGAATCGTCCATCCTCATGTAGGGGGCCAAAAATTCTTCGGAGGATTCTTCCCTCGAACGCGGCCAAGAGTTCGCAATTTTTCTTGCTAAGAACCCAAGTTTCCGAGGAATACATGAGGACTGGCAAGATCATAGTCTTGTACAGTAAGAGCTTTGACCCTATGGTTTTTTTTTTTGTTTGTTTTGGGAGTAGGGTAGGTGAATGCGTTTACGCACAGAGTGTTGGACTCCCGCAACAGCACGCTGGCAGACTACCAACTAAAAACCTCCTTGCCGTCAGAGAACTAGCCTGGAACCGTTTGACACATTACATTAGCCCTCCCGCTCTCCCGGCTTTGGGAGCATTCAAGTTAGGGAATTCCTGTCACCAACGGGAGGGGAATTGTTGTTAGTTCTAGGAACCTCTTACCGTCCGATCCCTCCCCCGGTCGAGTTCAATCTTCTTCGCAATAAGAAGAGCCCGAACATAATGCGCAATACGATTCCAGCTGCCAGCGCTTTTCAGCATCTCTCTGACAATGTCTGGAGAGAGCTGCCCTGTGTCTGCATAAAGCTGCTGGCGAAGGCCGTCCCACCTCTCGCAAAGAGAAAAAGGTGTGTTCAGCGTCATCCGCCACTCCATTGCAGAACATACAATCACAACCACTTCTCTCTCCTTGGCAAGGAGGGCAACGGGGATCACTCCCGCAATCACCATCACAGCCGGTTCGGAGACGATGCCATAAGCAGACGACACTCGCAAAGCTCCCCGCCTCTGCACTTGAGCGAGGCGTTTACGATACAGCTCTTTGTCAAGGCCATCAGCCCATGCCTCCGCACCATAGAGAAGAACGGACTGCGTTGCTCCCATGAAGAGACGTCTCCTAGTTGATATAGGGCCCCCGACATTCGCCAATAGCCGACTCACGGCCGCGACTCCAGCTGCAGCCCTGTCCGCTACCCCTATGGTGAGACGTTTCGAGCGGAACAGTTTTTGTAAGCTGAAATAGGCTCTGTTGAATGACAACAACCGTGCGTGGATTTCATCATCGTAGCTTTTATCGGTTGTGATTTTCGACCCTAGATGGGAGAAATTATCAACGGTCTCAAAGTTGTATTCTCCTATCCTTATTCGTCCTGTTTGACCAGTGCGGTTTGATGTTGTCGGTTGATTCGTCTTCGGTGCTGACGTTGCTACCATATATTTTGTCTTGCCTTCATTGATGTGCAGCCCAAGATCTCGTGCCAATCAGCGCCTGCTCGATCTGGATGAAGGCAGTTGGTACGTCTCGGGTGTATAAATCAGCAAAAAGGAGTCCCGGAGTGTGATAAATAAAAGCAAAGCTCGCGACTGGCGGGTGAAAGAGGTGAAAGAGGATCCGAAAAGCTTATCAGGCGTAGACTCGATGAAACGTTCCGCGCTGCCGGGGACTGATCTCCAAGGCAGTTCGGGTTCAGAACTGGAAGATCCACGGTGGATACTGTTATGGAGGTCGTGAATGCGGTTCATCGAGCCGAGGCACACAGTCCACCTTATGACGCTTGATGTTCTGACACCAATTCGGTAAGATGGACAGATATGCTAGGCAGATTAGAAAACTCATTCCTCGTGGCAAGCTATCTCTTCCAGATATTGAGGGATTATCTGAAAGATCGCTCCCTGCTCTATGAGTCGCTAGAGGGCCGGAGAAGGATGCCCATGGAGTAGCACAGGGGTCCATCCTAGGGCCATTATATCAGTACTAAATAAAACAAAAAACGCCTGCAATGTTACAGCGGGAACACCTTCAAATTTTTAAATATTTCCTACTGTATTCATTGGGAGGAAGGTGGGTTCAATGTAACAAAGCAGCTACATTGAACCCCATTTTAAAATTTACTACCAATTTTGACTGTTGATATTTAAAAAAATATCCAATAAATTTTTAGTAATAAAATACTTACATATTGCATAATCTCCCTAACATCGTCTGTATCAGGTCCATAAATAATTTTTCCCTGGATAATAGGCATTATCTGGCTCCATGTCATCTTTCCGAAATTGTTATTGTTCACATCAAGATACAACTGCTTACAATAAGGTGCTGAAAAGCAATATATCTATTTAGAAAAATCAGAGAATGCTTTGTATGAGAATTCCTTCAATACTTGGCATAGCATTCAATTCATCGGGGTTGGCGCCATTGAAATCCTCGGAAAACAGAATGTTGTTGACGAATCGAATATTGTCGCTTCGAGGGAACGGCTTGCCACAGATAATATTCCCAGATTGTGAAAACATTCGACTATCTAAAATGAGATCAAAATATTTTGTTTGGTAATGGGGACAAAAAAGATTTTGTTAACAACTAATCTATAACAATTCAATTAAATCTAGAAATAATATTTAGATTTATGTTGTTCAAGGATTTTCCGATCTCGCCCAAACTATGGGCGAATTTATGCTCAATATAATATAATTCATGTCGTGTTCTGCGAATTATATAAAGGAGCATTTAACATCTGCGAGCCACTTCGGTCCCGACTTCCAGCGTGCAAACTGGAAACATATCAACCTGGCCCTCAAAATCAAACTTCAACCTCTCCTACTCCTATCCAACCATACAGTTCCTAATGAGTCCATCGACCGCCGAAGCAGTTCAGCAAGTATGCGACGAATTGATCCCTTCCCGTCCCTTAAATTACCGCAACCTAATCACCCTTCACGACGATATCCTAGCCGACATCCAATACAAAAAGACCCTCAGGCGCAGATTATTTAGGAATAGATACTCTCCCCAATCCTCTCACCTCCTCACCGAAATCCGCGAGCTGGACAAGTCCATCCGCGAAAGAATCCTCACCCTATATTCCCAATATCTCCACAACCGCCTCTCAAACACTGAACTGAACCCTGGTACATACAGGGAACTCAGGAAGACCTGCCCGCGTTTGGGCAAATCAGTCCAACAAAACGCGATCCTTCCCCAAAACATCCTACCCACAGAAAAAGTGAAAGTCCTCGCTGACCACTTCCTTCAAGCTCACCACTGCACCCTCCACTTCCGTGAACCAAGTTTCGATAACGAGGTAAACGGAAAGATCTCCCAACTCCTAACCACCCTTCCTACCTCATTCCCCAACCCGCACAAAATCCCTTCACCCATGCCCTCGCCGACCCAAGTCAGCGAGAGAATATCCTTCCCATTCACTTTGTCAGCCCAGACTCCGTCAGGGCGGCCGCCTCCAAAAACAAGAAATCGGTTGGACTTGACAAAATCCCCTCCATCGTCCTTAAGAAACGCGCCCCAAGTATTGCCCCCATTATGTCCTCCATCATCGACCACTGCCTTATCAACACCCACTTCCCAATAGATTGGAAGAGTGCTCGAATTGTCCCTGTTCCCAAAAAAAAAACAAAATCTACTAAATCCCGATAGCTACAAGCCTATCTCAATCCTCTCATCCTTCGCCAAAAATTTTCGAGCGGACCATCAAACTCATCATCGATTCCAATTCGCCAACCGCCCCAAACACTCAGTCAAGCATGTACTACTCATGCTCAAATCGGACGTCCTCCTCGGCCTCAACCGGAACGCGCCGACCATAGCCTGTCTCCTCGACATAAAGAAAGCTTTCGACTCCATATGGCAATACGCGGATGATCTCATCCTCTACACCTCCACCAGAAACATCCCTGCCGGTGAAGCCCGCCTGAATTCCTATTTGGACGAGCTCTACCGGTATTTCACCCGCTGGAAACTGTCCCTAAACCCACAAAAATGCGAAACCATCGTATTCCGTGGTACCGCGAGGATGACACCGAAAATGAGGAACGACATTTCAACCCTATCCCTGAAGATCCACAACGACACCATCCCAACCGTCAAAGAAGTCACCTACCTTGGGGTGACAATCAATTCCCGCCTATCCCACGTCCCACATATCACGAAGGCACTGAACCGTGCAATAGGTACCTTCAAATCCCTCTACCCAATCCTAAAATACGGTAGCCTAATACCTCAGAAAGTCAAGCTGTTTTGCTACAAACAGCTTATCCGTCCCCTCCTCGTTTTCGGCTTCATCTTCTGGTCCGACGCTTCCCCCACCAAATCGAACGAATCCGCTGCAAAGAGCGCAGAATCCTCCGCCACTGTACCAATATCTTCAAGAACGAAGACCGCTCCAAATACATCTCAAACCAGATCCTCTACGACTCCTCTCAAACACCCCGAATTGACGCCGTCCTAGCCCGTCATGTCCTCAAATTCCTAGAAAAATCCATATCCCACCCAAATCCACTTATCTCCCAGGCCATGAAGATCGAGATCGTCGAAGAGAATCTTCTACGAACTCATCTGTACCCTCAAGTCGTCCTATCTCTCCAGTCCCGTAACCTCCTTTTCGACCCCGGCGGTAGAGTAATCTTCTACAACGGCATTTACTCCTCATCCCACTTCGGTTACGCTGCTCCCAAGGCAGAGCATAGGCAGCGTCTGACGATTTGCCTCTGTCCTGGTACGAAATCGCAAAGTCGTCTTCGTCTAATACTTTTTTAGATTTATAATTTATATAAATATAAACACATAGCAACCACTAAGAGTATAATCCGAAAAGTACATTAAAATCCAAATGTAACAAAAAACAGTATTAAACCTGAGGTGAAATAACTGGCACTTCATGGGAAAACTTTTATCACATTTGATGTATTTATTTCCAAATTAGATACTTTCCAGATTATAACCAACCTGCAAATAACTGTTTGATATCAAAAGTTGATCCGAGCATTTTTTCGACCTCTGGAAGTCTGCCGACGAGGTTGTTGATATTTTCTGTAGGATAAAGTCAAAAAAAAGATTGTCACTATTCTCCAGAGTTTTAAAGAATTTACAATCCAAACTCACTTTCCAGATAGCTGAATTTTGAATTAGATACAAGAGCAAGCGCAGAACTTACAAAGTTCGCTTTTTCCGGCAGTTCAATGATGGTTTTGTAGAGAGCATCTTCATTTAAAAACGTCTGAACAATGTTTAGAACGGGCTTTAGTCTGGAAAAAAGATATCATACATTACTATAATTGGATTTGAAACTAATGGAAAACGTGATTTCAAGACCAAATGTAATAATTATTAGTAATTTCGCACTGGGTGCTATTTATAATATATTATTCAACTTGTGTTCTCAACAATTAAAATTATGGAACTTGGATGCTTTCCTACAGTGACACTAGAAATAATACTTTAATATCTTCTTACTAACTACAGGTATCTCGCTTGATATGAGTAGATTGATAAAATGATTTTTAATAGGCGAAGCTGTGAATCTAACACGAGATTTCAACCATTATTAGATATTTCCTCATTTTCTGAAAGTAGTAATCCATTAAGCGGCAGGGGTCCTCCTCACACTCTCCTTTGAGGAAACTGAACGTAAGGTACTCGTATGGAGTGTTTGCTAGTTTCACTACTATGAGTTACCCACTGGATTCCATTCAGTTCTTCCTTTGTCACCTTGAAAATTATACAACTATTCCTATTTCTTTCTTTTCGCACCATATAGCATTTTACGGATCCTGACGCTTCCCACCTGAAGCCTTTATCAATGAACAATAAGAATGAAGAGTAAGAGAAAATCCGCGCGAAGCAACCGCGTCTGCCGATGAGAACACTACGAGCGCCGAGCGAACTGAAGAAAACACGAAAAGAGGAAGGGCCATCTGAAGGAGACTTCACTCAGGTGCTCTCCAGGAGTGAAAAGAAAACAGCGAAGAGGGACAAGAGGCAACAACAAGCTGCATCATCAGAAAGGCCTCTGTTTAAAATTAAAGGTAACACGAAGCACGGCGCACCAGAAGAAAAGGTGGAGAGACGAGGGAGGACTAGACCGCCAGCCTTTTACAAAATCAAACCCGATCGAATGGTTATGGAATCCTAGTCGAACCAGGCCCGAAGACAAGAAATAAAGTTACGTTCTGTGAGCAGTGGAGAGGCTTCTGGGAGAGAAAGTTTTGGTTGCCAGCCTGGAACCCTCGTGTTCTCTAGAAATCCGAGACCTAAATGCCTCACAGAAAAGAACGAGGTAAAAGAGGCCATCAAACGCGAATGTCCGGAGGTAACCAGTGTCCGGATTGATATCACCTCTGGGAAATCCCGACGCCAAAAACTCGCTGTGGTGGAAGTTGCCGAGCAATACGAAACAAGAACCCAATTTCATGGCACCATTGCATATCATGTACTGCTGCGATATGGGTGCCGGCCCGCACCCTCCTTAGGATTTTTACCCAAGGCCGAGGGGTGGCTTTTTCTGAATTCAGTGTTCAGGGATAACATTTTTCCGTTTCTGTCTTACGCCAAATGAGACGATGTCAGACTTTCAATGGAGGCTTGATGCTTTGAGAGACGCTATCTCAGGCACTGATGGGTGGATTCCGGTCGGGGGTGACTTCAATGCCACGACACTTGAATGGGGCATGCTTCCTACAAACTCCAGAGGGAAACGAATTCTGGTAATGGCGGCGAGAACAGGACTGGAGGATACTCCTGGTGGTGGTGGTGCTTCATCTGATACTGTCGTAAATACTGTTATGAACCTGATAACTTCGACTTGCAGAGCTTCCATACCCAGAAGGGCATCGAGACGTGGTAAACCTGTATTGATAGACGGCGGAAATTGCAGAGCTCTAGAAAGAGTGTCACTGGCTCCGCCGCTTAACACAACGTCTAAGCGACCAAGAAGAGTCATGTACCATAATAACGAAGTACAAATCAGCCAAAAGGAGACTCCGCAGCGCAATAAACAGTAGCAAAGCTCGGTGCTGGCAGAATCTATGAGGTGAATGGGAACCCGTGCTAACTCGGTTACAAACTGGTAATCCGAAAAATTGGGACTCTGCGGAAACCCTGTTCACTTAAGGCCGAGCAGATGGGCCGCATTGTACGGGCACTACTCCCTGCGCACCTCGTACAGGATGATGAGGTCAGCGGAGAGAGCCCCGAGGACTGTCCACTAAGAATTAGAACAGGCAGTCCTCAGTATGAAAATTAAAAAGGCGCCAAGACCCGATGGTATTCCAGCAGACGTATACAAACTGGTATTCAAACACCTGCCAGACCTGCTGCACGGCGCATTTAACGCTTGCCCGAAAGAGGGCATTTTCCCTGCTCGTTGGAAGGTGATGAGTCTTACGCTGATTAGCAAAAGCGGCCCTGTCATATCCCCCACTTTGTATGCTTGACACTGCTGGAAAAATGCTCATCAGAAATAGACTCGTTGAAGCGATACGCGCTACCGGAGACTTATCTCCCCGTCAGTTCGAGTTTAGAGCAGGGAGATCCACAATGGATGCTGAGTGGAGGCACATAGCCGCCGAACTCGACTGGTGGTGCGTCTCGTAACGCTTGACGTCAGAAACGCTTTTGATAAGATGAAAAGACATTCTAAGCACAATAGAAAATATCTTCCACGTGCCGAACTATCTCTTATGGATATTGGGGGACTATCTGAGGAACCGCTCCCTACTATATGAAACACTAGGGGGTCAGAGGAGAATGGAGATGACGTCGAGGGTAGCCCAGGGATCCATCCTAGGGCCGGACCTCTGGAACGCTACCTATGATAGTTTACTTAAACTCGACATGCCAGAAGAGTCGCGCCTGGTCGGTTATGAAGATTATGTCGCGGCGCTCGTTGTTGGAAGCACTGTCGAACGGGCGCAAAGCAACAAGTAAACGGATGTAGTCATCCATCCGGTTTCAACCTTGCACTGGAAAAAACCGAAGTAGTCATCCTGACTAAAAAGAGAATTCCGACCCTGCGTTACATATCGTTCGGCGAATCGATAATCGAGTCAAAACCAGCGATAAAGTACCTCTGGCTGACTCTTCAAAGATGACCTTTTTTTAGTAAAACCAGGTAGCAGTAAACAAGGCTGCGGCCAGAGTTTCGGCGTTAAGTACACTAATGACAAATATTGGGGATTCTACGTCTAGCAGGCGGCAATGTCCCCTGATGAGTCCAACGCAGTGTATTGTACTCTACTGCGCAGAGATATAAGCTGCCGCTTTTGGCAAGAAAGGATATTGTAAGCGTCTTGCACAAGTACAGAAACGAGGAGCTTTACTAGTGGCATCTGCGTACCGCACTGTCTCTGAACCAACCCGCGGGGGTGATTCCCCTTGCCTTTCTTGGTAAGAAGCGTGAAGCCATATACAAGCGCAAGGGAGGTGGTTAGTTGTGCCGAACGGCAACGCACCCTAGACGAATGGCAACTCTCTTGGCAAAATGAAACTAGAGACAGATGGACTACGTGGCTCATTGGCAACTTAGGTGCGTGGCTGGCATGGTGAGATTAACTATTTCCTCACTCAGCTGTTAAGTGGGCTTGGAGGTTTTCAGTCTTACCTGCACAAGATTGGAAAGGCACGATTTCTGGATTGTGTGTTTTGCAATGAAGTTATGGAGATCGCCCAGAACACTTTTTTTTTTTGTGGAAGTTGGGATGGAGTCCATCAGCAGCTCTATTTAAACACAAGAAATCTCTCTCCAAACAACATTTTCGAGGAGACGCTGAGGTGCGCTGACAGGTGGAGCAGTGTTGCCCATTACATTCGGGTCCTACTCGTTGCAAAGAAGATAGAGCTCGACCGGTGAACGAGCTGGATGGGCAGGGGTTCCCTGCGTCGGATTTCTATGGGAGATACCTCGATCGAAAGGGGAGGCGCCCCCCCCCCCCCATTCAAAAAAAAATTTTGATGGTACGCCGGCGACAGGGCAAGGTATCGTGGAAAATCCATTGAGATCAAGCCCACGGGAAATCGAAGAAAATTGAAAATTTTGCTGAACCCCGGGTCGGGAAAATGACGAAAAATCGAAAATCGTCGAATTTCCGTGGGAGATACCTCAATCGAAAGGGGATGCGCCCCCGATTCAAGAAATGCAAAATTGTTGATGCTACGCCGGCGGAAACGCAGGATATCGTGGAAAGTCCATTGAGATCGAACCCACGGGAAATCGAAGAAAATTGAAAATTTTGCTGAACCCCGGGTCGAGAAAATGGCGAAAAGTCAAAAATCGTCGGTTTTCCATGGGAGATACCTCGATCGAAAGGAGAGGCGCCCCTGATTCAGGAAATGCAAAATTTTTGATACTACGCCGGCGGAAATGCGATGTTGTGGAAAATCCATTGAGATCAAGCCCATGGAAAATGGCGAAAAATCGAAAATCGTCGGATTTCCATGGGAGATACCTCAATCGAAAGGGGATGCGCCCCCGATTCAGGAAATACAAAATTGTTGATGCTACGCCGGCGGAAACGCAAGATATCGTGGAAAGTCCATTGAGATCGAGCCCACGGGAAATCGAAGAAAATTGAAAATTTTGCTGAACCCCGTGTCGGGAAAATGGCGAAAAATCGAAAATCGTCGGATTTCCATGGGAGCTACCTCGATCGAAAGGGGATGCGCCCCCGATTCAGAAAAAGCAAAATGTTCGATGCTACGCCGGCGGAAAGGCAAGAGATATCGTGAAAAATCCATTGAGATCAAGCCCACGGAAAATCGAAGTAAATTGAAAATTTTGCTGGACCCCGGGTCGAGAAACTGATGAAAAATCGAAAATCGTCGGATTTCCACGATCGAAAGGGGAGGCGCCCCCGATTCAGAAAAAGCAAAATTTTCGATACTACGCCGGCGGAAACGCAAGATATCGTGGAAAATCCATTCAGATCAAGCCCACGGAAAATCGAAGTAAATTGAAAATTTTACTGAACTCCGTTTCGGTATTTAGATAACATTTATATCGTCACCAATCTCTTCAGGTTTCCTTTTTCAATAATTTGAAAGACTAGATCAGACCTAGACCTCTAGGAGGGGTTTGCTTTCGGTTTTATCGGTTTGGTTTGTGCTTCTTTAAATTGTTTTCCTTGATTCAATGATTTAATTATAGCAGGGAGTTGTTAACTGTCTATAAGTTGCACGTGACCAACAGCTTCCTTATTTACCTGAAGACCAATGGTGTATCCCCGTCTAGATGGTACCATTTAGTATTATGTTGTATACACCATGTTGAGCCATCATTTAGTAGATTTACAATATATTTATATATATTTACAATATGCACCATTCAAAACGTCTATCGCCTTTTATGATATGTCATACCTAATAATGTCCGCAACTAGGATTCGCAGAAGAGAAACCGGTTCCGAAGTAAAAAGACTTTTGAGCGCGTCTGTTAACAACTACAAAACTACTGACACTAAATGTTATATGGTTACTTATCCAGAAACCCCTTAAGAAGAATCGCCCTCTCTGCATTGCATTCCTGAATTTAAAAAAGACGCTCGGCCGTATACCACCTAAACGTATTCCTATGTGTTGGATGAAGTACCTTAATACCAAGAGGAAAGTTGGAGGTGCGGCAGCTACATGAAAATGGCTCCACAATTCTAGCGGTGTTCAATGAGAAAACGCATTCTCGCCGCTCCTCTTCGTTCTTGTCATGGGTATGATCAACTTGTCCGAATGGGGAATGGTTCCAAGTGCTAGTCGGCTACTGAAAGCAATGAATACCACTTCACGCTAATGTTGCGGTAGATCAACGACCCAACACGTTTTGATTAGGCTAGAAATAAGGACATCCGTGATGGATATAGAGCTGCATTAATCGTGCAAAAATTGTGCGCGAGGCATCTTCGCTGGTCAATTAACCTGCACTAGTTTAGATTAGTCCAGATATCAAAATCGATGGCAAACGATCCAACCATACACTAAATTTTTATTTGAAAACCTTTTGACTCTACCCGTGCCAATACTGTTATCGAAAAATATGGCGAATCCGAACTAGAAGAGCTCAACCTGCTTCCAAACGAGATGAGAAAAGAACTCCAATCCCTATTAACCAATCGATTTCTGGGCTTTAAATAGTGAAGTGATAGTTTGGAGTTCGTCTGTCATTGGTGAAATTGTGAAAGCCAGTCCATTCCCTGACACTTCTGAAGTGATCTTTCTAATGGT
Organism: Hermetia illucens; assembly: GCF_905115235.1. Classification (NCBI taxonomy): domain Eukaryota; kingdom Metazoa; phylum Arthropoda; class Insecta; order Diptera; family Stratiomyidae; genus Hermetia; species Hermetia illucens. The sequence goes on along the minus strand of NC_051853.1, from coordinate 14,020,978 downwards.
TTTGCCAACCAACGTGGCTGACAAAAACATGGGAAGTAGTATGATCACCTCAAACCAGCTCAGTCTTTTTAAATTTTCGAATTTTGAACAGGTGATGAAAACGTTCTCTGGATTTGCATCTTCATCATCAAGGCCGCAACAAGCCGTATCCGGTCTAGGCCTGCCTTAACAAGGAACTCCAGACATCCCGCCGAGGTCCACCAATTCAGTATCCCTAAGAGCTGTATGTCCACCGCTTGTTCTCTGCGTTTTCGGCATAGGAAAATTACATCATTTAAATTGAATCTGTAAAGGTGCTTCTTGCAGTCACCCCTTACGGCCCTCTTCATGGGCTAAAACACCTACTAGGGTGTCATTCCTGCAATAAGCATGTGCCTCATACGATCTTGCCCAGTAGGTGCAACATCTTCACAGAGCGTTTAGCCGATAACCGGCTAATCACAATTTAAGTATCCGAACAACTTGTCAAATTGAAGTAGAGGCCAAGACATTTTCCCTTCTAGCTGACCCCGATTGTGGACAAAAAAACGACTAGAGAAGAAGAAGATACTAAGGTTGTCCCTAATTGGAAAATAATCTGCTGTTTTCATTCAAGGTAGAAGCTGTCTGCCATTTTCTAAGATGTTTTGGTATTGACGCCCTGAATCTTCGGCTGAGTTTAGTGCCACCTACACCTGGTAGCATCCTTGCTAATATTGGACTGAGGGTAGCAGTCTGCCCAATAGGCCTTAAATGTAGTTTATCGCTGCGTTTCTGATTGAAATTTATTCCTTAAGTATTTCAGTGATGACTGAGAGAGAATAACATGTTCACCAATGTAAATTTTAATAGTTTTTTTGTTTCCGCGACTTTGTTAAAACTACCAACTCAGTTAAATGTTTGGCATATTCCAGCCTGCTGTTCTTCTCTCTTTCGGGTCGAAAAGTTTGCAGAAACCGCAAATTGTCTCTCCTACTTTTGGCATCCGGTTCTCGCGGATGGTGAACTTCCAAGAAAGTGTAGAGATGCAACTCTGTAGTTCGTGGAAGCTCCATCCGGTTTTATAAGAAAGTTAAGCTTGGCCGGCTCATCCCTTTTAAGGACTTTACGGCCTTGAGGTCTTTTTTGCCATTCAATGAAAATGTGCGATCCAGAGTTCCCAATTGATCTTCTATCGACAAAGGAGTTCTTAGTCGCCTAGGGTGCTGCACTTTGTTGCCAAGGAATTCATATAACTTGTTTTCCAACCCGTTTTGCTAGGAGTCCGTCTTTGTAGAGTCTACTATTTTCTTTCATTTAATACTTTCCTAGTTGGACCATAGGTCACTTTTGTTACATCCATTTGTCAAAAACGAAACTACCGATGTGATAACTAATGACCGCTTTTCAGTATAAGGGATAGTAGGTTATATAGTATTCTCTCGAGGACCCTTCCTATTGTATTCAGAAAACAGATAGATCTGTAGGATGACGGCTCAAACTTTCACTTGGAAAGATCCTCCTTTGAAGCAGGCTGTGAACACCTGTGCAAACATACTGGGTGCCGTTCGACTTGTTAGCTTCAGCGCTTTGTTAGTGATTTGAGTCATACTGATGACTGTGCTATCTCCAACCCTTCCCGCTGCCTCTCTCTATGGCTGTCTGCGTATAAATACCAAGTTTAGTCAGAAGGTTGTCAACCCGTTTGAGACGTCTAATGATGAATCCGAGTTTTTTCATAAATAATTGCATCAAAAATGTGATGAGTGAAAACTTTACCTTAAAGCGAAGCCTAGCCTAGTCACATCAACAGATAATGATGGACCCAACGGACTTACTTCCCCCCCCCCCCTGGTTTTGTTTTCTGCTTTCACGGACTGACTGAGGCAGCCTTGCACATTTGGTCACTCCTGAAGTGATTGGTGTACTATCTATAGACATGTCGAGGGGGTGAGGAAGAAAGGAGTGTTCTCGATGGTTCCGGATAAAGAACTTTAACAAAATTAAATTGATTTTGCAATTTTAGGTGGTTCTCGCACCATTTTTACAATGAATCCGCACTTTCTACTTTGGATCCTGACTAAATTTGGGTTGGGGAATAATTTCAGTAAATTTTGATTTTATATGCACCCCCGAATGATGAGGTCACTCCCCGAAATACTAGTAGTGAAGGAACAACAAAAAGCTAAAATAACCGCGGTTTCAATTTTGGATTCAGATCGATATATCTAGACTGGTATGAACATCAATGACTGGTATGACTGGTTAAAGTTAAAGCATTTCGAATGCTGCGAATCCTCCCGTGCCACATCACTCCGCCCCCAGATAAAACCAGGAGGTTTCAGCGACTTAATCGGCAAGTTTGTTCCCCATCAGTTCTTGAAGCAAACGCGCCGTTGTTTTGGAGTGCACACGGGCTTCAGCCTGGACAGGGAGACCGCTTTTTTGTGCCCACCGATCTCGAGCTGGAAGAAATGTTCTCCTCGCTCGAGAACGCGGTACGGCCTTCATAAGGAGGCTGCAGCGGCTTCCGGACGGCATCCGTCCTGACCAGGACGTGCGTACACGTGTCCAGCTCCTTGGGCGCCCTGACAGGTGCGGACGAGTGTTGGGTGGGAGGAGTGTCCTTGATATGTCGGAGATTATCTCTCAGCAGACGCACCAACCCCGACTCTGTGAGACCCGATCTCTTGTCGAAGACCGGATCACTTGGGAGTCTCGGGTTCTCCCCGTATACCAGCTCCGCGGGACTGGCAGCAAATTCCTCTCGGCGGGTTGTTCGTAGGCGGAGTAGGACAAGAGGCAAGACCTGAGTCCAGGACGGATCATCGCGGGCCATAATGGCGGATTTGAGCGGCCGGTGCCAATGTTCTAGCATCCCATTGGATTGCGGGTGGTATGCAGTAGTCCGCTGGCGTTTGAACCCCAGGAGTTTACCTAACTCCGAAAAAAGGGTGGACTCAAATAGCATTCCCTGGTCAGTGATAATCACTGCAGGGACACCAAAGCGAGGGATCCACTCCCGACAGAGGGCTTCGGCACAAGATTGACCCGTAATGTCCTTCAGAGGTATTGCCTCAGGCCACCGCGTAAACCTGTCGATGATTGTGAGGCAATACTTGTAACCGTGCGAGTCTCGCAAAGGTCCTACTATGTCGAGCTGCATGGTGTGGAACCGCTTGGTAGTGCGTGGGAATGAGCCCACTTCTTTCCTTACATGCCTGGAGACTTTACACTTCTGGCATGCGATGCACTCTTTGGCCCAGGAGTTGATGTCCTTATTCATGGAGGGCCAGAAGTATTTCTCGGTGACTAACCGATTTGACGTCCTGATGCCTGGATGCGCTACGTCATGAACCGCGGGGAACACTTCCTTGCAAAAGGTGGCCGGAATGTATGGCGAGGTCCCTTTTCCGAGTCTTCGCAGCAGAGATAGAGGTTCGAGCCGAAGAATGGCAACTCCCGAAATTTGTATTTGGGGTTGGATTGAGGCTCTGAAGTGCTGCGGTCTTCTTTTCTTTTTCGACCTGCCGTCAAGTCATGGCACTCTGCTCTCTACTCCTGTGGCGAGGTCTAAACTGAGTGGAGAGCGCCGGTGGCGTAACTGTCTGCTCGCATTCGCAACATTCGAAATAAATTTAGAATGCCGCGAATCCTGCCGCGCCACAATATGACGGGGAAATAGGTCCCATTTGTTTACAATGTTTCAGATTACAATGATCAACCTGGGATTGATTTAAGCAATCAAGAAGAAAACCCAATTAAGTGTAATTATACCTTTCCTGCAATATTCTGTGGAGTCAATGAATTATTTTATCAATAATCTCATACTTACGGGGCGTTGTCATACGTCGAATACTCTTGATACTGCTTTGGATCTATACAAGAATTTTCTATGGAACAAATATAGGAATGAAAGAAGGGAAGGAGATTGTTTTTGGCTGGTAGTAACCGTGACGGGAACTGGCAATCAGGTACAGTAGAGGGCTGGAATCGGCCTCGCAGCGTATACAGCGCAATGAATATCAGACACGGCCATAAGAACTGCACTATTGTCATCCACTAAAACGAAGGAAACCTCCACTTACACAAGGACTAATTAAAAAGCGTCAGATAATACTTACTGGCTGTCTTATCCGTACTAGTATATCCTTTTTCAGGAGGGCCTTTATTTGAACCCAACTGAACTTTTCCTTGAGCCGAATCATCATCTGCTTTTGCACCGAATTTCCATTTTATTATTCTGAAAAGTTAAAAGAAAAAAGTTCCAATTACTCGTTAACTCAAGCAATTCGGCTTCTGAAATATTTCAGCATCTTTTTTGGTCGGTACATAATTTTTTTAGATTTATTACTCAAAAGATGAGCATGCTGTGTGGCTTTGCACGTAGTTTTTTCATAAATCTTGAGATTCTTTCAATTTATTGGTTTTATTTCCACTTTGAGTGATTATTTAAACAATAAAATTGTAATTTATGCATTTTACTTGTGAATTGATGAATGTAAGCTATTTTAATTTATTCTCGGTTTTTAGTGTTAATTATTGCAGTTGGGGATTGAAATGTTTATGAATGTGGTAGCAATACAAGTAGTCACAAAAGATATTGACATACAAATAGCCACATGCAAGCAATTGATGTCTATTAATTATAAAAATTACAAAGTTGTTTAGAAAATAATTACAGTGTCATTTAGGAATATATTCCTTGATCGTTGTTGGTAGCAAATTGAATGTCTGTCAAATACAAGTATCAATTACATGTGTCGGACGTTTCAAATCACTTTCCTTCCAAGAATCTGGTCACAAAAGGAAAAAAACTGAGCGCGCAACTGGCTGAAGAACGTCAAACATGCGCAATGCTTTTCTTCTACCATACACATATTTAAGCAATGCGCCGGGAGACGAATCTCCTGAGTGGAAAAAAGGCAAACTCGATTTGCTCCATCTGTATGTAACCTTCTTGCTCTGCCGAAAGATAAAATCCCTCATTATATTGATTCATACAGAGAAAATGAGTATGAATCATAACCCCCCTCCCCCCATAGGGGTTTAATAATAATTCAATTAACAAATATTATTTATTAACTATGACTGTATTACAAGATAGTCCTCAGAACTATACTGACCACATACAGTCGATAACAATTTCTGGGACGACTGGATTAACTTAGGAGCCCAACAGGATAATTTGGTGATCACATCCAAGGGATTCGTATTTATCTCTGAGGATTCGTGTGTGTCTGCGAAGCCAATGTCCAACTAGATAACGTTGATGTTGACGAAAGAAGCGAACCATCAATATCACTGGCAAGATACGCTGGCTTCAACCTCTCAATGGAGATGTTCGCGTTCTTGCTGTTTAAGTCCATGGTGTAGACTGATAACGATGAACGATCAATGATGCGGTGTGGACCCGTGTATGATTGCATGATTTACTTCTTTACAGAGTCAACTGGAAGAACACTTAAGAGCAAGAACGAAGATCCTTATGAATGAACGCCGCCCTTTTCGAACGATATACTATTGGTATCGGCCGAAGCTCCTTCATATGACGTCTAATCTTCTGGAACTACAACGTAGCCTCAAAAGGACAGCGGAGAGAATATCGACATAATGAGCATTGTCCTCATGGCACATAATTGCCGACTTCAGAGTACGATGCTAGCCGTATGTCATGTGGATTGGCTTGTACCGCGTAGTTTGCTCGATGCCCTGAAACAATCTCAGCTGCTTGATCGAAAAGCGGAATAGCTTCTTGCTAAAAGAATCGGTCCAGGATAGTCAGACAACATCTGAAACCCTAGGAATACACCAGCGTTCCAATAATAATATCAAAATGAACGTGTTGTAAACGTTGATTGGACATGCAATGATGGTGGTTGGCACTTAGGATCTTCGTACTTCCAAGGAACAGCAGACACGTCCAGGCCGGTGTTGAAGGCGGACTTCTTATGGTTTGCTGTCAATTGCCGAATTTGAAAGCATTTTAGCTGCTCCATTCGCTATGACCATGGTAGTAACACCACGAAATGTGCCGAATTCGAAAGCATTTTAGCTGCTTCGTTCGCTATGATCATGGTAGTAACACCAGGAAATGTGCTTTACGCAATGTCGTTCGTTTGCACGACCTAGAAGAATTCCGGTTATGTGGTAATGGCGTTTATAAAGGGGCTTTCTAATGCATGCCAATTCCTCTCTTATACGCTCTTGCAAAGATGATGGTGATGGACAAATAGCTACAAGATTCGCGCACAAAAAGGTATCAGCTACTCGGTAGCAAGCCTTCAGGCGCACTGCACGTAGGAGCTGGGAGGGCTTTGGTCTCCTAGCTTGACTCCAACTAATAACTCCCTATTCTCTGCTTCTTCGGACACTGCAGGCATCTTATGATCCCCGCCTTGAATGCATCATATTTCCCTTTGCAGGGTGTGACTCAACTATGTCCGCCACCTGTGCCACGATTTTAGGCTTCAATTCGCTAACCACCATGTCGAACTTGAGCTCGTCCTTTGTGACTTTAAAAGTTCGTAATTGGGCTTCCATTTTAAAAGATACGAGGGAATTTACCTATGATGAATCATCTGTCGAGCAGTTTGCCAATCTATCGCGGTAGCTGCCAATCTATCGTCGCCTGACATAATGATGCACAATTTATTACACAAATGATCACACAAATTCGAGCTATTGGAGGACCAGGGACGAACATTTAATGAGATCGGCCAAAAAAATAGGAGCTAATATTCACTTTCGAAGGACTTCAATCATCACTTTTGTGGTTCGGCTTTGATTTATCAGTGGGAAACCTTTCCTTTAAAAAAAAGTAAAAGTTCTCCACAATAAGAATGTATCACGTCAAGAAAAATTTCGCGGTAGGTCTCTAAGAAGATGAACTCAATCCTATGTGGGTGAGGATGGTGAGAGGCAAAGCTAGTAAGCCTGTAAGCACTCAGACCCTAATGGTCCATTGTACTACTCAGTCCTATAATATCACGACGTGCCCGAAGGAGACTTTGTCGAAGTAGTTTCCAGGCCCCAAAAAAGGAAGGCGAAGGAGGAGAAAAAGAAACAACTGACTCCGCCGCCAGAGATACGTCTATACATAGACAAGGAGGCCACCAAAAACCAGGAGCAGAAAAGGCGCAGAAACGAAGAAGGACTAGACCGTCGGCTCTACTCATTAAGCGGACGGAAGGCAAGACATTTGTCGAAGTCCTTAGTGAAATCCGCTACAGGATGACACCCGAAGACAACGGAGCAGAGGTGTCTTCCATACGGAAAACGGGGAGTGGCAGAGTTTTCATCGAACTGCGCCCAAAGACGACTAGCAAGAGCACGTTCCGCGAAGCGGTCAAGGGGTTGTTGGGGGAGAAGGCTCTTGTTTCCAGCCCAGAGCACATGTGCTCTCTAGAAATCCGGGATTTTGACTGCCTCAGCGCGGCCAAGTGGGTCATCAAGCGAAGACCTACAATAAAAGCGAAAGTTGCGTTCTCTGCAGGGATCCTGGCGCGTCTGGTAAGAGCATCGCACACACTGCAGGCTCGGGACGGTGTCCGATCTTCAGGGCGGAATTGGAGAGGGCTAGGGTGCAAACGGCATAATCCACATTTTACAAATTAACACGCACCGGAGTGCAACCGCTCACCAGTAGTCCTTGACAGCGGGAGAATCAAAATCGGATCACCAAGTGCTACAGGTGTCTGGACTATGGACACACGTCAGCAGCTTGCAAGGGTCCGGACAGGAGGACAGCATGCCAGAGATATGGCCAAGCGGGTCATCAAGCGAAGACTTGCAAGGAAAGCGAGAGTTGTGTTCTCTGCAGTGATCGTGGCGCGTCTGGCGAAAGCGTCGCACACACTGCGGGCTCGGGACGGTGTCCGATCTTCAGGGCGGAATTGGAGAGGGCTAGGGTGCGAACGCCATGATCCGCATTTTGTAAATTAACATGCACCGGAGTGCAACCGCTCACTAGTTGCTAGCACAGTTCGCTGCGGAAGTAAATGCTGATCTAGTGCTAATTAGCGAGCAATACCGAAACAAGGACCAATCCTCATGGTATCTCGACTTATCGGGCACCGCTGCCATCTGGGTTCGGGACGACGTTCGACTTCGTGTTCTTGCCGAAGGCCAGGGGGACGGATTTGTCTGGATCCGGTGTTTAGGGATAACGTTTTTTAGCGTTTACCTGACGCCGAATGAGTCGATTCTGGACTTTCGGTGCTCTGGAGGACGCCGTTTCGAGCACGGAGGGACGAATCCTGGTTGGCGGTGATTTTAGTGCCAGGGCTCTTGAATGGGGCATGCCTCAATCAGACTCCAGAGGGAAACGGATTTTGGAAATGGCTGCGAGAACCGGGCTCGTAATTTTAAACACCGGATCCACGCCAACGTTTCGGCGCCCAGGTTGTGAAGGAAGCATTCCTGACATCACTTTTGCGTCGGAATCTCTAGCATTATCGGTGGACGGGTGGCGAGTCCTAGAAGACTTCTCGGCAAGTGATCATCAGTACATTGCGTTCGAAGTGTTTGACGCTACTTGCCGGCGAGCACCAACACGACGTTCCCCCTGCGTGTGGAATGTCGCGAGGGTGAACACCGGAAGGTTCCTCGAAGCTCTTGGAGCAGGTAGGGCCGCGCTGGGGGTCACTCCGGGGGTGGTGGTGTCGCAGCTGACACCGTCGTAAATTCAGTTATGAATCTGATAACGACGGCGTGTGGGGCTTCCATGCCACGGAGAGGCCCCAGGCGCGACAAGCCTTCTATGTACTGGTGGACGGCGGAAATTGCCGACCTACGGAAGGAGTGTCATAAGCTCCGTCGTTTGGCACAACGTTTGTACGCCAACGAGGAGGCATGTGCCATAAAGGCACAATATAGATCAGCAAAAAGGAGACTCCGCAGCGCTATAAATAAAAGCAAAGCTCGCGGCTGGCAAGATCTTGTTAATGAGGTGAATGATGACCCGTGGGGACTTGGCTATAAGCTTGTCACTCGGAAAATCGGGGCTCTGCGGAAGCCCTGCATATTCAGCACCGACCAGATGGACCGCATTGTGCGGGCATTGTTCCCCAGACACCCTGTACGGGTTGATGTGAATAGCGCGGAAAGCGTTGTGGATTGCCCCCTTTTCACAATGGGAGAACTCGAAGAAGCGCTTCTCACTATGAAAAACAGGAAGGCGCCAGGTCCTGATGGCATCCCGGCGGAAGTTTACAAACTGGTGTTCCGCCAACGGCCAGAATTGCTGCTCGAAGTGTTCAACGCGTGCTTGAAGGAGGGCATTTTTCCTTGCCGCTGGAAAGTGGCCAGACTCGCGTTGATCAGTAAGAGTAAAGGAGAGCCGGAGCTCCCGTTTGCATACCGACCGCTGTGTATGCTTGACACGGCCGGAAAAGTGCTCGAGAAGCTCATCAGGGGTAGACTCGCTGAAGCGATCCGTGCTGCCGGGGACTTATCCGCAAGGCAGTTCGGGTTCAGAACAGGGAAATCTACAGTGGATGCTGTTATGGAGGTCGCAGATGCGTTTAATCGAGCCGGGGCACACAGCCGCCGATCTCGACGGATAGTGCTCCTCATAACGCTTGATGTCAGAAATGCCTTCAATTCCGTAAGATGGGCAGATATGCTAGGCACACTAGAGAACTCCTTTCACGTGCCAAGCTATTTCTTGCGGATATTGAGGGATTATCTGAAAGACCGCTCCCTGTTCTATGAGACGCTAGAGGGCCAGAGGAGGAGGGAAATCACGTCGGGAGTAGCGCAGGGATCCATCCTAGGGCCAGACCTCTGGAACGCTTCCTACGATAGTCTGCTGAGACTCGATATGCCCGAAGAGTCGCGCCTGGTCGGTTATGCAAACGACGTTGCGGCACTTGTTGCCGGACGCACTGTTGAACAGGCGCAAAGCAGACTTGGTATATTGATGCGACGGGTAAGCGGATGGATGATTGCTCACGGTTTCAACCTTGCGCTGGAAAAAACCGAAGTAGTCATCCTGACCAGAAAGAGAATCCCGACCTTGCGTCCCATATCGATCGGCGAGTTGACTATAGAGTCAAAACCAGCGATTAAACACCGTTTAATGCTCGACTCGAAGATGAGCTTCTTCGAGCAAATCAAAGCAGCCGCGGACAGGGCTGCAGCAGGAGTCGCGGCCTTGAGTCGGCTAATGGCGAATGTCGGGGACCCTATATCAACTAGGAGACGTCTCCTCATGGGAGCAACGCAGTCCGTCCTTCTCTATGGTGCGGAGGTATGGGCTGATGCCCTTGACAAGGAGGTGCATCGTAAACGCCTCGCTCAAGTGCAGAGGCGGGGAGCTTTGCGAGTGGCGTCTGTTTATCGTACCGTCTCCGAACCGGCTGTGATGGTGATTGCGGGAGTGATCCTCGTTGCCCTCCTTGCCAAGGAGCGCAAAGCTATCTATCGCCGTAAGGGCGAAAACTTAAGAGAAGTGGTTACCCGTTAAGAACGTCAACGCACCCTTAACGAGTGGCAACTTTCTTGGCAAAATGAGCCAAGGGGCAAGTGGACTGCGCTGCTCATCGACAAATTAGACCCATGGTTGAACAGAAAGCATGGTGAGATTGATTACTTCCTTACCCAACTTCTAAGTGGGCATGGAGGTTTTCAGTCTTACCTGCACAGGGTTGGGAAGGCGCGATCTCCTGATTGTGTGTTCTGCAATGGAGTGGCGGATGACGCTGAACATACCTTTTTCTCTTGCGAGAGGTGGGACGGCCTCCGCCAGCAGCTTTATGCAGACACAGGGGAGCTCTCTCCAGACAACATTGTCAGAGAGATGCTGAAGAGCGCTGGCAGCTGGAATCGTATTGCGCATTATGTTCGGGCTCTTCTTACTACGAAGAAGATTGAACTCGACCGGCAGAGGGATCGGACGGTAAGGGGTTCCCTGAACTAACAACTCCCTTCCTCCCCTCCCCTCCCGTTGGTGAAAGGAATTCCCTGACTTGAAGGCTCCCAAAGCCGGGAGAGCAGGAAGGCTAATGTAATGTGTCAAACGGTTCCAGGCTAGTTCTCTGATGACAGGGAGGTGTTTAGTTGGTACTCCGCCAGCGTGCTGTGGCGGGAGTCCAACACTCTGTGCGTAAACGCATTCACCTACCCTACTCCCAAAAAAAAAAGAGCATCGCACACACTGCGGGCTCGGGACGGTGTCCGATCTTCAGGGCGGAATTGGAGAGGGCTAGGGTGCAAACGGCATAATCCACATTTTACAAATTAATATGCGCCGGAGTCCCCATGGCATCTTGACTTATCGGGCACCGCTGCCATCTGGGTTCGAGACGACGTTCGACTTCGTGTTCTTGCTTGTTCTTCTTGCTCTGGATCCGGTGTTTAGGGATAACGTTTTTTAGCGTTTACCTGGCGCCGAACGAGAAGATGTCAGACTTTCGTTGTCGGCTTGATGCTCTGGAGGGGCCCCAGCTCGGTACCGACTTTGTCACCACCCAACTGCTTAATTTCACGCTGCAGTTACCTTGGCGCACGGTCACTTACCATTAGCTCTGACAGTAAGTGGTTAAGTGTAGCCTTCTCACTCACTGACAGGCCTTTTATGAGCTGCTCTTTTAATTGTCTTTAAGAGCACTCTTCGAGCCCATCGCAGATAAGCTCAACTGTCTCCTCATTCAGTCTAGCCAACGAAATAGCATCCGCTGTGACACCGGATAATCTGCATTGGGCCTCGAGTTTTAGGTATCATGCTGCCAGGCTCCCACGTCAAAATGGCGGCACCCGTGCGGCCGGAAAACACATCCTTTATAATATTAATAAATTTTATTCTTAAATTCTTAAATTTTTTAATTTAAGCTTATTAATTATTTAATTATTTATTTAAATTGATTTGCGATTTTAATCCAACTTAGATACTATACTATAATCTACTTTTGTAACTCCAGGGGAGTTTCTACTCAACTTCCCCATAAATATAGTAATACACTACTGTTAACTCACTTTGAGAAGATATCGTAATGAGGCAGCTTAATGAATTTTTTCAGATTTTCCGGTTAGATAGTTTCTGAGAATGGGTCCGTTAAAGAAATTATTACTCCCCACCTTGCCCAAAAATATCAAAACTAGGACCGGCTTCGAAAAGTACTAATCGAGACCTTTCGTTTGATACCAAACATGATTATATTCGGTTAAAAAAAATGTACAACCACCCCCCCCCCTTAAACTTGACATAAAAAGATGTAACTTACTGCATGTGTGGCCGTGCACAGTTTCCACCATCTCATCAAATTTCGTGACAATCGGAACAGCTGTTTCTAGAAAAGGGCGTGTGACAGACAGGTGGACAGACGAACAGACAGACAGACATTGAACCGATTTTAATAAAGTTTTGTTTTGCAAACAAACCCTTAATAATATATCAATACCCTCTTCGTTTGTTTCTTATTGGTTTAAGAGCAGGACTTTTACGCAAATACTGCTTCACTTCGAGAAATAGGTCCCAAGGCACAAGGTTGCAGCACATAATAATAAGATACAGCCGCTAGGATACATTGACTTGCCCACATAACAATTTAGCGGTAGGATCTGTCGGTTTCCACTAAACACATTAAAGGGGTCGAATATTGACAGGTTGAATTATTTGCATAGCTTCGTGAACCTCGTGTCGCTCGACACATTAAAAACGTTGAGGTCCAAGGTTCCAAGCTTTCATCAATTCATGTCTACGCAATGGTCTGAGACAACACCCAATGGAGAATTTTATTGACGTACGAACCAGATTCCCATCGGAGCGTTGATGAGTGGGCATTGAAGAAAACTTTGACTTCCATTTCAAATCATGCAATGCAATGTATGTGCAAATATGTCCGGTGGTGGGTCGTAACAGAGTTCCGTGGGGCAGCACAGTGGAGGAGGGGTCAAAACTTCTCGGAAAACTCTGAAAGAGACTAACCATATAAATACTGAAGAAAAAGTCCGAAGAAAGGCTCTGATAAGTTGCCTCTGCCTTGGGCGAAACCGTCAGTCATCCTTTTTTTAAAAACTTGGGTGGCGGTCAAAGGGTAGTATAGGTCCCAAGGCGAAACGTGGATTGGCACCCACGATGGAGCATAAAACCTGCGAAATACCTGCTGAATCAACACCAACAGCTCTACTACCAAACCCTATCTCCACCTCCACGTGGTGATCGCTGGAAGGTCTTTCTTTATGAAAAACTGCAGACGGAGAAGGATGAAGGAGAGTCTCCCGCGCCTAAAAACGGGACCAAATGTACCAACTGATCCTCCAGGTTGGGAGTTGGGTAGGGTTGACAACCTTACACGAAAAACCGATGTTACGAAGCCACGAAAGGAGCCTCGGGCAGGATGGATTTTACAACGACGAACCCGACAACGGCTGATATAACAGCGTTACAAGAGATGCGATGGACAGGAACCGGTTTCCTGGAGAAGAGCCGCTACACCATATATTATAGCGGTCATCCAGTAAACCATGTCCTCGGAATAGGTTTCTTAGTCAGCCAAAAAATGAAACCTGCTGTTATCGGCTTTGAAAACATAAGCGAACGGCTATGCACTCTGTGTTTGCGAAGCAAGTTTAGAAATTTAAGCCTCATAAACGTTCACGCTCCCACAGAGGAGACTGCAGAGTCGGAGAAGGATACCTTCTACAAGGCAGTTGAGCGGACCCTCGAAACCTGTCCCAAGTATGATATCAAAATCATACTTGGAGGTTTCAACAATCAAGTAGGGACGGAGCCAGTATTCAGGCGATACGTTGGCTCCCATAGCTTACATAAGGATACCAATGATAACGGATTGCGCATTATCCAGTTAGCAGCATCACACGAAATGGTTGTTGGAAGTACCTGGTTTGCCCAGAAAGCGGTACACAAACATATGTGGGCCTCTCCAGACGGGACCACTTTCAACCAAATTGACCACGTACTAATTGAACGCCGCCACCTCTCAGCCTTGATGAATGTTAGAACATATAGGGGGGCCAATATAGACTCAGACCACTATCTCGTTAGCATGGTGCTCCGAGCCCGAATTACGGCACCACCTGCACTCCCCTCTGACAATCAGATGAGAGTGAAGACTGAAGCCGCAAACAACACAGTCCTCCGCGACACCTATAAGAGGTAAATGGATGCCGCAATAACCGCAGTCAACAGAGGATCTGGAGATGAAGCATCAACAAATGATCTTCACAATCACCTGAAGAACGTTTTCATTGATATGGCCACAAGGATACTTAGCCCCCGCCGCAAAAAAAGTCGGAACTGCTGGTTTGACGATGAATGTAAGCTGGCAACGGACCGGAAGAATGCCGCATACCGAGTAATGTTGCATTCTCAAAGAACGCGGACGCGTGCGGAGACTTACCACGAACTCCGTCGAGCGGAGAATCGAATTCACAGACGGAAAGAGGAAGCCTGCGAGAACCAACAAGTCTGTGAACTCGAAAAGTACAGGGAGCAACCGCACCAGGCGCGCAAGTTTTACCAACAAGTCAGCAGGATGAAGCCTTATACACCTCGATGCTCATCCTGCCGAGACGAAGACGGAAATCTTATTTCCGACAGAATGGGCATATTGGAGCGATAGGTTGAGTACTTTGATGAGCTACTGAACAACCAGAACATCGGCGAGTTGGAGGTCCCGCCAACTGAAGACGACGGACAAATACTGCCACCACAAAGTTTAGGAGAAACAGTCCGTGCAATTCATCGGCCTAAAAATCATAAGTCGCCAGGAGCCGATGGAATTACAGCCGAATTAATTAAATATGGAGGCGACAATTACACCAAGTGGTTCATCAACTTGTGCTCAAGGTATGGGACAGCGAATCAATGCCTGACGCGTTGCCAATCGTCATTATCTGTCTCATACATAAAAAGGAGGATATCACACAGTGCAACAATTATAGAGATATCACGTTGCTGAGTAGCATCTATAAGATATTCTCCGCTATCTTGCTAGGCCGGATAGACCCATACGCCCAGAACATCATTGGCCCATAACAAAGAGGCTTCACTCCAGGCAAATCAGCAACAGATCAGATTTTCTCTCTGCGACAAGCGATGGAAAAATCACCACCGATAACAGCCACGATGATGAAATCCTTCCACGGTTGTTGTCAGCCAACAGAGCCTATTTCAGCTTACAAAGACTGTTCCGCTTGAAACGTCTCACCATAGAGTCAAAGCTCTTACTGTACAAGACTATGATCAAGACAATGAACTTGGGTTCTAAGCAAGAAGAATTGCGAACTCTTGGCCGCGTTCGAGAGAAGAATCCTCTGAAGAATTTTTGGCCCCCTACATGAGGATGGACGATTCCGTAGCCTACACAATGACGAAATCTATGAGCGATACCATGACCGTCCGGTTGTGGATAAAATCCGGCTCAATAGGTTACGGTGGGCGGGTCACTTAATCCGTATGGATGAGGATGATCCCGCCCGGAAAGTCTATAAGGGCAATATCTATGGTAGAAAAAGAAGACGAGGCAGACCCTGCCTGGGATGGAGCGATGGCGATGACGCCAGGGATTTAGTGATATCGAATTGGTGGACCTCGGCGCTAAACCGGGATGGCTGGAGTTCCTTATTAAGGCAGGCCTAGACCGGATACCGGTTGTTGCGCCGTTGACGATGATGATGGGTGTTAATCCCAAGAAGAAAGGTACATGAACGACAAAAGTGGAAGAAAATTTCTTCCCAATCGGGTGTTTTTCTGCGATAGATACTTTAGCTTTTTTACAAAAACTATCCTTTTTTCATTTAAAATCTCACTTTCCTTAGAAATGATCAAATTCTGTAACCAAACAATGATAAATAATTTAAAATAAAATTTGTTAAAATGCTGTAAAAAGTAACAGAGCTCAAACAAAAGAAAGAAGGCCAGTGAAGTACACGCTAAAATCAATCCATTTTAATCTTGAACTTAAGAGATACAAAAGTGCAGAAATGTAGAAACATTGACATAATACTATTCAAGGTAGCCATAATAGCTATATTTTCTTCTTGAAGCAAAGGCCTCGAAGGTTAACCTTATTTTAAGAAGAATCAACAGGTATCGTAGTACTACGTATATATATATGTGGCACATATGTTTAAATCAGTACGTTACTTATATCATTAGATTTTTTTCTGATCTTTATCAATTACCATTGAAGGATAGAATCTCAACGATTTAAACTGATTAGGCAGAAATATTCGCTTACATATACAAATCTGTAATATGTTTATCCAAATTCAAAATTTAATAAGCATTTAATACCCAATTTAATTCCAACAGAATGACTTGGTTGAACAAAACATTAAATCTAAAATAGAACCTACACATGTTTTGCGGCCTTCATGACTATATTTTACAAAAATCATGCAGATTATAAAAAAGTATCAATCTCAGAAGATACTTTCAATCAATCTTTCCGTGATTGTATTGTTCGACTCTGAAGAGCATGAAAGATGAATCAGCAAAAGTATCTTAAGCAAATTGAACAGGTTTTCCATAGACAATCGTTGTAGCTCAATATCGAGAAATATCTAAAGGACAAGTATCTATCAACATTTCTTATGCTGGAAAATTACATAATGAAATCTGTTTCATAAAAAAGTTTTATTCTAAGAATTTGAGATTGAAAATCAATTATGACGGTTATTGATGGGTATCATTTGTATATTCACACTTGTTTGCTATGTTTTTGATTTGGGTGTCTTACACGCATTCCTTCACTAAAACACTTCAACTGGATTCCAAGCAATAACATCTTGTTTTCCTTACAATTTGGAAAGAATTCACATATCTAGATACAAAGCTCCGAGAAAACATTGAATACAAAGCACAAAATTTTGCTAATATTGAAAATTTAATAAATAAATAAGATCCAAGGCTGCAAAATGCTTTGAACTCACATAGTCAATTTGGCCTCCACTTTGGTTGCACTTCCCAGACGCATGAGCTTCAGATACTTCAAGATTCATATCCACTTCCGCGAGAATCGGTGGAAATCCAATCAAAATTAAGGCCAGCCAATGATAATAACTATTTCTGGCAATTATTCGTAAAAGTATTCAGAATTCAAAAAAAAGTAATGATACATGTAATGCGATTGTTACTTAATGGCATCATTAAGTGCATGAATGACAAAATGATCGCAGTAAAGTACTCATTTCCGATTCTCGATCGATTTAAATGGTCCATGAAGTGTTCAGTCTGATATTTACGATAGTGAAATTGCAGAGGGTAGCGATATAGATATGAAAATTTTCAGTTGAAAATTGGAATCGTTTGGGAGAACTGAGAACTTATTATAGAAATTATAGTTATTGTAACAACAAGATGAGCGACAGCGTTGTACTTGTTCTAAATAATTGATGTTTGCATGGAACGATTTTCGTATCTATAATTTGTTTAGTAAAGCGAATGCGAGTAATGAACAGAAAAACAAGACCAAAAACTGACTGGTTTGAATAAACAGTATTACATGACGCCGAAAAACACGAATACCATAAATTGGAATATCAGTGCGGTTGCTTATCCATATTTTAGTCTACACACGCAACAACAAACAACAAATTTAACAAAAACCAAAAGCTAAATTCCTTTAACAGAGAATAGGTAATGGATTAAGGCTTCGCTATTGGATAATTCTTCAAACAGATAACAGTTCCGTAGAAAACTAACCAAAATGCCACTCTGGCACAAAACCCCTAACGTTGTGACTGCTGGGGAAAGGGTCTGGAGAGCAAAATCCAGCCAGATCTTCTTTACAAAAGTTGGCAGATCTCTTTGAATTAGTTACCTAATGCCCGCAGTCTGACTCTAGCTAGAATAAGGTAATCGTGAAGAAGTGTCTGATGATTTCTCTCTCTGCTCTTCGTAATTTTGACAATGCAAATTCTAAGGTATGCCTAGGCTGGCGGCATGATTCCCTATAGACCCTGGGCACAACGTCAAAATCCTATAGGCAGTTACAAACGTCATTGCCACAGGAGAGCCAAATCCTCCCCGACTTGGTGAGCAGCCGACATCTGAAGTCAACGAGTAAATTCTACGCCAACGGTACATCGACTGCACCCACTGGGGGATTGTCAAAAGCAGATCCCCTCCTGGTCAATCCGTCGGCCTGTTCATTCCCCTCTATGTTCTTATGGCTTGGAACCCAGAAGATAGTGACTTTGAGTGTATCGCCCAAATTGCTTAGCGCGTCTCCGCACTTCACCATAAGCCTGGAGCCTTAATGGCCACTTGATTGTAGGTCAGAATAACTATGTAACATTTTGGGCTCGGAGCATGCCCCAGCCATCGATTTTTGCAATATACTGTATTTCTTGCTCAGCGCCTGTCATACGTTAAGATGGGACAAATCGCCACTCTGTACATCCGGAGAACCATCCTTGGAAAAAGACCACATTTCATTAGAACGATCCTCTCACAGGCGTAGAAGGCCACCCGGATACCTCAGCCACGGATGATAGAATTTACTTATCCTTGGCTTAGTGGTAAATCAACTTTGTTTTGGTTGGATTTACGCCAAGTGCGCATCTTACACCCCACAGGCCCCCTTTCTCTACCTGCCCTCCATGATTTCACTCTTAACGAAGTCAAACATCGCTGGAATCAATATCACCTAGTCGTGGGCATACGGCGCCACACGGCTTATGTTCAATTTTCGTTGAACTTCATCCATCCACATCAACAAAGGCACCGGAGAGATGGCGCCGTGCCACCCTGGGACATCCCTCTACCTCTGGTCAAGTGGCTATCTACTAAATCAGACTGAATTTTTCTGCTTTTTAGCATGATTACTCTCCATTGCATATGACGCCCCTCCAAGCCTATTCTGGTTAAAGCTTCCTTGATAGCTTTGGTACTAACATGGTTGAATACACCAAAAAAACAACTGTGCTAATTCGTGAAGAGTGGGATCTGTGGATTCGCTTTTGAAGTGGGTGTGCTGAAATTTGGAGAAAGGCATCTTCTCTAAGTTCATCCTTAAGTGGATTTCCTGGACGCACTCTAGGGTCTGCGAGACAAAGAGAAAGAGGCGAGGCTGATTGATTGAAAGTCCTTCGCAGCCTCATGGCTACACCTGCCGATTTTCAATGAGAGATCCACATGCTCGTATCTCCAAAAGTGCGGTGCATATCCAAAAGAAATGCAACTCCGATAAATCTCTATAAGCCAAGATACAACTCTTCCTTACTACTTCTAGAAAGACTGGCGTTATGCCATCTAGACCCGAAGATTTATATGCGTAGAAGCAGTTTGTAGCCCAGCTGATTTTATCCTCAATGATTTGATAATCTCACACGATTGGAGCTATATACCCTCCAAGCAAGGTTTTCATTCACAGTCCTCCTCGCTATCGGGGAAGTGTCTATGGACTAGCTGATCCAGCATCTCATCGGAAGATTTTGTCTAGGAGCCTTTCGACTTTTTAAGAAAGAATGGGCTCCTCCATATTCGCTGGAGCTTTCAACGTTCTAACAATAGTCCAACCAGAACGCTTCCTGACAGTCTCGATAGCTGACCTGTACCTCTTCAGGCAGTTCTTATATGCCTGCCAATGCCCATGCCTCCAACTAATATTGAAACCCTCCCCTGGTCAGCTTCTTAAGGGTGGATTCGTCCTCATTTCACCGAGGTGGTAATGTTTTTTTACTGTATTTAGTAGAGCTCGAGACTTTAAAGGCGCCATTCTTGCGATTTCAATGTACGTTCTAAATTTGCGCACTGCCTTCACCGCTGCCATATATTCCTGCTTAGTAGTAGTCAGCTTGGATATATTTTCCTGCCATGTACGCTATAGAAATTTCATCTTCTTCAACTGTATTTTGCGCGAACACCGCCCCTAAACTCCGTTAATTTGCATTACAGTGAATGGTGAAAAACTCGGAGAATCTGGGACGGCGTAAAACCCGGAGCAGAGGCGTTTTTTTAACCCTCGAAGGTCAAAAAGCTTGTTCCAACCAAGGAAGCTGACGCTTCTTCTGAAACATGTCGATTAGGGTGGAGATCATCAGAGAGCAGAAGCAGAATCGCTAATATCATTCACCCATTTCAAGAAACAACCACGGGTGCTTGAAGATTTTCATCGAAGGTGGTGTTGTTTCATTACGAACTTGCTCTGCCACTTCGCTTAAGATCAGCAACAAAAGACTAGCAGAGAAAACCGTTACAAATTATCCAGTTCTCTTAAACTCCCAAATTGCTTCCACGTACGCCATATAACCCCACATCGACTCAATGAAAAGCCGGTTCAGAAAGTATCAGGCTTAACCATAGTCAAGAAGCCTGGTACAGCACGAAGGCTGTTCCAAAATCTAGCACATTGGCAGTCTGCAACGAACGAGGGAGGAATATCTAGGAACTATCATATTTCCATCTAACGCTTTTCCTGACTCACTTATTAATGAGGCGTGGCATTTTGAATTCCGTACTGTGGTATTTTCCGGCCAGTTGTAACAGAGGTGTACCTTTATGAGTTCCACAACTGCTGCTATAATAGTTAGAAGGAACAAAATTTCTATGCAGCAGCTGGGGCTCTACGACCACTTCGCACTTTAAGCAGAATCATACTTTTGATTGCATCTGCAGAGGTGTCAATTTTTTTCCTTAATCTGAATGGACATTCAATGAACAAATTTAACACGGACAAAAATGAAACTATCAAGAGAGTATTAAGCATGATTCGTTAACATAAGTCCACAGCGACCATTGCATGACCCCTTCAATCAGATAGGACACTCAATCCAAAAAAACGGAAGAGGAGGTTATGGGGAAGTACGTTGTTTTTAAAGGCACAAACATTTTTTGCATATCGAATTCCGAAGTTGTCATCGGCATTCTTATTGACAACTCTGTCTATTCCCATAAATGAAAAACCGGTCAAAATCGAATACACGTAATGGAAATTTCCTTTCAATTTCGAAAAGAAAAAAAAAACACAAATTTCCTGCTGTACAAATTCAGATTTTTGCCGATGTCACTGGTCCCGAATTGAATAAACCACCCCTTCCAACTTAGACCCGAGCCCCAAAACATCGAAGTGCTATCGACTATTCAAAAGAAGCTGATCCACCTAAAATGTTCACATACAAGGGACCAGCAAAAATGCCCCAGAATACTCCCTTCACTATCCGTGTCCATCTACCCCGTCACGCACTTTACACAAAAAAACAAAATTACCTTTCCTTTAACTCACTTCGCGCTTGACGCGTTTCGCATTACCTGCCGTGAGCAATCCATCGGTCATGCAAAGTTTAAAACATTACGACTTCCGCGGGCAGCATGGGGCTGCCTTGGTCACAGCTTCGTGAGC
Source organism: Hermetia illucens (assembly GCF_905115235.1). Taxonomy (NCBI): domain Eukaryota; kingdom Metazoa; phylum Arthropoda; class Insecta; order Diptera; family Stratiomyidae; genus Hermetia; species Hermetia illucens. Next base: position 13,999,709 of record NC_051853.1, on the reverse strand, counting down.
TCACACGTAACCAAATTTCTCCATTGCCTGCGCCGATCCGTTTGGCAAAAGTCATTTGCAAGCATAATGCATGGTATGGAATGGTACAAAGCTACTAAAAATAATTGCGATTATACAGGCAATTATTTTTGGTAGCTTTGTACTGATGAAGGGGGTAAGTTGCTCCCGAAATATATATCTACATTGAAAAATAAAAATTGTAATTTGGTGGAAGCTACCGGTCTATCAAAATTTTGTCATTCGTTCTGTGTTATACACAAGAAATTGTTATGATTTTTTATCTAGAATAAAGGGCTCCTTCCAAAGAGAGTAGATAGGAAGACTGAGGGATATCACCAAGGAAAAAAGACTAGGCAAACTGCTAGCTGAGTTTCTCTTTTACGAGAAGAACTGAAAAGGCTTCCACATTTTTTTCAGGCACAAGGGATTTTTTATTGGAAAAAAACACCTAGTCGCCATTTTCTCTGACGAGTAATCCACTTTTGTATTCCCGTTTCAAATAAGTCCGCCGGCAACCCATTGAAAAACCTGCAAGCACCACCGTTGACCACCTAGATGCTCCTTCTACTTCGGAAGCAAATGGAAATCGCTGGATGCAATGTCAGGGCATTAAGGGGAATGGACAATGACTTCCCAGCCAAATCCCTCGATTGTCGTGGTGCAGTCTTACGCCTTTGGTGAGTTTTCCGCTATGACAATTTTGGATTGCCCGTCTGAGTGTTTTCAAGCATTTCCAACTTGTCGAGTTTATTGTGATCTCTCTAGAATAAAATCGGTAAGCAGTGCACCACGCCGGTCCCAAAACACCGATGCCATGACCTTTCCTGCATACAGCTTGGTGCTTAAACTTCTTTGGTTTGGGCGACTCAGTGTGTTTCCATTGGCGAGATTGTTGTTATGCTTCCGAAGTAACATAATTATAGAACGTTTCATCCCCCATAAGAATGGAGTCCAAGAATCTTCGGTATTCTCGTTGCATTTACTCAAAAATTCCCGAGCACCGTCGAAGCGCTGTTGTTTGTGGAGTCCTGAAAGCATGTGCGGTATCGAACGCGCACACGCCTTGTGGTAGCCTGGCTCCTGTCAATTGAAGCTTCAGAAGCCTTAGGAATTTCGACAGCCAATTGTCGAATTGTGATTCGCTGATCTTCGAGCATGATTTCGCACCTGGTGGTGACGACGATGACGGGTTCCATCGCGGATGATTGTCAGGCCAAAACTGACCATCGCAGACGGACGATTGTTGTTAGGATCGGTGATGGGGGAACCGATTGCCCGATTTTACCTTATACCAGCCGCGGCAAACATCTTTTTTAAAATTTTTAGCTTGGTCGCTATTAATTTTAATTTCGAAATACTTACATGCGGAAACATATATTTAAAGCGCCTGTCTAAAAAAGATCTATTTTTCGCAAGCAAGGCAACTAAACTGTTAAGCAAGACTCTAGTTATTCACAAAAGTGTATACTTCCAAGCAGCCCTCGGTCACTTCCCTTAGTGTTTCCTATTCACCCCTTAGTGGAGTATAAGGCATCCACACAGTCAGATTGTGCTTCAGTTTCACTATCATCACACTTAGCACTGTGTAAGTGAAAAGCTCACATCAGCGAGAAAAACACAGACACCCATGTCGACTGGGATTCTAACCCAGAACAGCGAGATTGAGAGGCTGATGCTCTACCCCCTCAACCATCGCGAGAGTGCAAAATTTACGGGAAAGATTGTAATTTTAATGGTAGAATCTAATTAGATGGAGCTCATAGTACGCAGTTTTCTTTTATATACCTTCTTCAGAATTAAATCCCCATAAATCACCATAAAAACGTATGCCGACTTCATATTTTACTTCAATACCTTTTATCCAGTAAATAAAAAGATCTTTGCAAACCACCCAGGAATTCCATAGAATTACCATTTTCAAAAACAATCCCAAGATATTCCCTAACCCCTTGTGTAACCTACTGAACCTATAAACCTTTCAGCTAATTTTCACTGTAATTAGCCAAATTAATTTTTTTTTGTAGAATCTGCGATACCTTGACATATGGAGCTATCACGAAACTGCCTTGAAATTATCGAATAAAAGATAGAATTTCCATATTAAGAACAAACGCCGAACAATAAAATGTAAGTGGACAAGAACATTCCGTATAGGAACTCCATCGTATTACTTTGCTTAAATAAAATGTTCATTGCCAACCAGGTAATGAAGGTAATAAAGACGTCAGTAAGTAGTTAGCCCTCAAAAAATTCAAATTATATTCAGTTCTATAAAATTATCAAGACAATAAATCTCGACGGTGTTTGGGAAGATCTTGGCAGGCGTTTCATAAAAGAGATTTTATTTGAGGTAGAAAAGGTGCCAATGTATGATTACTAAGATACAATGGTACACATTTATATGACTTTTATGACTGCTGAAATACGAAAATATTAAAGTAAATTGAAGCCACTAACAAACCAGTTGTTCTCAATTAACTAAATTATAACTTTCCTATAACAACAATGGTCAGAGCGTTCTATAATAACTAAATTCTCAATCTCTCAATCACAATGTCACCTTGATTTAAATACTCAGAACTCTTTGCTTTTAGCATGAGCATTGGGGATACCTTCATTTCTCATGAAAGGCATAAAGTAGCAAAAGGAAGACGCGACGACGTGGAGATACCACTCTATGCCATGCACAAGATCGATATTCATACCTCACCCTACATCTGACTGCAGTGAATAATAGATGCTTTTCTTTAGACTCAAAGAAAGAAAACTGCCACCAACCTGCACCCCTCCTACCCAGGGAAAATTCTCACCACCGCTTTTAGGAGTAGAGGTCTGTATTGCACTAGACTGTCGACTGACAACTTTAAAACTTTCAACTTTCAAAATTAAGTTTCCTTTTCTTTGGTAAACTAAGAAAAAACAAGAGAATGGGTACCGAGAAATTCGGACCTACGCCGCAACACCAAACACCAAACGATGTCCAGCGTATTACCGGCGTTTCCGAGGATGACGTGGGGTCGAAGCTACCCATGCCATCCGATGAAAATGACTTCGAAAAACAGCAGCAAATGGCTACGAAGGCCAATGAGCTCGACGAAATGTGAGCTAAGTATGATAATGTCCTGCAGAAAAATGAGCGTACTCAACTCGAGCTGTTGACAAAAACGACCAGCAAACTTAGGGACACAGTGAAATCCCTGCAAGCTATGCTGGTGACAGTTTTTCCTGCTGACCAAGCCAACAAAAGAAATCAGTTGACTATCCTCCATTGTGCGAGCCACGTCAAGCAGTAACTTCGTCTGTCCATCCAACGCGGGAGGAGCCCGAACCAGAACAGGGACCCGGAGCAAAAAAAGATGTGCCTGATATCGTCGACCAAGAGCAACAAAAAAACCCTTTCAACTTCGTCTGTCGGCGGAAAAAGCCCAAAATGCAACAGGTTAGTGCAAAAAGTGTAAATGCTCCCCAAGTGTAAGTGCCTCCTCTGCTAGTGCCTTAAAGCCCCAAAAAGGAGACAATTACGGGATATAACATTAATGTCCCGCAACTACTGAAATCCCTAAAAGGCAAAGGCCTAAATAATAATAATCGTTGGTGCAACAATCTATGTTGGATAAGGGCTTTGAAGTGTGTTAGAGCACTTCATTGAAGACTGTAACGGCACACTACAGAACACTGTAGGAGGCAATGTGGTCAGCATTACGCTCCAACGAGATTATTACCCTGATTTGACTCAGGTACTCATTCATAGCTGAATGAACTGGTATCCAACGCCAAATCACGATACAAATCCCAATGCCACCATTAAGATTTGAACCGTGATCTCCCGTCCGAGAGCCTTGTGCTCTAACCACTCAGTTATCCGGACACAAGGCCGAAAGGCGACCTAAAAGCATGAGGGGTGACAGAACCCTCATTTCTGCGGAGTTCACAGGGACCATGACAACATTTTTTCGCTCATTGAACGGTAAGGGCTTAGTGTTACCACAAGAACTACTCCATCCCGTAGAACTCAGTCCATAATTATCCGCGATCTCCATAGACAAACTGACCTTAAAGAAATTATGGCCGAATTCATTTCAGAGTACCCACTTCTGAAAGTTCGCTCGGTTACAAACTTTGTGACCATACAAGATAAGGCCCACTACAGGGAGAATCCTTCGTTTCTTATCAAATCACAATCTGGTTTTTTATAGCCAACTTTGAGTCCTCCCTAGAGCGAGGTGAACTTTTCAAAGTGAAATACATCCTTCATCAAAAGATTACCTTCGAAAAGGTCAAACTAGAAGAGGAAATCCAGTGTTAAATCTGCCAAAACTTCGGGCTTATCTCTCAAAATTGCTCGATAGTGCACAGATGCATTAAATGGGCAAAAAGCCATCCGCGTGGGAAATGCTCAAGATCCACGAAGGAAATTCCACCCTGCTGCAACTGCAGCCATACTGGGCGCCCTGTAAGCTATCGTGGGTGTTCAGCTTATAAAGAGATGGTAAGCAGAAGCGAAAACCCTGAAAACAACTGACAAGTCTTCAAGCAAATAGTTACTCAACTTTCACAGAGTTTGACGAGTCCTGGTGTGTCATACAAGGAAGCTGCTAAGAAATCTCTTCCCAAAGCATCGAATTAAGCAAACGTCAAGCAACCAAACAAGGGTTTCCGCGAATGAAAGTTAAAGCTCTTGCTTCTGCGCCCAGCAAGGAACAGTGTCATTTCGCTGCGGTTAAACTTATCCTTAACTTATGGAATTAGGTATTACCACATTCAACTCTGCGTCCCTGATCTTACAAGCCCAACGTAAAAACGACTGAAAAAAAGACAATTTTTCAAACTTTTTTTAAAGCTCCCCCATTTTTCATAAATGGTGGTGAATTGTGTGGTGAGGGATCCTACACTTTAAAACCCACTTTGAATTTTCTGTTTTGGACTTGTCAAATTTGAGATTAACTGTCGGCCATGCGATAAGGTACTTTTCGAGATATCAACTTTGGCAGCATCTCCTGACATCGCGGCTCTGATCGGAGAGTGGAGAGTATCAAACGATATCACACTCTCGGATCACAGACGCATTGATTTCGTTATGGGCATGGATCCACCTCCACCGACTCCGTTTCGGAATCCGAGGAAGACAGATTGGGTGATGTATCAAATAGAATTGAGCGCCCGAGTCACGATCCCTGGGAAACGCATCAAATCCATTATTGGAATTGAGAAGACAACCCAGATGATCACAACTAGCATGAGAGAAGCTTTCGAAGAAAGCTGTCCACTCAAGATGCCAAAGAAGGGTAAAACACCATGGTGGAACTCGGATTTGGCAAAACAGAGGAGAACGACAAGGATGCTCCTTAATCGTGCTCTGAAGGGTGAATCAAGAACTAGCTGGAATCGCTATAAAGAAACCCAGAAGGCACTAAAGAAGAGCATAAGATCGGCTAAACGATCATCTTGGAGACGCTTTTGCGAAGAGACTAACTCCCTTGAGGAAACCTCAAAGCTGAAGCGGATTCTGGTCAAAGAACGTAGCCAGAAACTGGGTTATTTACGTTTACAGAATGGGAAGTACACAGAAAGCGATGAAGAAACGGCAAATCATTTGCTTGAATTACACTTCCCAGGCAGCATCCAAAATCTAATCTCGAGGCCATCAGGTGCATACAGCCCTCAGCTATGGCTCCTGGAGGACAAAAAGTCTTCGCGCAAGCATTTGCCGACGACCTAGCCGTAATAATTACCGGGAAGTTTGCGGACACAGTATGTAACCGCTTGAATGCAACTCTGCATGTAATCCACAGCTGGTGCCTCCGCAATGGACTCACGGTGAATGCTAGGAAGACTGGACTAGTTATGTTCACTAGGAACGTCAGGTGAGGTAGCTATACGCTACCCACCTTAGCAGGAGCGGAAATCCAGCTGGCACAAACAGTCAAGTACTTAGGAGTACATTTCGACTCCAAGTTAACGTGGAAGCATCATATCCAGGAACAATACCAGAAATCCTGCAGATTGCTCTGGTGCTGTAGGAATGCGATAGGTAAGACCTGGGGACTTTCACCTAAACGGATATATTGGATGTATACATCCATAATAAAACCCATTTTGATGTATGCATGCATCGTCTGGTGGCCAAGACTGAACTTTGCTAACAGCAGGAAGCTGCTAACGCAGATTCAGAGACTTGGTTGCCTAAGTATTACTGGAGCAATGAGTACTACGCCGACTGCGGCACTTGAAGCTATCCTAAATTTACCCCCCATTCAATTGGAGGTGAAACGGAAAGGGGCCAACGACGGACATAGGCTCGATACCATTGGGCCGTGGAAAGGCGGCCAATCAAACGGTCATGCGTCTATCTGGAAATTCATTGAAAAACATCCGGTAGCCCTGATGCCGACCGATCATATGGTTTCCAGATTCGTCTTTGAAAAGACATACACTGTCATAATCACCGAAAGAGAAAAATGGTCGACAAGTGGCCATGAGTCTTTTCAGATTACAGACCTAATAATCTTCACCGACGGGTCAGTCATGGAGGATGGATCGGGCGCAGGGGTGTTCCCGGAGAATCCGATTATAGAACTCGCCCGACCCCTCGGAAAAATGACGACCATTTTCCAGGCGGAGATATATGCCATTTCATTGGCAGCAGAAGAATGTCTGCGACAAAAATGGAGGAGTCGCATCATTCGAATCTGTTCCGACAGTCGGGCGGCATTATCAGCACTAAATGGCTACAACATATCAAGCCAGTTGGTATGGAGTTGTCATCAGGGGCTGCTGAAACTTGGCCGACTGAACGAAACATTCCTGATGTGGGTGCCGGGGCACTCTAACATCGCCGGTAATGAGCAGGCTGACGGACTGGCTCGCCGAGGGTCTGGATCCACAATGGTGGGGCCAGAACCAGCTCTCGGAATCCGGCTATCTACTGTCGAGTCTACTCTGAAGGGTAAAATTGCAAGGATTCACGCAACCGAGTGGAGAAATTTGGACTCTTGCCGGCAAGCGAAAATCCTTGTGAATGAGCCTAGGGCCACTAGAGCGGCATTTTTATTGTCCCTTAAGAAGTGGGACATGAAAACCCTAGTAGGGCTTTTGACGGGACACTACCCCTTAAACTACCATATGGAAAACATTGGGGTAGGGGTTTCGGCTGTGTGCAGCCAATGTGAGGAGGAGGACGAGACGGCCCTGCACTTTTTATGCAGCTGCCCGGCATCCTCAGATCTCAGACGAAGACACCTTGGCAAGGTTTTCTTCAATGAAAAATCTGCACACTCTCTGCCTCTGGAGAATGTTCTAAGATTCGCTAAAGCCTGCGAACACCGTAGGCGGGAAGCCATTGAATAGGCAACTTACGGGGATAGTACAATGGGCCTAACAAAGGCCTGAGTGCTCGGAGCTGCGAAAAGAGTGTTTTGCATCGACCGGAAGAGATGGTAATCACTTGGTGCCAGGTCCGGACTATACGGTGGGTGCAATAGGACATCCCATCCGAACTCCCGTAGTTTCTGGCGGGCCATCAAAGATTTGTGAGGCCGAGCGTTGTCCTGGTGGAACAGAAGACCATTCCTATTGACCAATCTTGGCTGCTTCTGGTCAATCGCCTGCCTCAAACGGTCGAGTTGCTCACAGTAGATGACCGAATTGAGGGTCTGACCATAGTTGAGCAGCTCACAATGGATGACTCCCTTCCAATCCCACCAAAGACGCAGCAAAACCTTCCTGACCGCCAATCCGGGCTTGGCGACGGTTTGGGCCGGCTCACCGCGCTTCGACAACGATCTTGAAATTGTCGTACGTGATCCACTTTTAATCACCAGTCACCATCCGCTTGAAAAATGGGTCGAGTTTGTTCTGTTTCAGCAATGCATCGCAGGCGTTGATTCGGTCCAAGAGACTTTTTTCCGTCAACTCGGGTGGTACCCAAACATTCAGCTTTTTTTTGGAATCCAATCTTCTGCAAATGGTTCCAAACGGTTTTATGGTCCTTACCCAGTTGCTGGTCAATCGAGCAAATGCTCACATGCCGGTCTACTTGGATGATTTCGACGATTTTATCGGTTTCTACGACGATTAGCCTACCAGTACGGGGTGTATCTTCGACATCCACTACACCAGAATGAAATCGATCGAACCAACGCTGTGCTGTGCGAATCGTTACAGTATCGGACCCATAAACTTTTTTTTTTTGGCCGCCTTCGTTGCATTTTTACCTCCCAGGTAGTAAAAATGAAAAATATGACGAATTTCTTCCTTGGTGGACTCCATTTTTGATGCGCTTCAACTTGAGACTGAAACGTACGATCACACCACTGTCAAAAAGACACCTGTAGCCCAGATTATCGTCTTCAGTCTTAGTCAGTCTTAGTATGACCCGATGCGATAAGTACAACAGAAGATATGTTTAAGCGGCGCCATCTATTGACAAAATATGGCATTACTTTTTCCCCAACCTAATATGTGTAATAGAATATAGCCAGAGAATACAAGCATAACGATTTACAAAGAATATTTCCTTTTAAATGAGAATGTGTTATATTATATTCCACTCATTAACTTATGGAATTCGCATGATTAACACTCTAATTACAAACGAATTATAAAAATACAATCAGATTTCCTGGTTCTAATTGAAAAAAACTTAGTGATAATTCTTTCCATATACAAAACAAAAGAAATATTCTTAGGATACTTATAGGATAGTATTAAATTGTATTTATTTTTTGCTATTATAGGAATAGTTTTTTTTTGTATTTTCTTTTCTTTTTATAAAAAAAGACACAGAAACTCTAAGTTATCAACATGCAATCATATTAATTTTATGCAATTATACAATATTACGTGAAACTTTTAAGAAATCACATTTTCTTTGAAACAAAATAATATCAATTAAAGAAACTATTGGAATGCTTCCAGGTAATAAAAAGTGAATTTTATTTGAAAGATAGCTTACGGAAAAATCAGTAAATTTCAATTATAAATTGCTGCTAAATTTTTAGCACATTTTTGCGACGGCCTTGAGTTTTTGTATGTATGTATAATGCAACATAATTAAAGTAAAAAAGTTCAATAGAAAATAATAGTATTAAACACAAAGGAAAAATGAACTTTTTATCAAATGCATCTAGGTTTTCTCATTAATGCAAATAATCGAAATGAGGCTGCAGGCATCGACTAGTCTGCGCTATTCACATTTGATAGTGGTCGTTGATGATTCAATATCGCGTAAAATGTTTATGCAAATCTCAGGTTTTGCATATTTACTTTATCATTGACGTAGTCGTTGACTATTTATAGGTAAATGCCGTGTACACATAATTTAATTTGCTTTGTACGATAGTCCAATGCGTTGGATTAGGTTTCCAATTGGTTGGACAAACATAGGAAATAATCTGATAAAATTTATTATTTGTAACTGATTCTAGGAATAGACGAAAATTCTTTTTCTAAATTTTTGAATGCACGATCTAAACATTAGTTCAGGGCTAATTATGAGAAATAGTTAAAAAAACACCTTTTAAATGTGGGTAAAGTGTAAAAGATTTCGAGTTCTCTTATGTGAGGAACCCTTAGTGCACAACAGTGCCACTTACACTTAGTTGATAATTGAATTTTGCACTTCCAGGAACCATTTACACAACTAATTTATTCTCGAAACTACTGCATCGACTATAGTTCACCACCAATAGCAGCTGGCTTCCTTTTTCACACGGAGAAGACAACTTTATTAATAATAGAAAGATTTCTCAGATTTTGCAGTACTTTATCGTAGCTTAGGAATATGGCTCTCGCCAGGTGCCCCATCTAAGAAGAAACTGTTGAGGACAACGATTAACTTTAGTGATTTGACAATCAACACTTTATCCATCTAGGTATGATAGTAATTTTAGTATTTAATTAAATTGACAAAAAAAGAACAAAAAATAAGTTAAAATTCAGATTTCTCATGTAATCTATCAAAGAACACACCACTTCCTAGGACACTTAACTTCGATGTCCATCATGATACTCGGCTCATCAGAGCCTCCGCTCCTGGGTTTCCAAAATCGCTTATTAATATGAGCCTCTGGTAAAGTAGGAAAGCGAACGTTGAAAAAGTCAAAAACTTAAAGACAGGAATCATTTTCAGAAAAAATCATCAAAATACCTCTAATAAAATCTAGGCCTAGCTTCCAATTGCCGACTTGAAGAAAACATTGAAAAGCATGCTAGTCACATGTTATTTTCTTGGCTGCAACACTTGGTTCACTTTCGGTTTATTCTAGTGTGGCGGCACATCGGAGGCGTGAGCCTAGGCGCCGTTATGAATTTGCCTCCGCCGCATTCAATGGCCGCAGAAATAGATGATGAGACTGGGGCGACAAATTTCAGCAATGACATTTGGCCTGGTGCGGTTGCTCCCTGTACTTTTCGAGTTTACAGACCTGTTAGTTCTCCCAGGCTTTCTTTTTCTATCTGTGAACTCGCCTTTCCACTTGCCAGAGTTCGTGATAAGTCTCCGCATGTGCCCACGTTCTTTGAGTCCTTCTCGCTGGTGGGAAAGTGCGTCTGAATCACCTCCTCCAAGGTTTCACCATAAGATTCCGTCCAGGAACCTTACGATTTTATGAGAAAGGATGGGCTCCCATGTTCAACATCATCAACAACAACAACCGGTATCTGGTATATGCCTGCCTTAATAAGGAACTCCAGATATCCCGGTTTTGCGCTGCACTCCACCAATTCGCGGCGTCCTGACCTACGCCATCGCTCCATCTCAGGTAGGGTCTGCCTCGTCTTCTCTTTCAACCATAGATATTGCCCTTATATACTTTTCGGGGGATATGAATGAAGGCAGTTTGTACGTCTCGGGTGGTTCTTCCCATGATGCCGATATGGCAGCATAGGCCAGTAGTTGGGTGGACTTAAAGAGTACCGTACATCTCGCATTTACCTCGTCACCACGGATGACTTTCTCGAGGGACAGGTTAAAGAGGACCCATGATAAGGCATCCCCTTGTCGTAGATCGTTGTTGATGTCGAATGGTCTTCAAAGTGATCCTTTTATCTGGCCTCGCACATTGTTCAGGGTCAGCCTACTCAGTCTTATCAATTTCGTCGGGATACCGAATTCTCTCATGGCCGTGTACAATTTTACTCTGGCTATGCTATCATACCCGGCTTTAAAGTCGATGAAAAGATGGTGGAACTGATGTTCATATTCCAACAGTTTTTCCACCATTTGGGGCACAGGCAAAATCTAATCTGTTGCTGATTTGCCTGGAGTGAACCCTCTTTGGTATGGGCCAATGATATTCTGGGCGTATGGGGCTATCCGGCCTAGCAAGAGAGCGGAGAATATCTTATAGATGCTACTCAGCAACGTGATACCTCTATAATTGCTGCACTGTGTAATAGCTAGTTAGTAGTTGGTCGCCTCCACATTTAACTACTTCGGCTGTAATTTCATGAGCTCCTGGCGACTTATGATTTTTAAACAGATGCATTGCACGGACTGTTTCTTCTATACTTGGTGGTGGCAGTATTTTTCCGTCATCTTCAGTTGGCGGGATCTCCAACACGACGATGTTCTGGTTGTTCAGTAACTCATCAAAGTACTCAACCCATCGCTCCAATATGCCCATTCTGTCGGAAATCAGATGTTTCTCTTTGTCTCGGCAGAATGAACATCGAGGTATGTAAGGCTTCATCCTGCTGACTTGTTCGTAAAACTTCCGCGCTCGTACTTTTCGAGTCCACAGACCTGTTGGTTCTCCCAGGCTTCCTTTTTCCGTCTGTGGAGTCGCTTCTCCGCTCACCGGAGTTCGTGATAAGTCTCCGCATCCTTTGAGAATGCAACATTACTCGGTATGCAGCATTTTTCCGGCTCGTTGCTAGCTCTCTGCTGACTGCGCCTATTGTGGCATCCATTTTCCTCTTCTAGGTGTTGCAGAGGGCTGTGTTGTGGATGGCTTCGGTGTTAAATCTCACCTGTTTGTCAGAGGGGATTCTGAGTATTCGAGCTCGGAGCACCGTGCCAACGAGATAGTGATCCGAATCAATATTGGTCGCCTTATATGTTCTGAAATTCATCAAGGCCGGGAGGTGGCGGCGTTCGATCAACACGTGGTCAATTTGGTTGAAAGTGGTCCCGTCTAGAGAGGCCCATGTATGTTTGTGGACCGCTTTCCGCGCAAACCAGGTACTTCCAACAACCATTTCGTGTGACCCTGCTAATTGAATAGTCCGCAGTCCGTTATCATTTGTTTTTTCGTGTAAGCTATGGGAGCCAACGTATCGCCTGAATACGGGCTCCTTCCCTACTTGGCTGTTAAAATCTCCAAGTATGATTTTGATATCATATCTGGGACAGGCTTCGAGGGTTCGTTCTACTGCCTCGTAGAAGGTATCCTTCTCCGACTCTGCAGTCTCCTCTGTAGGGGCGTGAACGTTTATGAGGCTTATATTTCTAAACTTGCCTCGCAAGCGCAGAGTGCATAGCCGTTCGCTTATGTTTTCAAAGCCGATAACAGCAGGTTTCATTTTTTGGCTGACTAAGAAACCTACTCCGAGCACATAGTTTACTGGATGACCGCTATAATATATGGTGTAATGGCTCTTCTCCAGGAAACCGGCCCCTGTACATCGCATCTCTTGTAATGCTGTTATATCAGCCCTATATTGGGACAGGGTATCGGCTAGCTGCTCATGAGCTTCATCTCTGTACAGGGAGCGCAGGTTCCATGAGAAAATGCGCAAATCGTTATTCCGTTGTCGTTGCCGGGTCCGTCGTTTTAAAATCCGTCCTGTCCGGGTCTCCAGTTGTGGCTTCGTAACAAGTTGTTTTCCGTGTAGGGCTGTCAGCCCTACCCAACCCCCAATCTGGAGGACCAGTTGGTACAATTTGTCCCGTTTTTAGGCGCGGGAGACTCGCCTTCATCCTTCTCCATCTGCAGCTTTTCGTTAAGAAAGAGCTCCCAGCGGTCACCACGTGGAGGTGGAGATAGGGTTTGGTAGTAGAGCTGTTGGTGTTGGTTCAGCAGGCATTTCCCAGATTTTATGCTCCATTGTGGGTACCAATCCACGTTTCGCCCTGGGACCTATACTACCCTTTGAGATTTTGATAGAGCAAAACATTTATTCGTACAAAATCAGAATGGAAAAAATTGTCCCAAATTTCCGGAAATAGTAGATATCCTTCATAAGATGATTTCAAAGACAGAATCTTTTGAATTTGTTTTCTTCCTGAGATTCCGTAAACTTGTGGAAGAGAAGAAGTTTGATCACCAATTTTCCCTTCCAAAAATACTGACAACCGTATGTATTCGACATGAATGTATTGAATGATGTATTGAATTGAATTTGCAAAGAAACGACAAATTTGACTTATCATAACTTGGTTAATAATAGTGCAATTTCCACCAAACTTGGTAGGATTATGCTCTATACTATACCGTGCATTATTGCAAAACGTGTCGTGCTACAGTGAACTTAAGGGGGATTTGCAGCCAATCACTAAAAATTATAGTAATGTACTATTACTAACTTTTTTTGAATAGCTATCGGTGTGAAAGGCATTTCGGAGCCTAGGCATCATATAATGGAAGCCTTTTGATTTTTTTAGATTTTTCGATTGAGTAGTTTCGCTGGTCCGTTAAAGAAATGATCAATTTCGACCCCCCGCACTCCCCATCTTTCTAACAAATGTAAAAACTAGGACCGGGTTCGGAAAGTACTAATCAAGACCTTTTATTTGGCACCCCACATGACTATATTTGAGGAAAAAAAAAATTTACACCCCCCTTTTGCATACATGAAAACCAGGCCCCCTTTTAGATTCAATGTAGTATTATATAATTCGCCGTATGCTTGAGTGTTCACAGTTCTCATCTTTTTTACACAAAAACTTAAAAACGGCTCGACTATGCGCGTGGAGCCGTAAATCTCCAGACCCGAGTGATGCGATCGAGAGGGAAGATCTACGACAGATCACAATCTCGATCCTTGCTTCCCCTGCCTCAGATGGTTATTGAGGCGCAGCCCCTGAGATTCCCTCCCATTCTTGACATCCTCACGCCATTATTTGAAGGATGTCCCTAATGTTTTTCCTCTAGTGAAAGGAACTTCGCGACGGGGGCGGAACCTCATTCGCCTTTTTCGACCTTAACTTTTGCCGCAGATTGCACATTATTGAATGCATTCGATCGAATTCATCTTGACAAAGGGGAATGATTCGCTGCAACATGAACTCTCGGAGTTCAAGGTGATTTGGGTTGTTCGTGGAAAGAAGGAGGAGGTGGTGAAAGTTTTTTTTTTGAGATGGTCAGCGATCTCCCTTCGAAGATAAAGAAAAATCCTTCCCGGCTATGAAAGGCGAAAAAAAGGGGAGTGTAAAGGAAGTTGGCGAGCGAGGAATGGATGTCGTGGAGGCATAGTCGGAAAGTCGGGGAATTTGTTTTATGAGCTAGCGTTGAATAGTTTTCGATGTTGTGACGACGGGCGATCTTTTCTACTTTATAGGTCTAAATATGTGTTCTAAAACGACGTTAATCCAATCTTAGGAAATTCGTACATGGGCGTGAGGTGCAGGATGGAAAGCGAAAGGAAACATAGTCTCCCAAGAGGACGTGATTAACGAACGACAAAACGTTTGTCAAAGAGGAGCTTGCTCTGCTGCCGTTGATGTGTCGCAGAACGGAATCCAGTTTTCGCAACGCCTTCTGATTCGCAGATACCCAGAACTCTGTTTTGTAGAAGATATGAATTTCTTTGTTAAGGATGCTGGGAGTCCTTAGTCCTTACCCGCTTGGTGACGGACCGGAACACTTGGGAAGCAAATTACTTCCTCTTTTGTAGTCCACGGATTCCTTTTTTTTTGGGTTAAACACCCGACTTTTCAAAAAAGTTGACTGACGATTTCCGTTAGTCAACTTTTTCGTTCTCTTTTCGAAAACGGACTTCCACGGACTCCTATTTTTCGCGTTAAACACTCAAGCCTTCGAAAAAAGAACAAAAAAAATGGCCGACGGAAACTGTCAAGAAAGAGGTGTTCTCTTTTTCTGGGTTAAACACCCAAGTTTTCGAAAACTACAGGACTCCTGTCTCAGACAGACTTCCAGCTAAAGCACCCCCTAGAGCGTCCAGGGCTCTGACCCCAAACCGTTTGACACATTACCACAGAACAGGCTTATTCAATATAGGAGCAAAACCCTGTGGATTCAGGTATCCTCAACTACTCTGGCATCTCTCCTATCCATTTCCGTCTTAAGAATGCCTTGTGTGTAACGTGCCACTCGGCTCCACACGTCTTCGCTCTGCAGCATGCCCTCAATTATGGTGTCCGGGGACCCAAGACACCCTTCCATCGAAAAGTGATGGCGATGGCGCAAGAGATGAAGGTGTAGTTCGCATCATCCATCACGTCCTTGCAATAAATACAGTTAGGTAATCGTAATTCCCCGTTTGTTTGCAAGTAAGATTGAAAATACCCGTGCCCGATGAGCAGCTGGGTTAGGTAAAAGTGAACCTCACCGTGCTTTCTATTGAACTACGAAAGCACTTTTTTATGAGATGCGCGGTCCATCAGCTTCTGGATTTTTTTTCCCAAGATTGTTGCCATGCACAGAAAGTACGGGCTCTCTCTTCACAAGTGATAGCTTCCTTATTTCTTCCTTTCCTATGGTATATAAGCTTCAGCAGCATAAAGAGTGATCAGCCCCGAAACGGTACGATATGCGAACACGACTCGCAGAGCCCCTCGTCTTTGTATTTATACTGGGGGCTTACGGCGCATTTCCTTTCTCAAGGAGTCAGCCCATACATATTTCGGATCCTTAAAGGAGGACGGACTGAGCCGAGCTCATCAACAGCCGGCGCCTGCTGGATAAGGGACCTCCGACAATGGTGATCAGCGAGCAAATCGCAAACATTCTAGCCACAGCCTTCTCTGCGATGTTGCGAATCTGCTCGAAGAAGCTCATCTTCGTGTCTTTCATGATGCCCAGGTATTTCACCGCCGTCTTTGATGCCACTCACAGCAATGGCGTTTATTTTAACGAGGTCTTATACACAATAGTCAAGGAGATTGCCGGGCTAATCTAGGCTAGATGACAGCCATAAATCTGGAAATCAGTGAAAGGGAAAGCTATTGTCAACCGAGAGTTTTCGTCACTTTGCGACTTTATGTAACACGATCTTTTCCTGTTGTCATAAAATTCCTTTCGCTGCAAATAACCTTGAGGACCTTGACTAACACGGGAAATTTCATATGCTTCCGTTTTAGTCCTATTTTCAGTTCATGCTTACCCCACAATAACAGGTGACGATATGGTTTTACTGCAGGGTGTGCTGCCAGCAAATTTACATGCAATATGGATGACGTTTATCGAATTGTCCATAACGCTACTAGTCGACCTTTTTCGATTTGGAGATTTTTCCTGAGATATATGTATGTACATAGGTAGGTAAGTAATGAAAGCAACTTTCGAGAAGACAATTTTAAAACCGAATAACCCTTGTATATATAACTTTGTTGAATCACATCACATCACTTCACATCACATCACATTCTTAGGAGCAGGTAAAACGCTTCATCATCACTTTAATTTTCATTGATTCTATAGCGCTGCAAACGGTGCTAACAATGAGGAAAATTCAGATATCTTGTGTGCAACTGATGACCTGAAAAGAGTACATCACATCACAATGAAGTAATTCATTCACATCCGCATTGTCAATTGTATTAAAATATATAAATTATCAGTCATTGAATATCATGTGCAGTAAAATCAAGTGATGAAACCTTAACGCTACTTTGTTAAAGCACGATTTTTCAGCTCCAATTTTTCATGTTATTGTGGATTTAAAATCACGAATCTAAAGAATTTCGTAAATCGCACTGGTGCATTGCATTGTTCTCTAAGATTTGCCTTGGTAAAATGGTACAAAAAAGATGTACGGAGCATCAAATAGATATCAGCGTTCACTCGTTCGATACTGCAATATTTTGGAGCTTTGCACGATTTATCCCCAACATACGAGCATGCTAGATACAATGCACTTACATATCTATTTGCTATGTAGATATCCCAAATACGATCTTATAAAGATTAAAGTTGAATTTCGAAACAAATTTCTGCAAATTAATAGCAGTCACGGTCACATTGGCAAAAAAGGTCACATAACTCGCTAGGAAATGTGTTTTATGTGATGCAACTGACGGGGCCAATTTTTGGCAGAAGATTTGATGATCGAAATGTCAACAAAAACCAGAATTCATGTACGATATTAGCAAACAAGTATGCCTTCTTTGCCCAGGTAATATCTTTAGACCCTGTACCATTGCGTACTGAGCAAACTCAGCGACTCCATCAAATAGCATTGAACATTGAGCACAGAATTTATGAAACAAATGATGCAAAAATAAATACATTTAGTGAATGAAGAAATATTTAGCCTTCCATAATTTACAATGGGAAATTACTTAATTTTTAGATTCATAATTAAAGTGGAAGCAATCATTGTTTTTGTACATAATTAAGATACTGAGAAAATTTCTCATGTCATTATACTTTTCGCAGCTTGATGTCTAGTTTGTTTATTCAGGAGATTAATTTTCAACCCCGCCTTCTGGTTTTGTTGAATAAACATTTATGTATCTTATATTTTACATAATAGGCAAGAAAAATGTAATGAAAATATTACAAACATTACATCATAAGTGATCGGAAAATTCCAAACAACTGATGGAAGTATCTCCCAGCAGGTTGTCCGAATCTATGCGTATGTATCTGATTCATAAAACGTGTTTGATATAGCGATTGAAACATGTTCTCACGAAGAAGAGAATGTAAAGATTTATTCAAATTTGAATAGAAATTATATAATTATGTTACCATTTCTAACAAACCTTCCGAATTTCTGTTAAATAAAATAGGCGTACTATGTTCGGGGCCTTGGCCTACTAGAATGCATCCTTCTTTAACAATTTCATGTATTTCATTGGATTAATTCACAAGAGCGACTGTTTTAAGACAATCTAAACTGATTTCAGCTAATTATAACGAAATCTAATAATAAAAGTCAGTTATAGTCGATACCAAGCCAGGTTTTAACAGGAGGAGTGACAGATAGCTTAGGTCAGGCCACCGCAGCTTGGTCTTTCATATCATTCAATAAGGAAGCTATCACGACTCCTGGCAAACAGGCGAAAAATACAAGACCCCTTCCCCCAACTAATGAGAACAAGGAGAAAATTAAGGTCTAGAACGGATAATCAGCAGGGGCCGTCTGACTTGATGACTGGGTCAGGCTCCCGCTCCCCAGAACCGTGTTTAAACCGCCAACTGTTCAGGAGGTCCAAAATCTAGGTACCATGATGACTAAGAGAATAGAAATGAGCTGAGGAAATAAACTTTTTATCATTCGCACCTACTACGAAATTACAACGACCGAGTCAGGTACAACATTATCCTGCCACTTGTTGCACCAAAGATTCGTCGAGCATCGGGTTTTAGGCCAGTACCACTACCAGTACCATTACTCGGAACGAGGCAATCCCGGTTGTCAACAAGTAGACAGTTCGAAGTGGTTGATGCTGGGAAGTCGCGTTGGATGGGACTTCTGGAGGTGGTAGCGTTGCACGTAACACTATCCTAACCTCAGTGAAGGACTTGATAACGACAGCGCGTGAGGTTTCGAAGCCCCGAGAGTTCCCGGGCGTGACAAGCCTTCTATGTACTAGTGAACGGTAGAAATTGTCCACCTACATAAGGAGTGTCATAAGCTCCGCCATTTAGCACAAGTCTTACACCCCCGCGAGGAGGCATGCACCATAAAGGCAGAGTATAGATCAGCAAAAAGAAGACCCCATAATGCGATAAATAAAAGCAAAGTTCACGGCTGGTAGAGCCTGGTCAACCAGGTGAATGAGGACCATGGGGACTTCACTATAAACTTG
Source organism: Hermetia illucens (assembly GCF_905115235.1). Classification (NCBI taxonomy): domain Eukaryota; kingdom Metazoa; phylum Arthropoda; class Insecta; order Diptera; family Stratiomyidae; genus Hermetia; species Hermetia illucens. The sequence continues at coordinate 13,980,772 of NC_051853.1, read as the reverse complement.
TCACCCGGAGAATCGGCGCTCTGCGGAAGCCATGCATATCAGGTACCGAACCAGATGGACAGCATTGCACGGGCATCATTCCCCGACATCCCATGTGAGTTCATATTAATAGCATGGAAAGCGTCGAGAATTACCCCCTTTTCACAATAGTAGAGCTTGAAGAAACGGTTCGCACCATGAAAAATTAGAAGGCGTCAGGTCCTAATGGTATCTCGGCGGAAGTTTACAAAGTGGTGTTCTGTCAACGGCCAAACTTGCTGTTCGGGGCGTCCAATGTTGGCTTTGAAGGAGAACATGTTTGCTTGTCGCTGGTAGGTAGCCAGACTATCGCTGATCAGCAAAGGAAAAGGAGACCCGGAGCTGCGGTTTGCTTACCGACCGCTGTGTATGCTTAACACTGGGGGCGGGGGGTTTAGCTCGAATAGTGTATCAGGAGTAAACTTGCTTAAGCGATCCGCGCTGCCGGCGACTTATCCCCAAATTAGTTCGGGTTGAGAACTCTGGATGCTGTTATATAGGTGGTACGTTCCATTCATAGAGCCGAGGCACACAGCCATTAATCTCGACGGATAGTGCTCCTCATAACGCTTGATGTCAGAAATGCCTTCAATTCCCTAAGAAGGAGAGATATGCTAGGCACATTAGAAAACTCATTCCAAGTGCCAAGTTATCCCTTGCGGATATTGATGGATTATCTGCTCTTTGAGACCCTAGACGACCAGAGGAGGATGAACATCACGTCGGGAGTAACAAAGCGATCCATCCTAGGGTCGGACCTCTGGAACGCTTCCTAACTTCACATGTCAGAAGAGTCTGGTCGGTTATACGAACAACTTTGCGGCATTTGTTGCCGAATGTGCAATTGAACAGGTCCAAAGCAGATTTAGTTGATGCGAAGCGTAAGCGGATGAATGCGCTGAGAAAAACCAAAATAGTCATCTTGACCAGAAAGAGAATCCCCACCCTGCGTCCCATACCAATCGGCGAATTAACTATAGAGTCAAAACCAGCGCCTAAACATCATGGTTTAATGCTTGACTCGAAGATGAACTGGCTGGCTGCAGCCGAAGTCTCGGCCTTAAGTCGGCTAATAGCCAATGTTGGGGGCCTTATTTCTACTAGAAAACATCTTCTAATCGAAGCAACACAGTCCGTTCTGCTCTAAGGTACGGAGGTGTGACCTGATGCCTTTGACAAGGACATGCATCGTAAGCGCCTTGCTCAAGTGGGGAGAAGGGGAGCTTTACGAGTGGCGTCTGCTTATCCCACTGTCTCAGAACCGATCGTTATGGTGTTCGCAGGAGTAATTATCGTTGCCCTCCTTGCTAAGGAATGTAAAGCTATCTACAACGGCAAGGGCGAAAACCTCTCATCTCTGTTATGCGTGGTATTTATGGAGAACCTCAAGAATGAACTCAAGGAGGCTAGGGCACTCCCGAGATTCAGATACGTGGACAATGTATTAGCAGTCATCAAAAGGGAGAAAGCAGAAACAACCCTCAAGAAACTCAACCGTACACAAAGGAACATTGATCGAAAAGGAAAGGGAAAGAGGTGATTTTGAATTCAACATCTACAGGAAACCGACCCAGACACAACGAACAATCATATACACCTCAAACCACAATTTCCACCATTAGATGACGGCATACAACTTTATGATTCACAGAATGGTCACAACACCACTCAATGAGGAGAGAAGAAATAAAGAAATGAACTACATCCTGGAAACAGCCAAGAAAAACGGATACATGAAGAACCTACTACTCTTCCATCTTGTGGTTGCCTCCTTATGCTGCGAGAAAGTGTTGTATAGGCATGCCTATTGTGTTGCTTGATTTCCCTTATAATCAACTTCTCAACAGTCTGAGGATTATACCCATTTTTAATAGCGGTGTAAATAATATGATCTCGTTCCTTATTGAAGCCGTATTCCGGCGAGGTTTGCATAGATTCGAACTTTTCTTCTCCATTCCGGGTCAGATCCAAACTGGCTCAGCCATCTCTCGAGTTCGAAAATTGACTCTTTCACTGGCGTGTTGGGAAACAATGCCTTCGCGTCGAACGACACCATCACCTCGTCCTCACCCACCCTCTCAATGCTTTGCAGCTTCTGTATTAATTCATGGTGTTTGTCGTGATCGACGTATCAACGAACGTTTCAAATTTAAATTTTACGGAAATGTCATTCGTTCTGTCGCTCTCTATGGTTTTGAGTGTTGGCCGACTATAAAAGATAATGAACGGCGTCTTGCGGTAATGGAGACAAAGATGTTGCGTTGGACTAATGGCGTGACACGTTTTGATCATATCCGAAATGCGGATATCCGCAATCGTTATGGGGTTGCACCGATCGTGGGAAAATTGCAAGAGAGGCATCTTCGATGGTATGGTCACGTGGTTCGCGCTAACGAAAATTCATTTGCCAAGATTGGTCTGAACATCGATGTCGATGGTAAAGGACAAAGAGGCCGGCCAAAACAACGGTGGCTTGATACCCTGGATGGGGATTTGAAAACCTCGTGAGTGCATCTAGATCAGGCGTTTTATAGAGCAAAATGGCGCAACCGATCACGACGAGCCGACATCGCTTCTGAAAACGGGGTCAATAGCCGAGGAAGATGTTGTGTAGACTCAATAGAACTCACTAAAACGTTGGTGCTCAGTGCCTACCTGGCAACACATGGGCTGCTGTATTTATTGGTTTATGGTTCAATCTTCACCAACAGAGACTCTTCGTAGATATTCGAGCTGCAAGAACCACCAAATTTGACATTGCTCCATTGAACAGCAACCTCTCTTGGAAAATTTACCGTCCCAGAAATAAATTCTATTCAGAGAAAGGATCTTTGTCTTATAAATTTATAAAATCATGCGGAGTGCACTGCGAACTCTATCCGGAGAATATCGCTACATTTCACAATGATGCTATTAATTCTGTCAGAGCAGTCATGAAAATTAAGTAATTTTTAGAGGGACTTATTCTTTGACACTCTGTCGACGTTCCCGGTCCGCGTTGAAACCACGATAAGACGTAATTCTCTAAGTTGACGACGAAATCTTCCCAATTATGGAAATCATCGACGTATCCTTTCAAACTTCTGAAGATTAGTCATTGTTTAAACAACTGCTGAAGAGTATTTTTTTGTTTTTTTTTTTGTATAGGGTGAGAGGTCAGCTGAGATTGGAGGAAAATAAGTATCCATGCTTTTTGAATAGATATGTATATTTTTACCTTAATATCTTCCAAGATACCAGGCGAAAGTTTATAGAAGGGAACGCTGTTAAACACTTGTCATGAATATATATGGCACAAACTATACTAGGTAGTATCTTGCTGTTCTGAGGTGGCGTTGAGAAAGACGGGGCAGCAGCCTTGTCAACCAAACAAAAACCAAGTGGGCGAGAAAAACCTACGCGTGATGGCACCGGAAAACGCTGTAGTCACTTGACTTGCTGGCCACGAAAATGGTAGGCGAATGCTCCAAGGCTTAATTAGGACGATAAGATTCAAGTCTGCACAGGACTAATCTGAAGTGGTTTCGGCCACGAATCCTTACTAGAGGGATACTGGTACCATGAGAACCGGGATAGCCCTCTGAATTTATATGTTCCAAGAGGATTCCTGGCTCATGGCGGCTGGTTGACGTCCAAGCAGTCAAGAGACCTTCGGGCCTCAAACGTGGAATTGCGTTTCAAATCGAGTGTCATACTCCATAGTTCGATAGAGATTGGGAAGGTCTTGCATCGACCGGTATAAATGCTGAACCATGCACTCAGTATAGACTGGTATCCTTGTCATTGTTGTAGCGGGACTCTGACTATGGTCGCAAAATCAATTCATGCTTTAGGTAACCGTGGGGTTAAGTTTATACGACAGGGACTCACGTCAAACCACCAGGACTTAACCTCTGTACTGGAAGAACCATTTAATATTTGGAAGAATTAGATTTCTTATATTTATTGGCCTACATAGAGGATGACCCCCCACACATATTAGGAACGAATGGTAGATAATAAAACTGAAAAGTTTAGTGTAAGTCAGACTGCTAGTAACATAATCCATATAGGTCAAAAACCTTCCTTCTGAAGAAACTTTTTCACTATAAAATATCATAAAGCAACAGTATTACGCTACGACAAGGTAAACAAGGTGATACGCGAACAAATATATTCAACGGCATTTCGGTTTGCATATTTGCCTAAAAATTACGCATATGTGACTTGAATGAGAGAGCTTTTATGTAAATCATACACAAACAGAAAGCTTCTCACGCTTGACGTGCCTATCTATGTTCCTATCTTCCGATTTTTGATTTCTATTCTGCTTCACTATGCACAAAAGCAGCCACATATAGATATGTCCGCGTGTTGTTACCTCAACGAAACCTAGGTATTCACATATTTACCTATTTAAATAAACACTCGATGGTATGCCAAACGCTGAAAATGGGTAACTGAAATCACTGAGTTCCAGGTCAAAGCTAAATGCACTGCACTCTTAAAACCATGATCTTGGCGATAAGGTTGAGGGAATGGTCACCGAGTACCGCGATAACAACACTTTGACCCTCACAATTCAGACTTTACCGCGAATTTACTAAAGATACTATATGAACTTCAACTTAGTTACTAAGAGTCGCAGAGATCCGATTATGGAGGCTGCAACCACTGTCTGTTCTAGCCGAAGCAGAACTATGTAGTATTACTACAGAATAAAAGAATCTTTTCAAAATGTACAAATAGTTGTCTGACTTTGACCCGAAAAAAAACGCTGATATCGCAGCAACGCTACGAGACCTAAACCAAAAATAGCTCCGTATTGAGTAGAAGCAATTATTCGGGTTGAATCAGATTATAATTAGTAAGGGAAAATGGAGAAATGGGCTGGAAACTGTAACGAATATTTCAGATTATTCTTAATTAGTTTTTCGCACCGTGAAGATAATGTAACATGTGCATAGATGTTAATGCATGCTGCAATATCGCTGTTGCTCGTTCATCGAAAATTGATTATATTCGGAAGTGAAGTAGTCACTACGGGTGTGAATGCAATTATACTGACATTTTCTGATAAGACATGCCGTCTTATTGAGTCACCAGATAACGTAAAACATTTGCACCCCTGTATGGTGCATATGCCTTCCGCATAGTCTCCTCGTATTTATCGGTTCGCCTTTATTATTAAGGGGGCTGTTTTCGGGGCTTCTTATCTTTGCAAATGACGATGTACAGATGGGTATCTCGAAGAACTATACTCTTGTGCCACAGACGTCACTCCGTTACCAGGGCGCCAAAAAAACATTGATCTGGGCAGTCTTGCTGCCTAGAATTTAAAGTTCACAGTCAATATAGGTCGCTTGTCACGTCCCCATACTAGTAAATAAAAAAAAAACTAACATTTCTATTCTGGGGTAACTGCGTTGTCTTACTAGAGATAATAATGATTCTGAACATTGGACCATTGAAGCACTTTAACTAATACCGTAATGGCACACCAGCAACCCAGACGGTTAGCATTCTGGACAAGGGCGAAGATGCCTATTTCCTGGATGAAATTTTTGGTCATCCTTTTTTAAAAAAATCTGGGTGCTGACCACAGAAAAGGTTGATGATAGACCATTTGTCAACAATTGGTCTGATCCGTCATCAAGTGAATGCCGACTCAAGATTCTCTCAACCCTTCAATGAAAATTTTGAGTTTCAACTATCCTTCTAGCCCAAGGGTGGAAAGACAGATAACGCGGCTTTAAATTTTGCAAACAAAAAAGTGAAAAATTTGGATTTTTTAAGAGTTTTAGGTCGAGGTGATATCTTTTCGGATCCTGAAATGTCTGGCGTAGGATTACGAACTTAACTATTCCACGTAATAAGCTGTAGGGTTTTGATTTTTTGTCCCAAACAAAAATAGAGAATTTTTTTGGGCTAGGCGGCTTTAGGGTCATTTAACTATTCTGGGATACCTACAGCAGCGATCACAAATTGACCACTTTTTGTTTGAAATCAACCCAACAGCGGAGATGCCGCCATTGAAACTTTTTCAATAGGAAAAAGGGAAAGGTTTCCAGTTTTGAAAAGTTCAACAGTAATTCAGAGGTCTTGAGCAATCCAGTAATCTTTGGAGCACAAGGAATTAAGCCTGCATCACTTGTGCATACGTAACTAAAGATAGGTTGAAAATGGGTTGGACCATTTTCGAATAAATCGGGTGACAGACAGACAGACAAACAGACGAAGAAAGAGCAGCAAATCGAAGGCGACGAAGGAGGTTTCCGTACCCACTACATCTGTTCAAGTGGTACTCCAGTGCAGGAAAATGTACTCATTCAGGAAAAACGCATCAATTTTAGATCTCCTCCAATGTTACAAGCTGCAGAAGACACCGCTCAGCGAAGTACAATAAATATTAAAGGTCAAGCAGGGTAAAGGAATAATCGGACCAACTCCGACTCACTGAGAACAGAGCCCTGACTAGGAAGATCTGCGTTTCAGGCGACTTAATTGAACTGGCCGAGTTTGTTAAGGACAAGCCTGTATGTTAGGCCAAACCCTTAAAACATGATGAGAGCAATTAGGATCACTTATAAAAGGTCACGGTAGGAAAAAGAAGTATCAGACGAAACCTGGGGTCCTAACAGTCATCGACCTACGACCATCGACCTAGAAGGTTGCAATGGAGAAAGCATATGCCACAAGTGGAAACGTCGATCAGCGAAGGGAAATCAAAACGTTGCATGGACCAAGGTCGTAAATAAAAAGACGAAGAAAAAGCCAAAGGTTCCAATCTGCCCAGAAACAATTGTATTTTCCAACAAAGGAAATCTCTCGTACGCGGAAATACAAAAATAGATCAAAGCTGTCAGCAAATTTCCAAAGACTCAAAAAAGGATCTCATATTTGAGCAGCAACAAACATGAGCCAGCTCGGACAAAACTGACGACTTTCGCAAAAAAGCTATACACCGACTTGGGGAGAATGTTGCGATGCGTTCCCAAAAACATGAGATATATAAACAGCGTAAGGATCCCAATGAATTGACGCCGAGAATATGAGATGGAAATTGCGATGATAAGCGAACTTTGCAAAAACTGTAATAGCGGCGTAGGACCGACGGCAATGCTCACAAGGGGACGAAGTTCAAAGATGATTGACTACAACGGTTGGATGCCCGAGGGAAGTACCACAGAAGCAAATGCAAGGAGCCCCAGTCTGTTAGAACCTTTTGCGCAATTGGATCTAGTATTGGCCAACGGAGGTAATGTAAACAGCCTTCGGGAAGGAGGTTTTGGGACGGTTATAGACCTGACCTTTGTCAGTCCTGCATTAGCTAGTGAGAACTACAGCCATAGCGATCAGAAGATTGCGTTTCTTTGAACACATGTCCGCAGGGGAATTTTCATTCTTAGTAGAAGCGGCAGAAGCAGGTCCTGCTGCCTAAGGCTGATAAATCTACAGATGTGTCTTCGCCCTGCAAACCCTTTTTTCTTATGCACATTAAGAGCGGGCAATCTACAACAAATTACTTACCATTGTTGAGAACCAAGGAGGTTTTTGAGATAGACAGTGGGGGTTCCATTAAGCAGATCAACCACAGATACCATCGAATTGGTTACCAGTTTGACCGAAATTAACAAAGCCTAAATTAGAACATTTTAGTAAAACCATTTTACTAAAATTTTTAATTTCTTTTAGTTCGCCGAAAGTGCATTTCATGGAAAGGGTAGTATCAGCAAATATTGCGTGGTGCTGACCGTGGACGTAAGAAATGTATTCAATTCAGCCAATTGGAACCTAATATGGAAATCCCTGACGAGGATCGCTATTTGCACCTATCTCGCTGCTCCGGTATGACGTCAATGAGGGACTCCAAGAGTACGTTGTCCCCCGTGTGGGGGGGGGGCTCCGTACCAGGTCTACTATTGTGGAACATCATATACAACGATGCGCTTAATTTTGTATTCCCGGAAGAAGACGCAGTAGTGAGTTACGCGAACAACACAGCACAGGTTATAGCCACAAAACTATCCTCATATGAAGCAATCAGCGCTGTTAAGACTTAGTTAAACAGTTATGGACTGACACTTACAAAAGAAACTTCTCATTACCAAGCGCCATAAAAGAAATTACGTCCGCGTTTAAATTGGGAAGCATGCCATCAATTCCAAGCCAGCTATCAAATAGTTGGCTTAAATAGTAGACGTGAAGAAGTATGTTTACGATTAATAGAGAAGGGGTAGCTTTCTCGAAACTAAAATTTTTGGTTTTAAACGTAAATCTATATTTCGGGAGCGACTTACCCTCTTCTTCAGTACAAAGCTATTTCCGATTACGATCAAATATCCTTATGGCTATGACAAGGATGATGCCAAACATCAAATCTGAATCTGAATCTGTGGGTAGCCTCGCTCCGTACTGTTGAGCGTAGTTGCTGCATGAAGGGCCGGGCGAATAGTACCATCCTGAAATTTGTGCATTAAAACGATGCCAACTCTATAGCTGGAAACGTCCGCTACAGCCACGATTTTTTTTTAGGATCGTAATGTGTGAGATCCAAGTGTGACGTCAGCTTCAGTGGAAACTGCTGAAATACTTATTCATTCATGAAATCGGCAAAGCCAATAACACCTCAATGATGACAACATTTAAGTTCACCGGCGATGGCTGGTGTTGCAGCGAATCGTACTGGTCGAGCTTTGCGGAATACCTGGTTGGTTCCTTGTTTGAGGGAGAGAGAGATTTGCATTTTGGTACACTTTCCAAGTCCCTCAACAAACGGTTGCGGAAATTTCGTTTTGTTTTCTACTACCAAACTGCCTTCGGAGTCGGCCCTGACGTTATTGCAGACTCATGAAGTTATTGGAACATCCCACAATTCAAGCGACTAGAACAAATTAGAGCCCAACAGCTTGAGTCAAGTGGATGCGTGGTATGTTCTTAGGGATTCTTGGCTATTGAGTGTGACGTTACATCCGAAGTACCCCCAAGCGCTATATGGTTGAATACGGCAGGGTTTGAGCTGTGGCTTACCTAACTTATTATATTCCGGGCTTTATTTTATATTATATTCCGAAATAATTGTCATGTCCGATGCATAATCGGCTTGAAGCATGGTTTTAGCTCAGTATCCGCTGGTGTGTTGATATCCTTGATTTGACTGACTTGACGTGAATCTTGGCTGTAATGCTCACTGTTGGCCTGTCACCTTTCCTTGAACACGGAAGAAAATCCTGCCCTGTTACCTATTTCCTTACACTTCCTGCAAGTTTTGTAAGTAAAAACGCAGTCACGAGTTGGTTACTCAATATGGGCACGATTCTTGCGATGTTCGCGATCCTCTTAATGATTTGGAGCTTGAAGTGTTGCTCTTGTGGTAAGCGGTCCAATTCCTGATTTTTCAGCTTGTTTCATCGCTCCTTTGCTTGGATTGCCTTAACTTCACAGTTTGATGTTAGATCTGCAACGGCGCAAATAAGATACTCGGCTTTATTGACGAGACTCTGCCGATCGAGCTTCACAATTGATGAGACTTTCTCTGTGACTGATGCCTTAATTTTCATGTTTTGATTGTCTTCTTCCATAAATAGCTTCTCGAGCATGACAGCTCTTGAGACCGCTGATTATCAGCTGTACAGCTCCCGATATTGAACTTCTCATCATGTTTGTTGATCTGCCCGGCAAAAGTTGCGAAGTCTTCCAAGTTCATTTTAGTCAAAGCGAAGCCTTTGTCTCGGTGAGCAAACTTTAATTTTTTTTTAACCAGAATATTCACATGAGGCGCTGAACTTCGTCGGACGGTTCGGGTTCTGTCGGGCTTTGTGACAAAATTGAATAGGCGAAACATTAATAGGAAGCTTGCGAGAATTTCCTCATTAACAGCTGTATCTTCTGGGTATTCTTAAGGCCTTCTTCGCTGTATACAGAAAGGATACAAAGTGGCAGGTATGCCGCGATTGGTCAGCACTAAGGCATTTTTCTTGATCGTTGAAATGCCGGCTTACCGGAGAGGCAGAATACAGAACATACGCAAGTGCACTCTCAGTTGCAACATTTTACAGTAGTGTGTCAAAAACAAGGTCTCGGTTAATATTTTTCAATGCCAGTTTTGAGACGAATTGTAAGGGGTGGGGAAGAAGAAAGCTATAGATCAAAGGTCCAATCTCAGAAACTACTCAATATCACACTAAAGTAAATAGTCTGACCTACTAAAACTACATCGTGAACAACGTACAAATGGAACCGTCGTGGACTAAAATATTCTTACGTAAGAAACACACAAAACCTTTCATATTGGAAGCGTCAAGATTCCAATTTCGGCCTGTTTCTGTCTTCATTTCGTAGGTTACTAGATTTTCAAAGATCAGCTCAATATCAAATAGGGTTTTTTTTTGTAAAATGTGAGGGGCTTAAACGCTAAAACCGTCTTTCCAAAGTCAGGGGGTCAGTAGATGCCAAAGTGAGATGCATGTAGCTCTTCTATCAAGGTTAGCAACAAGTGACTCAAATTGGTCGTTTGGATACCTCCGAAAGTCCTTATTCAGTACGAAGCCAACTTGTTAGTTTGACCTGCACTTTTACCTAGCAATACTGAACCATCTTTTCATTAATTAAGTAATTATTTTATTTTTTTATCTTATTTTCTTCTACTTTGTCATAAAAGATGCATTTTAAATATTTTGCCATTTTCAGGACGGCTGTAATTCTGATTTATAATTAAATGAGTAGGATGTATCCCCAAGAATATAAAACTGCAGAAAAACTAATAATCGTTAAAAATAGCTCCATACGTGTTCTCACATTCGTCCCCGGAATCTAAATAGTATTCTATCCATCATTTGCTTGTACTCGCTAATTTCAGCAAGTATTTCTTCGTAAACAAATTTGATATTCATTTTGATAATGAAATTCAGAATTTTAAGAACTGCGGGAGTAACACTTTTGAAATGTTTATGTTTGCAATAAATCCAGTAACGTAGTTATACTAAATATTTAAGATTGCAAAATGGAATGGTTTATATGTACACAATTACACGGGCATACATAAAATAAATAATAAAAATATCGTATCTTACCAGTGGAGATACTGAGTTTGGTAAAACCACATTGTACCATCGCGAGAAAGTCGACTTGGATAAGAGTAGGATTGAACTCTTAAATCCGACGAGGAGTGGGTATGTCTGCAGACACCTATGCGTGCCTAAGTATACCCACGTGCATTCTCTGAACAATGATCATTTGGCTCTCTCCAAATACCTTACTCCACAACAAAACTGAATGAACTCACATTGCTTCCATTCTTCCACAGTAACCTACATTTAGCCCATGGATCGAGCATACCTGGAGCTTCACGAGGAGCTTCAGCAAACTGGTTACGAGAGTGTCTTGTATAATAGTTTCACGACAGGTACCAGTGAGCCATGCCACAAGTACTGAAAGTTTGCGTGACGTCCAAAGTATCTACATATGCATATGTATCTTTAATAGTAAAAATACTATCTATAGTTACCGGCATTCGTTTCTAACAACTTTTTCACTTTCCTAGCGTATATGGTGATCAAAGCGCGGAAGTATCTGATTTGCAGTAGGCAAGCGTTGTGCTGAGTATGCAATGCATATGATGCATTTTTCATTCGCGCAAGTACGTTATTATGTGTGAAATCAATTCAGGTCATGATGTTGCTATTCAGGTGAGAAAAGTGAAAGCTTACTTGGCACAAAGCGCTGGAGATGTTAGTTAGAAGCGCACGTTGACCTTTGTGTTTGTTATGAGCCGTGACCGTCTGCTTAGCGAATGAATCTTTTTCATATTATCAGGGGTAGGAAGATGAATCTTATTGAGGTATACCGTTCAAGGTTTCCACACTAACGCTGCTAAACATATAAACACTTTCATTAAGCTAAACCATATTAAACTGGATTTTTCAACAGGATTTTCTAGTAATGCTCCAATGTCACCATAAATTCTAAACTGCTCATGCAACCTTACTTTCCGATGTTAGCTTCAGTTTTTAATGTGTGAAACCTAGAGATTCTTTGAGCTGAAAACTGCAGTCTCCGGCTTTTCTACTTCTACCCAAACGTTAACTCATAATCCTTGAAAATATAGATGTTGAGGAACCCACTTTGGACCAAACGAAACTGCAATTAAGTTGACTGAACAATTGCTTCAACTTCATCTCATCACCTGTTTGCGGCTTGTTTGCAGATACTTGTATCTATGATTTCTCCAATATTATGAATTAATTTCCGATGAAGATTAATGATTTTGCGTGGAAGGTCATTTCAAGATTGAAGTGAAAACGCAACAACGGTTACAGGGGTCAGGGTGAAGCTCTTGTGCAATTGATTGAATATTCATTTTGTTCATTGCACTTTTTATTTTCTCTTTTCATTTGTACAAATTGAAGCCAACTACAAACACTTATCCTCCTTCAAATTGGATGAGCAAATCAATGAAGATGGCATATTGGCTACTTCAAAGTTTTGTAATAAGATTCTTTAATGAGCTATGATTTCATAGATGAGGGTTAAGAATTGAAGTGCTTAGAAATGTATGCGGCACATAAAGTCGATGATAAATGGGAATATGAAATAGATCTTGTTTGTACGCAGAGGTATGACCGAAAAACCACCGCCGGTCTCTCTAGTTCAGGCTTCGCAGCGACCACCGTTTAGGTATTACTCCGTGATTTGCCTGTAAGCACTAATTCTTCTAGTCCTTTGAGTTTTCCTTCTTCACACTTCATCTAGCAGAATCCTGCTATGATTCGACCTCAACATCTCTACAATTACATATACCCTCTAACCTCACGAACCTTCCCAAAACTTGGTTCCGATTACCTTTCTTTGTCTCTGCCTTGGATCTTTTGATACGCCACTGACAGATGCAGATGCTACCTGTAGCAGCCACTGTGTCCTGTGAGGAACTAGAATAAGCCTCTTGGTCCACCAGATGCCAGAGATCATGCGACTCTAGCCTTACCGCATTTCCGCATTCTGTGTGACCCTCCATATGCCTTGCATGATACTTCATACTCATTTCTTTCGGCGGAATGTCGATTGAGATCATGTCCGCCACCACCAGCACTGCCTAAGCAGATGTAGTTCTAATACCGCTGCAGAACCTCAAAGCCATCAGCCAGTAAACCGAGTTCACATGCTTCCGTTCCTGGGAGCATGTAGATACCCCCGTCCCACCGGTGATCCATAAAGCAGAATAAAGCGTACTGCTTTGACTAGAAACAATCTTATGTCACCTTGGCATTACCTTTTCTTCTGCAGTTCATATCGCATAGACCTCCAAATCCTCCGGGTGCTTTGTTGAAGCAACTGGCATTATTCAACAGAATATCCAGTACTCAGCTCTGTGATACCCCTGCCGCGACGGTGTACTCCGTCCGCACCAGAGAGTTTTCACCGACACGTAATTCTCGACCAGACTTGCCAAACATTCAGGAACACCTATATCAGCCAATTAGCCTTTAATTCACCTGCAACTGGCCGAGTTCCACCTGTTTTTAACATCCAATGTAAACATGACATAGCAGTCAATGCGTGTTAGCACTTCTTTTGTCATATTCGCCACCGTGTTTATTATATCCACTGTAGAGTTGCAGATGACTCACTTCAAGATTCTTCCTATTGTGTCCAACAGATATACTGGATCTCCAGGTCATTTATTGGGTTTGGAAAGCAATAAATCAAATCAACTTTTGCCTTTTCCGCTCAGCAGGAAATATTCCTTGCTTTAGGTACGCCTATAAGGTTGTGATGAAACTAGCGACCCTAGTTTTCACTGCCAACTTCGAAAGTCTGTTAAGATTCATTCATTCGAACCTGGACCTTGTTGTCGTCGATTCTACCATATATTTTCCGTAGTACCTCTTCAGTAACTGGAGGTACCACACACACTCGTTGAGCTGGGCCACCGTTTGTCTCCCGCTTCTCTTGTGGTGCCGAAATACAGTGGCAAGAATTTCCTGTAAAAGGTGCGAAAAAGTCACCTGTTGTAATCTTTACATCATTTTTATTGCCAACCCCATTTCAAGGGTTTATGTGGACATCTTTGCACAACTGTTTAAAGAAATTCCTCTGGTTTTTTCGAGTGGTCTCTTTTAAGCAGCCCCACAGTTGCCTATGTACCTGCTGTCAGTGTCGCTGCCAAGTGGCTTGTCAAGTTGCAATTTCGTTGTTTCAGCAGTAGTTGGGCTGATTACTGGAGAGCAATCGCCTTCTGGGCACAGTAACATCACATGCTTCTATCATCCATTAGGTTGTCTGGATGACTTTGTCTCGCACCGGATATGTCACGTTTGGGCGCCCCGGAAAACGAGTCCCTCCAAAAGATTCCGCCATCCAACGACATACGGATAGAGCTACATATCGAGACATATTCAGTGCTGGAAGAGGAAAACAAGTTATGGGCCTCTGAAATATATATGCGGTATCTCATTATTGACACACCATCTGCTACTCGCTTGCTTGCTTTGGTGGGGTATAGCACATAAACCACGCCTACGCACTATCGAACACGTTGAAATGTACTTCAACTCCTTCCATGGATTCCCAACAACGCTACACTCCTCCTTCACAGTTCTGAACCAAGATTGACCCGCTAAGGTGACTCGCCCGTCAGTTATCTTAGGAGGGTGGGTTCTACTATATGGCGTGGCCAGCAATGGATTGTGAAACCGATCTTTCCCACCTTCTGATCAAATCGTCCACTTAACCAAATGGAATAATTTTCTTTATTTCCCAAACCCATTAAAAAACCTGTCCCTGGAGAAAGTGATTCGTGATGTAGATGCCAATGCAAGAGGCTCTATTCCTATTCAAGTCCACCCAACTACTAGCCTACACTGATGATATTGACATTATGGTATAACAATCCGAGCTTTTATGGATATCGAATTGGTGGACCTCGGCGCAAACCGGGATGTCTGGAGTTCCTTACTAAGGCAGGCGTGGACCGGATACCGGTTGGTGCGCCATTGATGATGATGTTACGATTCAACCTGAGCAGCTCCACAACTGTAGTCTCCGGTTTCACGAACCTTCCCCCAATTTCCTCTCCCCGTTGTGAACCTGGGGCCGTGAAACATCGCAAGCTATGATACGCCACTGAAATCAACCCAATCAAGCTCGAAGAGGGGTAGACGCTGCCTATAACAGCCATCGTGTCCTGTGAGGAAATGGGTAACGTAATAGTTGATCTTCACGAGTTTCCAAGCTATACTCTGATGTTGGGAATAAGCCTATGCGTCCAACCACTTATCGAAGGCTCGTCCCATTTACGATACCAGAAATCATACCACTGTGTCTATCCCGCATTCCCGCCTCCATACCCCTTGACCACTAATTTCTTTCGGCAGAATGTCCGCCACCACCAATACTGTCCAAATTGGTGTAATTATAATATCGCTTCAGACCCTCAAAACCATTAGCCGGTAAATCGAGTTCCCCTACTTCCGTCTCTGGGAGTTTGTAGCCAATTCCGCTCACACAGATGACGCGTAGAGCAGTATAAATCGAAACCACTCTGGTCAAAAGCAATCTTGCAACCTGCTCACATTCAGAAACATTTTTAAGGTTTTGTGTAAAACAAAACCTTATTAGAATCGAGACGGTGTCTGTCTGCCCGTCTGTCTGTCTGTCACACCCGATTTATTTTAAGATACGGCGATATGATGTGATTATTAAGTTTTGGGAAGCAACATCAGCTTTCCTTTTTTCACTGAGCAAGGAATATTCCTTCTTTTAGACATGCCTAGAAGATGCTAACATAAAGATCGGGCTAGTCTTCACTGCCAACTTCAAAGGGTTTGTTAGGGATATAATTCAAACCTGTCGTCGATCCTACCACATATTTTCCGAAGTTCCTCTACAGTAATTAGAAGTCTTTTGATGCCCTGGTGGTGATGAAACAGAGTGGCAAAAATTGTATTTAGAAAGCGCGCACGGGTCAGCCGAGGTGATTTTTGCAGCCTTTTCATTACCGTCTTGTAAGCCCCACCTCAAAGGTTTATGTTGGTATCTTCGCATAATTAATTGATGCAATTACTCTTGCTTTCTCAAGTAGCCTCCTTTAGGCAGCGCCGCAGTTGCATGTATGCTTCCTGTCGATGTCGCTACCGAGTGACTCACAAAGTTGCAATTTCAGTAGTTGGACTGACTACTGGCGACCAGCCGCCTTCTGGGCATAGTAGCATCACTTGCTTCAGTCATTCGTTAGTTTATCTGGGTGACTTTTTTTCTGACCGAACTTGTCAGGCTTCAGCTCCTCGGAAAAAGTGTTCCCTTAAAAGCTTCTGTCCGGCGGCATACTGAAACAGCTCTTCGTATTATAAGTATCGAGACGTATTCAGTGCTAGAAGTAGAGAACAGGCTCCCTCCTCCTTCACTGTTCTGCACCAAGTGTGATCCGCTAGAGCGGCCTGCCCATCGGTCACCTTAAGAGAGTGGGTTCCGCTATATGGCGTAGCCAGCAATGGAATGTGAAGCCTATCCTTTACCACTTCCGCCTTCTGATCAAATCGTCCACTAAGGAAAAAAGGTCTCACCACTGAGAATGATTTTCTGATAGAATTCAGGATCTACTTTTACCTTCGGAAAAATTCAGTTAGAAAATATTCGACACGAAGTATGATCATTTGGTGATGTTAGAAAGATGCTTAATTGTGGAGAAGGGGGTGGAATCAACAGGTGTTGATCTTACTTCCGGCATTGCTTTGGGTTCGTTGCTTGCCTTATATCCGATATGACAATTAGCAGCACATTTGCGGTGCTTCCTCCGTCTCCACGTACTCGAGGATGGCGATCAAACTCGAGTCTGCAAGGAGCTCATCTGAACTGACTACTATCGTGAAGCCTCATCGGAGGTTATCTGGTACCATGGAAACTAGGATGGTTCTTTGACAGTATATGCTACAGGAACATTTCTGGAAAATGTGCTTTCGGCCCGGTTTGTTTCGGTTGGCACCATCATAGGGATTTCGTAGTGAAACCATATCGTGGGCAGAATTCCTTCCTTCCGCTTTAAAACTCGGGCCTGTACCCCATTATTCCCTGGTTTTAATGCGTAGCCTGCACTCGGTATAAACTGGTCACGGCGGGACATTTATTGTAGTCATCAAATCAATCCATGTTCAAAGAGAACCATGGGATTACGCCTAGGCGACAGGTAGTCACATTAAACCCCAGGGCCTTCATTTATATTTATGGATAATTTTCTGTTCTTGGCCACCTATCGAGGCAGCTTCAATTCCAACCTGACTCAGCATCTAACAACCCACATCAGTATTTGTGTGAAAGTGAATGAATCGAACTGCACTCTCGCGAAATAGAGCTTCTGAAATCAAGACAACTCATGAATCCTATGTACAAGTGCAAAAGAGATGCTGACATCGGGCTCAACAGGGATCATCATCTGACGACGCCGCCTATTGTCACTGCTTCTCAACACAAGGGAAGAGAGTGTTGGTCAATTAAATTTAATACAGTTGCTCTCCGATCCGACTGTCGTCCAGCAGGGGAAAAACCTTCTTGGTACACAAACTTTAAGCAAACCACCCGAGAATACGCTGTCATCAAAAGTTCCTTTGCCTTTGTTGCAGATGTATTTCTGAACGATGTCCCAAAATGGCGTTACAAGACCTAACTGACTAGAAAAACAGGAGGTTTCGATGGTTTCTTGGGAGACGTAAACGCTAGTATTCGTAGTAGTCGGAAGAAGCGTTGCACCACGATTCTGAATCATTTAACATTCGGTATTTTATGGATAATAAGACAAGTCAACTAACAAGCGGGTATGGATTACCCGAAATTATCTTTGCCATCAACGTCCTCAAACGGAGTAAAGCCGCCTTGTCGATCTCTCCGTGGAACTTTTCCGTGCAGGTCCTACAGTCTATGCAGAGTTGCTACTTCCCCTTTATTATCCCCTTTATTATCGATTATCCTTAGGATGCCATAAAAGGACACCCATCTGAGTAGAACGATTGAAGGGATTTTTGTATGTTTCCTGCTGTCCCGCAAAGCGACCTCTCCCCGATGAATGTGCGGATGACGCAGAAGACGACATTGACAGGGCAATTTCTGAAGATACTTCTGAGTCGGATTTTATCGGCGAGGAAGTATTTTAAGGCTCTTACGAGTCACTACTGACCAAGAAGGGTTTGGAGTCATTAAATACTTCGGGAGTGACGAACCAAGGAACCCCCTCTACGGTGGGGATGAAATGCGTTGGACAATACCTAAAAGTTGTGAGGAAACCAGAAGCTGGGTACTTCTGGTATAAAAAGATTTCTGATTTTCTTGTGTTGTGAGGCTAGTTATTCCAAAGTGATACTTATATACTATGATGTCATGGGTGTACAGTAAATCTGCACGAAAATGAATAAGAATGAGTAGGATTTTCAACGAAATCATAGCTACCATCAAGTTTTTTAAGCTATATTTTTAACAAAAGAATTTATTAAGTTGTTTGTTTAATGAATAACAAAATACAATAAAATGGCAGTGAATAAACTGAAATTCAATTTGACGAGAAACGAAGCGAGACATTGAAAAGTTTTCAATATTCCGAAAGCTAACCGAGATGTCAAAACCTTTTTTTTTGGTTCATTTTGTTTTATTTCACGAAAATCCATCACCACAACTCGGGGCTACCGGAACCGTGACGAAGTACATGTTATGGCTAGAGGTCAATTCGAAAACGTCAACCTTCGATTATTGTTTAGGATAGTGAGGGATCCTAGGTCCACATCCACTTGATGTTGGGCCCGACCAAATGGAGAGCAACTTACCCTCATATTTCTTGGTCCACGGATCCCTCGTTTGGGGCATGGCACCCAAACATTCAAAAACAGGGACCAACGGTTTCGTCCAGGGCAGAGTCTATTGGGATCTTATTTTTATACAGATCACATTTTAGAATTAACACTCTGCTTCTAATCAGAGAAGAAATAAAAACAAAGTTGAATCTACAAAAATGAATGATTTGAAAATAATATGAGATGATGTTGCAACAACTGGAGACTAAAATCCCTCAGGGACACAAGCGTAGTAGCGCCACTATAACTGAAGACTTTAGCGCAACTCCTATCGTTGTTAATACATTTTCAAAGGAAAGTTGTATATCTCTTGCAAGTGAACGCTTTCGTATATCAGAATGTAGCACACAATTGCGCCTTTAACTATATCTGTTTCAAAAAGTCGCACAGTCAAAGTTTCTTACTTAAGAAAATCTCAAAATCTTTCATATCTGGAGAGTTTTAGCTTTCAGTTTAAAAATTTCTTTACCCATAAATGTAAAGATATAAAATCTGCTGTAAGCAAAGCGTTCAACTTCCGACCTTCAGTTATTTTTATTACTATATACTTCGATAAAGAAGCCACAATCAAAACCAATTTTACCCTTGGAAATATACAGATTCCGCTAATTGAAATTTCCACCTGAAACCCGTACGCCGACGCAGTGGTCACGCGATACAGAACCGTCCAACAGAATAAATTTCGAATCAGCACCTCTTCGGGGAAGCTAAACAACGTTCACCCTGAAGTAGCTCCATCCATGTAGCCGGTGTTTACAATTGCCTACATATATACAGACGCGTAGTCATGTTATTACCTCAGCAACTTTTCGTAGCTCTTACAGGTGGAAATGGAGTCTTTATAGAATCAATAAACAAACAGGCAACATGGGAGTCTTCGTTATTATGAGTGTTTTGAAAGCTTCTGTTTTCCTCACTTCGCTTGCTTACATGTTACTTCCGAATTGGCCTCTGTTATTTGGCAATAGAAAGTGAATGCACGTCTAACTTGATTGTGTATGGAATTATTTAAAAATATTTTTGAAATAATGAAAAAGTGCATATTTTTGTTAATGAATACCTTTTTAATTACAATTGAAGCCCAGAGACTTCTTCACAAAATTAAGAAATCAGGAAAGAGGTTTAGGGGCATGCTCCACGAATATATGCACATATATTCATGTATTTTGGTAAGCAAAGAAGGGAAACTATACTATTGTTTCATATAAGCAATTAATGGAAATTTTCTTGAAAGTCTTATGCATGCGAATGAATTTGGTGTCCTCTTAATAACCAAATTATTCAAAAGTACTAAAAAGTTATACAATAAATTTGGTAGCAATCCCAATTGCGTCGTGTCCGTTTTTTTCCATGTGTTCTCCATAATTATCTTTATATCTTATCACCAAAGTCGCCACATCTTTTCTCCAAAAGCAATCCTCGATACATATATGCTAGTCTACTTTCTTGCAAATTTTGAAAAAAGTTCATCAGCCATCAAATTCAGACTCTTCTCCGCAAAATGAATAAGAACATTGGCAGGCACTCGTACGTAGGCGGTCTGAAAAGTTTCCGACTTAAGAATGGAACACGGTAATTTTTATCTAAATCTATTTTTATCTTGGTACAAAATCTCTTCCAAAGATGCTCCCATCCCTTCATTCCGTCCAAATAGTACTTATTTAGTTATTTACGAAGATGGGGATCTTCTGATTTCAAGAAAGCATATGTCCTTCGAAATTAACTTTAAACTAAGATGACAAACCAAAGGGCACTTAAGGCTAGATCAGGTCCATCCAGAGGTTGAACAATCGCTAAGAAGCGAGACGGTGTGGCCATTTTTCCATTTCTTGTCCTCAGTTGATGAAGTAATGACGTATAGTCTAATCCTGTAATAATTTTTAACTTTTGTAGGTAGTCGATAAAAGCAACAGACTATCTCTGACAACTGTCACTGTCACTTTTACAGCCGAAGCCACCCCTCCCCCCTCCCCAAGAGTATCTAGTGCAGACTTCAGGAGAGAGATTGTGAGACTTGTGAACTTTTTTTGAAACCAGCAAATTGTCATTATCATGGAAGACTTCAATGGCAGAGCTATTGCCTTTGGAGAATCGGTCAACTCGGCGAAAGGTAACATCTTTGTAAATAGCATCTGCAATAATGAATTCAGACCACTGAATATTGGGGAGATCCCATTTCCGACAAAACATACGCCGGAGTGTCCAAGTCTTAAATACCGAATATATCACTAAGGAATGCAGTAGCCACGCCCTGGAACTCGGAAATACTTGACACATACTACTCGAACAGCAATCACAAACCGATCTTGATACAGAGTCTGGATGTCAAACTCAAATATGTGTTCAGAGTAGCTAATATCAAACTTAGAGATTGATTTAGAACCTACAGCCCCAAAATGACCTGAGGAACTGCACGGTTCAACTACAAGAGCAAATCAAGTTGCGACATACAAAGTTAGGAGAACCACGAGTCCCAAGACCTGGTGGAATAAGACCGTAGGATTCCATCTAAAGGAAAAAATGGAATCGATAAGAGCTTTCAGACAAATTCCAAACTACGAGAATTTCCTCAGAGCCAAATAGGCAACTAAATGCGGTGGACTATCTTCTCCCATACGGATTAGATTAGCTACTGACTGCAGCTTATTGTACCAGATTTTGTCTACAATCAAATGCCCGTGACACTCTTCATAAAATTCTTCATTATATAAGTAATAGGATCGTCTACTTTCCTGCAGAGACCGAAAAATTCTTTGGAGAATCCTTTTTCCGAATACGACGAAAAGCTCAATAAGTTCAAAGTATCAATCACTCCTTTCAGTCACGCTGCTCCGAACTTACCTACCTAAAACGATGTAAACCAAAACGAAGCAAAACGACTTCATCAAGAGCTAAAAAGGATTTCAGATCGTTCGGTTAGAATTTCTGTATAATCAGGAAACACCAAGTGAAGCTTGCTAGAAAGCATTCTAGGAGTTTCAAGAGGCAAATTTGAAAACCGGAAACTGGAGTAAACACTTAAAACAATTTTCGCACTAAAAGTGTGGATAAACACGAGCAAAATTTCAGATAATAGGGGTGATGATATGGCCGAGGTTACAGGAACTTCATGATCTCAACCTCTGTCCCAGGTTCGAATTCCAGCGACGGTCGAGCATTTTTGTGATTATTTTAAGAGAATAAGACAACACAATGGCTACCGAAGGCATAATCGCTAAAACTACGGTTTTTCATTCAAAAATCCTTTCTTGCTCCTATTCAAGCAAGATTTGCACTTTGTGGGGAAGTGGGATTTAAAAGGTAGTCATTGCTTTACTCGAAGGAAAGAGCTGGGTTCCTTCTGCAGAAATAGTAGAAATAAACTGGTGGTTTTCACTGATACGAAAAAATTAGGTCAAGCCCTCAGTTTCGACATAGCTGAAAAACAGAACCCTGCCAGGCACGTCATCAATCAATCATCCTTGGAAGTTATCCGCTTGACAGATTCCAAATCGATAAAGAACACTTTTGTATCTTTAATAAGACTTCAGATATTCTCCGTTATCTTGCTGGGGCCGATAGCCCCATATGCCCACAACGACATTGGCCCACACCAAAGAGGTTTCACTCCAGGCAAATCAGCAATACATCAGTGTTTGTCTTTGCGGCAAGCGATGGAAAAGCTGTTGGCTATCAGTTGCATCATCTTTCCATCGACTTTGACGCCTATGATAGCATATTCATCGTAAAACTGTACACAGGAATAAGAGAATTCGTAATCCCGACACAATTAATAAGCAACAGGGTCACTCACGAGACCACGCAACACCAACAATCATCTAAAACAAGGGGATGCCCTATCATACGTCCTCTTTACCCTGTCCCTGGAAAAATTGATCCTCCTCAAGTCCACCCAACTACTGGCCTATGCTGACTTAATATCGTCAACAGAAAGAACAACCCGAGGTGTACAATCTACCTTCATCCATATCGAACAGGACTCGCTGAAGCGATACGCGCTGCCGGAGATTTATCTCCCCGGCAGTTTGGTTTTAGGGCAGGGAGATTGACAATTGATGCTGTCATGCAGGTCGTGGACGCCGTTCGACGAGCAGAGGCACATAGCCGCCGAACTCGACGGGTGGTGCTCCTCGTAACGCTTGACGTCAGAAACGCCTTCAATTCCGTAAGATGGAAAGACATTCTAGGCACACTAGAGAATACCTTCAACGTGCCGAACTACCTCTTACGGATTTTGAGGGACTATCTGAGGAACCGCTCCCTGCTCTATGAAACATTAGAGGGTCAAAGGTGGATGGAGGTCACATCGGGGGTAGCACAGGGATCCATCCTAGGGCCGGACCTCTGGAACGCTACCTATGACAGTCTGCTTAAACTCGACATGCCAGAAGAATCGCGCCTGGTCGGCTACGCAGATGATGTCGCAGCGCTTGTTGCTGGACGCACTGTCGAACAGGCGCAAAGCAGACTCGGGTAAGCGGATGGATGACTACTCATGGTTTTAACCTTGCACTGGAAAAAACCGAAGTTGTCATCCTGACTAAGAAGAGAATTCCGACCCTGCGTCCCATATCGTTCGGCGAGTCGATAATCGAGTCAAAATCGGCGGTAAAGTACCTCGGGTTGACTCTTGACTCAAAGATGAGTTTTTCTGAGCAAATCCAAGCAGCAGCGAACAAGGCTGCGGCTGGAGTTTCGGCGTTAAGTAGGCTAATGGCAAACATTGGGGGTCCTACGTCTAGTAGGCGACGTCTCCTGATGAGCTCAACGCAGTCTGCCCTGCTCTACGGCGCAGAGTTATGGGCTGGCGCTCTTAACAAGGAGGTATATCGTAGACGCCTCGCGCAAGTACAGAGACGGGGAGCTTTACGGGTGGCGTCTGCGTACCGCACAGTCTCTGAACCGGCCGTGATGGTGATCGCGGGAGTTATCCCCGTTGCCCTTCTTGCTGGGGAGCGTCAGGCCATATACAAGCGCAAGGGAGATGAGCGAAGGGAGGTGGTTGCTTGCGAAGAACGGCAACACACTCTAGACCAGTGGCAGCTCTCTTGGCAAAATGAAACTAGAGGCAGATGGACTGCGCGGTTCATCGGCAACTTAGGTGCGTGGCTGAATCGGAAGCATGGTGAGACTGACTATTTCTTTACCCAATTTTTAAGTGGGCATGGAAATTTTCAGTCTTACCTGCACAAGATTGGAAAGGCGCATTCTCCGGATTGTGTGTTTTGCAATGGAGTTGTGGACGATGCCCACCACACTTTTTTTTCTTGTGAAAGGTGGGATGGGGTTCGTCAGCAGCTCTATTTAAACACAGGGGATCTCTCTCCAGACAACATTGTGGAAGAGATGCTGAGGACTGCTGATAGCTGGAACCGTGTTGCCCATTACGTTCGGGCCCTTCTCGTTACTAAGAAGATAGAACTCGACCGGTGGAGGAGCCGGATGGCAGGGGGTTCCTTGAACTGACAGTTCCCTTCCTCCTCTCCCCTCCCGTTGGTGAAAGGAATTCCCTGATTTGAAGGCTCCGCAAAGCGGGAGAATTCGAGGGCTGGCCCGAAGTAATGTGACAAACGGTTCCAGGCTAGCTCTCTGACGATGGGGAGGTGTTTAGTTGGTAGTCCGATGACGTACCGAATCGGGAGTCCAACACTGTGTGCGTAAATGCATTCACCTACCCTACCCAAAAAAAAAAGATCGAACAGGCGGCCTTCGGTGCGAGACCTTGGGCTGCACATTAATGAAGGCAAGATGAAGTACATGGTGGCAATATCAGCACAAAAAAACCAAAGAATGAACAACATTGAATTGTACTGGTCAAATAAGAATAATATGATAAATATAGAAGGCTACAACTTTGAGACCGTTGAAAATTTCTCCTATCTAGGGTAGAAAATCACAACCAATAACAGGTATGACGGCGGAATTCCCGCACGATTGTTCGCTGCCAACAGAGCCCATTTCATATTACAAAAGCTTTTTCGCTCGAAACGTCTCACCATAGGGTCACAGCCTCTACTGTACAAGACAATGATCTTGCCAGTCCTTGTATATCCCTCGGGAGCTTAGGTTCTTAGCAAGAAAAATTGGGGTGTTCGAGGGAAGAACCCTTCGAAGAATTTCTGACCCCCTATATGAGGATGGACGATCCGCAGCCTCTAAAATCCATGATGAAATCTATAAGCCATACCATGACTTGTTAGTTGAGGATAAAATCCAGCTCAACAGGTTGCGGTGGGCAAGTCACCTTATAAGTATGGGTGAGGATGATCTTGCCCGGAATGTCTATAAGGCTCATATCTTTGCACGTAGCACACCCTCCTTGAGATGGAGCAGTGGCGTAGGTCAGGATGCCAGAGTCTGTCTGGAGTTTCTTACTAAGAAAGGCCTAAACCGGATACCGGGTATTCCACCATTGATGATGATGAATAAGAGCTTCTTAGATATGAGGGTGAGCATATTAAAATAAACAACACCACAAAGGCAGAACCGCCTCAAATGGTTCGACATGAAACAGTGGTGCGAGTGGAATACAGAAATGAAAAAGAAAATTTTCCAAAACCGGACGCTATGAATAAAACAGACCTGACTGAGCGTAGCATGTGGGGACTCAGTTCTCCGAAAAGTTACGATTTTCTAAGGCCGTCAAGTTTGATTTATTTATAGTAACAGCCTATTTGAATGATACATACTCCCGCTTAGGCAAAAGTGTCCTGGAGGCTTTGTAGTACTTGCCAAGAAGTAGGGCTAAGAGTTTTTTTTCCAAAATGTATTTATTTATTCTTTCAATTCTATTTTGTCTTCTACAAAGTGAGCCTCTCCGAGTGCAATACAGTTACGCCAACGTATTTTCGAATCTTACTCGTCTTGGAAATAGCTTCACGCAAACGGTGTTTCCAAGTCGTCGTCATGACCAGTTGGTAATCAGAAAGCATCTCTTCAAAGATCTTAATGCGGCGCTCTATTTTGAGGAAATTGAGTTATTTTGGCACTTTACACTTTACACGATTCAGGCCCAAAATATCTGCCAAAGTGGCATCGACATATCCTTTAGAAACACCAGTATCAACAAGGTCCCTAACAGCCATTCGACGTTTGAAAAGCAGAAGCTCTTCGACGTTCTTGACATGTTGTTCCCAGGTTGAGGTTGATGGTTGTCCGAAACGCTCTCCGAAGCTATGAAGCTACGTTCGGGTTCTCTCAGACACTAGGTCGAAGATTCCAAAACTAAATTTTACTTCAGCACCATAAGTTTGTCAGAAGCTTGGAGAGAATATCGGGGAAATGTACAGGACAGTTTTTTGGATTCTTAGTAAGAAAAATTGCGAAATCTTGTCGAGTGAGACCTTGCCTGAGATAGAGCGATCAGGACGCCAGACCACTTTGAGGCTGAATTAAAGTCGTAGTGCATTCTTCGCATCTGTTAATGTATTATGGTGCATTTCTATATAAGAAATTGATAAAGTGACACTGTGATCTTATTCGGATCGCCGCCTTCTACGACTGATTTTGGTACAAAGCACTAACACTATCACACAAGTAGTCAACAATACCAATGAAGATGCGAAAAACGCATCTGCGGCCTCCACTTGAAAGCTCCACCAACCGGATGTCACTTTCTTTGTACTGTAAAAATTTAAGGCTTGTCTAAGCAGTTTCACCTTCTGTATATAATATTCTTACCGGACGGCCTAAATCGATCATAAATTGGGTTTTGACTCTGGTGGGGTGAAAATAGATGGCGCTACTAGTATCAAACCCATATGACTTTTAGTTAGCCCAAGCCTTCAAAAAAAATGGGTATAAATTTGGCAGCTGTCAAACTATTAGTTTGTGGCATAGAGCATTTTGAGTGAAGCAACTTTTGTTAGTTTATAAAAAATGGATAAAAAGGAATTTCGTGTGTTAATAAAGCATTGCTTTTTAGCGAAGAAAATACCTTTGAAGCAAAAGCTTGGCTTGATAGATATTATTCGAACTTTGCACCAGAAAAACTCACTGTTGAAAACGGGTTCGCTAGGTTTAAACGAGGCGAAATGAATACCGAAGACGATGCATGCAGTAGACACCCCAAAGAGGCTATTACCAACAAAACATAAAAAATGTCCACAAAATAATTTTGGATGATCGCAAAGTGAAGTTGATCGAAATAGCTGTAATGACCGCAGCTTCGCGACGGGAGCGAAATCTCATTCGCTTCGTCCTGAATTAATTTGCTCAAATAATGCATTTCATGATGTGCAATTACCCATCCGCCAGCTCATTCATCGGAGTCGATTCAAGGAAAATATTGTTTTTCTGTGACATCCTGTTGGCGTGGTTCATTGCTAACCGTACGCAACCAGCCCTAGAAGAAACCACGAACTCTTAAAGTGATTTTGAAGGGAAAACTCGATCGAGTTTTGGTGTCTCGAGGAAAATGAATTAATTGACAATTTAATTATGCAATTCGTACTTTAGTGGTCTAAATATTTTTATCCATAGACAGAAACACGCCACGCCGAACTCGGAGTGTGTTTTATTTTTTTGTTTTGATCTCATTTCTTTTCTTTTTTTTATAAATTTTACTTTGATTTAATTTAATTTTTTTTTTTCTTTTATATAAGTTTACTATTCATTTTCATTTTACTTTTATATATATATATTTTTTTTTTTTAGTGGGTGAATATAACATGAATTGTAAATATTTTTTTCTTTGAGGACTTCCTCCCTCTCTCTTCCTCCTTGACTCCTCAAAACCTTAATAGGGACGTCCTCTAAATAATGGCCTGAGGATGTCAAGGATGGGAGGGAACCTCAGGAGCTGCGCCTCCATAAATATCTGAGGCAGAAGAAACAATGATCGGGATTGTGATCCGTTGTAGATCTTCTTTCTTGATCGCGGCACTCGGGTCCGGAGACTTACGGTCGAGCCGTTTTTTTTTATTTTTTAGTGTTAAATATTGTCACTTTTGTCTGATTGGATTTCAATCGCCAAACCGGAACACTGCGACTCCTTTGGATAGTACTCGTACGTAGCTCGTACAACTGTAGTTCTTTAGGCTGCCGGTAATATTCAAAACATGTAGCAAACTCCACTTGAGGAAGCTCCACGTTCTACGCCCTGTATTCTGGTTCTCTTTACGAACAAACTTCACCGCCAGGCCACGTACGAAAAGAAATCCACTTTAGTCATAATCTGTAATGCACTCCTTTATTACTTTGAATTGAATTGAATTTAATTTAAATACACGGTGAACGGTGAATGGTTTTTTTACTCGGCCGCGTGAGAAGCCGCCTGTACCTCTTGGTGGTTGCGACAGAAGAGACCGGCTTATTTCCATGCGGTATTTTCCTGTTCCAACCAACGGCACTTTCTCATCGCTAGTCCTCCACTCCCGTGGCGAGTTCTAAAAAGTGGAGAGTTCGACGCACCATCTATTTGTTCGCATTCGCAACATTCGAAATAAATTTCGAATGCTGCGAATCTTGCCGCCCCACAATTTTCCAGTTTTAGCTCGTGTTCTGATTTCATCGTTAGGTCGCGGCGGATTTCTCTGTTTGTAGTCATTTTTTAAATTTTTAAATTCGGAGCGGACCCACGCTTAGGAATAGACACGTTAATTTTGTAATAATTACCCGTGAGGGATCAAAGCGCTCAAAGGACAAACATTTCGGAGCTACTACCGCTGGACGGATGATCTGAAGGAGACACGCAAGTCAGAAAAGATCTTTGTACTAGTAATCCCCGTTATCTTTTCAATTAAAGGGCTAGTCTTGCTAAGATTGCGTAGAGCACCATATTCACTCACATCTATGAAAGTCCTGGGAATTTAACATGAGTAGACATAATCCAGTAATCCTCATCGGACCCGAATTTATTTGAAGACTATAATCAGGGCTTCGCCGGGAGTAGGACAGCGCTGCTGGTTTACATTGAGTGCAGGCTTACTATTCATATCAATGGATGCGATGCCTATCTAAGAGGATTTCTAAGCGCGACATGGGCATAACCACAACCACCTTCAAACTGCCACTAGTGACCAACTGCATATAATCAGGCAGAAAGCGCATCAATCAGGAATTCTTCTGGCGCATATACCTCAGAGGGTCATCTTGATTCCCCTGGTACCAGATAACCTCAGGTGAGACTTCGTGGCAATCGCTGCTTACAGACTCAAGTTTGGTCACCCTACTCGATTATGTGGGAGCATGTATGGTACATTGAGATGGAAAACTCGGCATTCAAAAGCTGCTGCACTTGGAATGACAGGAATCATGAGAATCTCCAAAAGAGTAGCTAAAAAAGTCCAAAAAAATCCACCACCCTATTGTGTATAATCGCCTGGTGTTCTAGGTCTCAAATAATTCAAACTACCCTCAACAAATGCTGCTCCATGGGCTGGAAAATCCTGATTCGGAATAAGCTTTCTAATAGATACTCTGATCGTGTGTCACTCATAGATGTGGATTCACATGAACACAAACAGTAGTATAAGATTTATGCTATGCAACAAAACACAAACTTAATTAAATATACGATTTATCTTTTAAGTAATTAAATATTGACTTCTAAATAATTCTCTCGAGTTTATCGACTACTTCTTAGTACGTAGATAGCAGAGAGAGATGAGTGAGTATTTATTTTTAATTCAAGCAGAAAAATGGCTACGATCAGAAATGTATAAGTACGTGATTAAAATTTGCAATAAGATTTTCATCTTAAACACCGATCGTACATCTTAAGCTCTCAATTTCCTCTACATCCGTGAATTTCCCTGGGCGCTGCCCAAACAAACAATTTTGATATTAACATGAGAACACTCAAACAATTTTCATCAGTCCCGATTTAGTTTCCATGAAATGTTATCCAGGAACTTTTCTCGATTCATCTGGAAATTCGGAAAATGGCTATCTTCAAGAAATTCTGTTTTTGTATGTCTCTGGAAGTGGGATCGGTTGTGATAGGATGTCTTGGGATACTCGAAGGCATAGTTTACACGATCGTTATATTGATGAACTTCCAGAGTCGACTCTGGCCCCACGGAATTGAGGAGCGTAAGTTGCCGTTGCAGTTGATTAGATACGTAATCTGAACTAATCTGAATTTCTCCATTGCAGCTTACAATATAGACTATCTACGGGTTCTGCTGGCAATTGCACAGGTCGTCTGTTCGGTGCAATTAGTGATTAGTGTTGAATGCCAGAGAAGTGCATGCACCTTGCCTTGGCTGGTTGTGAATTTCTGTGATTTAGTTGATCGCCTTGTGTTTTTGTTGAGCGTGACCTTTGGCGGAAAACAAACTGTTGAGGTGGATGTTCGTGAGATTGCTCTTGGAATTCTGTTTATGGTGCTAATTTTCGGTAAAGATAGTGAATGTTCTGAGTAACTTGTTTTCAACTAAGTTTCAACTTTTTTTTTCTCAGAAATATGGTTTTACTGCTGGCTCTGCGTCCTATGCTTCTACTTGGAGCTGAGGAAGGTGATACAAAAATCTGAATTAGACATGTATCCAATAGATTTAGATAATATTGATGCGGACATGTATCTCGTTTAGTACTGAACTGATTTTTGAATAAAAATTTATAACTCTAAACTCTAAACTACATCTAGGTTGTGCTAACCAAAGTTATTGCCAAATCTCTCCGTGTTACACGATCAGTTTGGCGTGAAAATGACCAATGTCAGACTGATCGTGTAAATAGGGTCATTCATTCATTATATGCACAAAACTTATCTCCAAAACCAAGGGATATCAAGTCACAATCCTACAAAATTCTTGAGCCCCGAGTAGCCTCTCCTGTGTAAGTACAGAGAACGCGCCCCAAAGTTGCTAAAAGATAAAATCAGTCTGCTTACATGTCCTAATCGACGTTTGATGTCCATCATTAAGAAAATGTGACAGAAAATCCCTCTCAATGTGTGAAAATTATGCAGAAAAACGGGGTCTGAGGTGAAAATTATACGAGTCTGATGTGAAAATTATGTGAACCCCACGGTTATCCTTTTTTTCGCAGAAATGTCTATTCCGCTACCACCAACATAACTCACTCGTGGAAATTTCCCCTTTCCACCTCCTCCCTTCTTGTCCAGTCGAAGCCCATCCGTATACGGAGGGGCATCTTCCAAGGGGATTCGTTGAGTCCTCTTTGGTTTTGTATGGCACTGAACCCCCTTTCATGGCTACTGAATGATGCTAGAAGGCATGGTTTTGCAATAAAGTATGGCCTACGTGCTAAGTGCGAATTGACACACTTGATGCACTTAGATGACATCAAGCTGTATGCTGGTACTGACAACCATCTTAGAAGTCTGTTGCGAATAATAGACATGTTCAGCCGTGATATTCAAATGGAGTTTGGATTAGACAAGTGTCGAATCCAAGCCATCCGCAAAGGTCATCACGAGCCGCATGCCGGACATAGCATTGGTGACCTCCACATCGTAGCTATGACCGAGACAGACTTATACAAGTACCTAGGAATTCTGCAAGAAACCCATGCTCGAGTTGGTGAACTGAAAGATGCTCTGCTGTTCGAATTCCTGCGACGTATAAAGCTGGTGCTGAAATCGCATCTATCGAGGAAGAATAAAATAAGCGCTTTAAATGTATTCGCTATCCATTCACTGGCTTATGCATTCGGAATATTGCCGTGGACGAAGACCGATCTGGAAAACGTCCAACGACGAATACGGACAACTATGTCCAAATTCCGAATGCATCATCCAAAGTCTGCCGTGGAGCGGATGAACCTGCCTCGTGACATCGGATGTAGGGGCGTGGTTGACGTGGCGGTACAACATAATCACCAAGTCGAGTCGCTGCGCGCTTATTTTTACAGGAAAGAGCAGGCGAGTCCCTTGCATCCAGCTGTCTGTAAGGCAGACTGTGAGCTGACTCCACTTAACTTGAAGGATCGATCTTTCAATCCTCTGAGTGGGGTGAAGTCGGACCAAGAGCGGATTGATGAATGGAAGTCGAAGGCAATGCACGGTAAACACGTGAATTGCCTTTGGCAGCCATTTGTCGATTTGCATTTGTCGAACAGATGGCTGTGTGCTGGGGAGCTCTTTGCTGAGACGGACAGGTTCATGTGTGCCATTCAGGATGTCGTGGTCGCCACCCGAGCTTATAAACAGCTCATCATGAAAGAACGGGTGGAGAACGACCAGTGCAGAATGTGTGGTTCGGCGTTAGAGACGCTGGACCATCTCGTTTCTGGCTGTACTGTTATGGCACCGGTGCAATACATCACCAGGCATAATGCTACATGTAAGGTTATCCATCAAAACCTTGCATACAAGCATGGGTTGATCACGGGAACATGCCCGGTTTACCGATATGAGCCGCAAGCAGTGCTTGATAGTTCTGCTTACAGCATGTATTCGGACCGGCAAGTTCTGACTGATCGCCACACTCTACACAACAAGCCTGAGGTACTGTCAGTTGATAAGACGGGTCACTCCGCGTATGTTATTGATGTTGCTACCCCCATAATAGCAACATTGAACGGAAATACGTGGAGAAAAAGGTGAACTATGAGCTCGGGAAATCAAAGAAATGTGGCGTCTCGAGCGGGTGGTTGTAGTTATAATATAATAATATATTATATGTTATAATAATATTGTCAGCTACAGGTATTGCACCTAAATCCCTGACGGCTTCCCTTGATGTCCTGG
Organism: Hermetia illucens; assembly: GCF_905115235.1. Lineage (NCBI taxonomy): Eukaryota > Metazoa > Arthropoda > Insecta > Diptera > Stratiomyidae > Hermetia > Hermetia illucens. The sequence continues at coordinate 13,948,288 of NC_051853.1, read as the reverse complement.
GACTTTCGCACAGTCAGGTTCAAATCATGCAGAAGTACACCATTCAGCATACGTGCTCAATGTTGCGGGGAGTACTCGACGGATTCTCCCACTGACCTACCACCGGCCACCACCACGAGTGCCCCTTTAGTCTTTAAGTAAGTAGGATCGTCCGAGCCTAAATGCTTGGCAACTAGTGCTAGTATTAGGTAAAATCCGGCATCTGCCGAGATTGTGATAACTTGGAAATAAAACAACAAAAATAAGGACACTCTTCGCCACAAGAATGCCTTAGAGTAAAATATAGGGATTTCAAACCACTATCCCTCATGGTATACTATATGTGTCAGGTGATGGTTGAACCAGTGATAATCTGTGGAAATGTAGAATGATTGCCGAAGAAAAAACAGAGAAAAGCTAAAATGGACTTACGCCGGCCTCAAAAGCTAATCTGTACTCTGCATTACAGGTTCGATAAAGAGCACGCCTTAATTTTCTTTGGAAACTCAGGCGCAACCGCCATCCTAGTAATGTATTTCTCAGAATCTCATCACTCTTGTTCCACTGTTCCGCGCCACATACATGGCTCTTGGGTCATCTGTTCGCCCGGCAATCCTGAGATAATAGATTTCATTGTATAGGGAAAACCACAATGGAGCTGTCACCCTTTCTCAATGTGTAACCTACCCGTACTTCAGCGGATCTCATTATTTATTATTTTTATTATTTTTATGGAGTATCCTGATGGCACGACCTAAGCATGACTTGATGCAAGCTTGGAGCGATGGTCTTTCATATAGGATCTCGGAGGGAACATTGGCACAGAACAGCCTTAAATTGATGTTAGACGTGAAGGTGAAAAGCAGTTTATGTGGTGATTTAAATTCTGCACACTATCACACGAAGATCCAAAGGAAGTTAATGTAGTTTTTATATGAGAATCAGGAGACGAACTCAACTAACTCTCTGCCAATCAAGATTTCGACACGCTCTTTGATGCGTTCCAATATGCCTTTAGTGAGTTTTTTCACGACAGTAGGAAGTACACGAATTCTTCTTCAGTTGTCGTATTCAAGACGGGTCCAATTCTTCGGAATCTTAACAATCATCGCCTTCCCCTGTGCATTGTAAAATATCTCAGGAACTGAAGATTTACAAATGAGTGGAAGTAGCTGGGCCGCCCAGAAAAGTTTCGCTTGAACACGTTGATATCGAAGATAATTTTGCTTTTGTTTGGAGGAGCAATCTGCATCCGCTTGTCACGGTACCTTAACATATCATCCACAAGAACTACGCCCTATCTAACATGATTCAGATTTCCCAATGTTAAACGATTCAAAAACGCGATGAACCGCTTTTTCCGTCTCTTCATTTTATCATCATTGTCGATAAGGTAGGTAAACTTCACCTTAACGCCCTCACAGAACCACCAAAAGGCTTACGTCCACCTGGAAACTCTTTCGTGACACCTCATAAAGTTGCGAAATCGCTGTTAATTGCGGCAGCTTCTACCTTCCTAGTAACAGAATGGTGGAATTTCTTTTATCACGGAGTAAGCTAGGTTGTACACCTCGTAATTTTTTACTGTAATGGAGCTCTACCGCGCTCATCCTCTCTCGGCACCTTTTAAAGGAGCTTTCATCTGCGTACGTTCATCGATCCGCCTCTACGCTTCCGCAGCCAGCCAGGTCTTGTGATTTTAATATCTCGAATCAATGCTATCAGCCAATGAGAAGTACGTTATGAAATTGCATCACGCATAAACGCAACCTATCCAGGGTGCTTATTGGGGGATACGAACCCATGCGCACAAAGGATTGCTTAAACCTCACCAAAAAGAACCTCCGAATCATAGTGGGAATTCTCACTGGTCATTGTCGGCTGAACTATCACCTAGGGAAGCTAGGGATATCTACGGACAACGCCTGCAGGTTTTGTGAGGAGGAGGATGAAACCTCTATACTCGAGGCATCTGAGAGAACAATTAATACCAGATGTAAAGCTGAAAGATCTGGAAGTAGGGAACATACTAAAGTTCCTAACGGTTATAGGCCTGCTTGAGATACTATGATCAATAGGTACATTATAACCAGTAAAAGGGGCACAATAGTTCTTCAAAGACGCGGTGCATCCATCTCAGGCCTTTGACAGGGCAAAATGACGCAACTAATTACGACGAGTTGACCCCGCTTCTAAATGGGACAAAAACTAACGAAAAATAAGAAGTAACTGATATATGATGGCATTTTACACTATCATTTTAGATTAACATCAGTCATCGGCCATAAGTCCATCGATTGAGATCAAATAACTACTGATAAGGGATTGAGAAAGATAGCATTACATATCAGCCTCGCCGGACTGACAGATTTCATTGGAGACAAATTAAGTTCACATTTCAGTCCACATGTACTGTTTCTCTCTCCTGTTCAACAATCCGTTCTTCAATCAAAATTAACTGATTTTAGCACCCGCAGTATGTACCGCTTTCCTTCCACATAATATTTTTATTACTTTCATGTTCCCATATTGAGTTTCCTCTTCCGACTCCACAGTATTGTATTTGGGTTCCTCCAATCATTGATCCTGTGTTATTTTACCTTTCCAATGCTATGTATATTCCCATGCCAGTGCACAATTAGATGCGTTTTGACTACAAAGGTTGTCACAGGCAATTTAAGAGTATTTATTTTCATATAATTGTCAAATGCGGGAAGTTCTATTTTTCGTATACAGGATCTGCAGCCAATTGTTTCAGATTCGAAGGAAAGCAATTGGTTCTTTGTTTTGGGCTACCAGTCGATTACCTGATCATTTGGTTTAGAACCGAGAGTGGCAGGACATAAATATGGATGTTTTCTTGAAAAGCAATGCAGGGGAATGTGTGTGCATCAGAACAAAAAATATCAATTAGAGTGTTGTCAATTATGGATTAAATGGATCTGTAGGGAAAAATAGCACCTGGTCCATTTTTTTCTACCAAAAATCCGATGTAAGTCTCTCTTGAAAGAAATTTCGTCCTGCTGATCAAGATATGGCGTTGCCATTAGCCCACGACAGGGTTCAGTGACCGATCTTGAGTGAGATGAGTGGATGGAATTGCAAGGCATTGAATTTCTTATAGTTACATTGTTACAGATAAAACTATAGCTTATGAAGAATTCTCGAATACAAAATAGTGAAATTGCGAATACGAATCGAGCGTGAGGTTTGAAGAGGAATAAAGTAAAGGACGCAAGATTTTCCTTTCTCGAATGGGGCGTCAGGTCCATGAAAAATTGACTCCACATGCGAAGTCAAGCCAATTTTTTATTCGTCCAATTATCCTGAGTAGGGTGCGATCCCAATACAAAATGTGTAAGAAACCGGAAGTTAAGTACATGACGTATGAGGTCGTCTGGTCACTCGCCTTGAAGAGACTGGGACAGTACTAGATATTTCCAAGGCTTACCGGTCTCGGAGTAGCCGTTCTGGCGAGAATATCGCTGCTGTTGCCCAAGATGTCCAAAAAGGAGCCCAGAACATCGATCAGATGATGTACCACACAATTAGGCATTAACCGGCGGTCCTTATGCAGAATTTTAGTGATATATTTTTTCAATTAGCTGAATTGGGGCTGGAAAACCTGTGGTTCCAACAGAACGGTGCGAAGGCGCGCACTGGTCGAGCCACAACCGATATTCTGAAGGAAGCATTTCCGGGTCGCTTTATCTCTCGTTTTGGCGATTTGTGCTGATCGGCCAGATCACCCGATTTAATCGTTCCAGACTTCGCAAGGAGAATATTCGCCAGCAATGCAAGAACCTGTTGCCATAAAACTAGTCCGTAGGATCATTAACCCTCTTTTCCTCGATTTGTTGGAATAAATTCTAATAGATTTAATAAACAAGTTTCGCAAGCAGACCAAAGTTTTTCATTAAAAAAAAATCCAGCAAAAAAACATCGGGTGACTACTTTTGATGTGTAAAACAAAGCCTGTTTGTCCATCAGTGGGCAGAGGCATCAGTGCTAACAAGTTCACGGACTTGAAGGGAACAAGTCATCATCATCATCAACGGCGCAATAACCGGTATCCGGTCTAGACCTGCCTTAATAAGGAACTCCAGACATCCCGGTTTCGCGCCGAGGTCCACCAATTCGATATCCCTAAAAGCTGTCTGGCGTGCGGACCTACGCCATCGCTCCATCTTAAGCAGGGTCTGCCTAGTCTTCTTTTTCTACCATAGATATTGTCCTTATAGAATTTCTGGGTGGCATCATCCTCATCCATACGGATTAAGTGACCCGCCCACCGTAACCTATTGAGCCGGATTTTATCCACAACCTGATGGTCATGGTATCGCTCATAGATTTCGTCGTTATGTAGGCTACAGAATCGTCCATCATCATGTAGTGGGCCAAAAATTCTTCGAAGGCTTCTTCTCTCGTACGCGGTCAACAGGTCGCAATTTTTCTTGTTAAGAACCCAAGTTCCCGAGGAGTACATGGAGGCTGGCAAGATCATAGTCTTGTACAGTAAGAGCTTTGACCCTATGGTGAAACGTTTCGAGCGGAACAGTTTTTGAGAGCTGAAATAGGCTCTGTTGGCTGACAACAGCCGTGCGCGGATTTCATCATCGTAGCTGCGTTTCGGTTGTGATTTTCGACCCTAGATAGGAGAAATTGTCAACGGTGTCGAAGTTGTATTCTCCTATTCTTATTCTTCCTGTTTGACCAGTGCGGTTTGATGTTGTTGGTTGGTTGGTTTTCGGTGCTGACCTTGCCACCATATATTTTGTCTTGCCTTCATTGATGTGCAGCCCATTTTCCTCGGATCGCTATAGCCGATCCACACCAAATTTGGTGAAAAGGTGGAAACTGTGAACGCCACGCATACATTGAGTTACATCTTACTACGTTGAATTTAAGGGGGATCCCCATACAAGCAAAAAGGGGGTGCAAACTACCCACCCGAAAAATCTGGCTTACTGAATGACCGCTATGATATATGATGTAGCGACTCTTCCCCAGGAAACCGAGCCCTGTCTAACGCATCTCCTGCAGCGCTGTTATATCAGCCGTATATGGGGACAGGGTATGGGCTAGCTGCTTGGCATGAGAAAAATGCGCAAATCGTTATTCCGTTGTCATTGCCGGGTCTGTCGTTGTAAAAACCATCCAGTCCGAGGCTGCCGCAGTCATTGGTCCAAGGAAAATGTACTTGGAGCCAATGGGAAAGCACATTAACATTTTCCAACTGAAAATATACGCCATAGGTCGATGTTCCCCTTTTAATCTTCGAAGGAACTACAGAGGATAGAACATTGCGACCAAGGCACCTAAGTCCAACTAAGTGAACTCCAAACTGGTACGATCGGCTCGCTCAATAAGGTCTGGATGCTCTGGATTCTGGGCTATATTGGGTTGCAAGGCAATGAAGCAGCAAACAAACTAGCGAAGATGGGAACAGAGACACTTTTACAAAGGTCAGAACACATCTATGGAATCGGAAACGGGTTCATGGCTATGACATTAATAAAATGAAGGAGAACGGTTGAGGTAACTATATACTGGGTGAGTCTTTCAGGAATGGAGCCGTCGAGACGACATAAAGGAATGTTTAAACCTCAACAAGAAGAACCTCCGAATCATAGTGAGAATTGTCACTGATCACGGCCGGCTAAACTATCACCTAGGAAACCTAGGGATATCTACGGACACTGCCTGCTCGAATGTGATGAAACCTCTATTCACGTTCTGGGACAAAATCCGGCACTTGTGCAAAGTAGGTCGGGTCACCTGGGAGATCCTCTAATACCAGATGCTAAATTCTTAACTGTTATAGGCTGGTTTGAGATACTATAATTAATAGATACACTATAACCAATAAAAGGGACACAATAGTTCTTTAAGGACGCGGTGTTGCTTCCCCTTAACAGAATAATAATAAAGTGTAAACCTATCAGCTGCCACTTCCGACCATAGTGCCTACAAGTGACAGGCCAGGGCGCCGACTAGGCTAGTCTGGCTAGCATTGTATAATTGTGATCCTCTTTAACCTGGACCGTAATCTTGCAGTTAGAAGTTTGTCAAAAACCGGCTCACAGATCAAGAGAGTGCAAAACCACTCATAGTCCATTTTCGATAACCAAAGGTCGTTGTCGTGAGGTCATCCGAGACGTTGTTAACGATTCGCTAGCAGTGAAGTTTCAAAATTTGCAGGTTACTGACGCACAAATTTAGCGAATAAAGTCACTGCCAGCATGGTAAACACCATGGAACCAGTAAGTATGTGGTCCACCCAAAGCCATGGTGGAATTAGTTACAATTTGACTCAATTCTTTAGTGGGAGAGTACTTCTATAGGTTCGCTTTCGATGAGTCGTCCGATTTTCCTACGATGTAAACGAAGATACAGAATATTCTTTCATCTCCTGTCTAATATTTGAAGGCTCACGGAGGTACCTGAAAACGGAGCTAATTACCGGTTTAAAGGTGGAAAATCTGGTAAGATGCATAGTGCAATCATATACAGCTTGGGACGCGGTAGTTACAATGGTAAAACGGATCCACCAGCAGCTAAAAGAAGCAGAAGCGTAGCGGAGGCATAGAAGGGAACCTGCTACAGTTGACACCAGCGGTAGCAGCTCATTTAAAGGTAACAGTTAAGAACTAAACAGCCCCGCGAAATAATACCAGAACGGTGGTCCTGCGGGGTGAGGGAGTGGTGAAAGTATGGGAGGTTTTAGTAGGTAAGAATCTGATATGCGTATCCTAGCCTCTAAATGATAGATTTCTACCGCCAGTAAATAAGTAAAACCGTAAAAATGGTGAGCCAATCCATAAGATCTAAAACTGACACCGCGGAGGCCGAACTTTGAATAATGGAATACTGGACTAATTGGAATGTTCAGGCTCATCCTTCCCATCGGAAACCAGATTATTGGCTATATGAAACACCTGTTCAATGGACGTTCACCTATCCCTTCCCATCCTGTTGAGGGGACACTAGTCTGATTGACGTTATATCTTTTCCGTTTCCATGCGAAATAAGAGCCCGATGAATCCGGATTTGGACAAGGCCTCTTGTTGGTGAAACAGCAAACGCGATTGTGGAGGCACAAGTGACTTCAAAAATTGGGTTAGGAAAAAGTCAGGTGGGATTTTAATTCATAGTTAATTAAATTAATAAAACTTTTTCTCTTCCAAGATAGCGATATTAAGTACCCATGTTTTTCTCAAAAGGTTTTGATAAAAACTTTTCGTCAAATCCAGTCTAATATGATGATGATAGACGCATTCTAATTCATTGAAAACAGGAAGTTAGTAAATACCGAATGGAAACTTTCGACTTGTTTTTGTCAAATGTGGGTATTTCAATGGAAGTACACGTTTGAAGCTTAGAAACTAGATAAAGCGTCGTCGCATGAAGACTCTCCTCAAATCAGGAGGCTGCTACTTAGTGCCTAGGCTCCGGCATACCCTCCATACCGATATCTATTCAAATAAAGCTAATAACAGTATACAGCTATAATTTTTAGCAATTGACTTGCAGACCCCCTTAGTTCATCTTAGATTCATGAATGATTTTGAAAAGTTTAGTGGAAATCGCACTATTACTAGCAAAGTTATAACAGGTCAAAGTTATGGATATTCTCACATAATATATGCATATATTACGTGCTAGGTTCTAATGAGACAAATTCACGCTCAAATGGCCTTATAAAAGAAATAAACAAAACCTTTCATACCTGAAATGTCCATCTTCCGGTTTCCCGACTTGTTTATTCTCTCTCAGCTTTAAATACTGGCTAAAAAATCACTCACACCCAACTATGTTATGTAATAAGTACGTATAATTTGCAAACGACCTTCGCAAAAGGAGAAGGACAAACATCCCATAACTCAGCAGTTTCAGAGCGATGCACCTTAAATTCTAAAAACCCAAACAACAAAGATAAACTCGTAGTGCAACAAGATAATTCAAGGTCTCTGATTGAATCGATATCACAGAATGGCCTTGAAATCAAACCGGAAAGTAGTCTCTTGGATTTTTGTATATTAAATCACTAAATAACGCCAGTCCTACTAGATGCCTTTTTGGCGTCTCCATACCATCCTTGTGGACAGGAACTTCAGAGTCAAAAAAATTCATCAACCTGTCTACCTTAAATGTAGATGCACCGATCTATGATAAAGACGGCAGTGTCAGACAAAGTCTTCACGACAACTAAAAGATATTTTTCGATGCTCTGCCTTCAAATGACGTGAAGATACTAGTCGGGAGTGAAAAGATACATCAGGGAATAAATGATGGGCTCAGTCTAGATGATACGACTAGAGGCAGCACAAGAGTCTCAGTAAATACTCCTGCTTTGTATGAAATTAGAACCACAGGTGAAGGGGTTTTGTTGGATATGACTTCCAACGTTAAAGAAGTCTGATCCTATCATGAGTGCTAAGAAATGCTATATAAGATAATTGAGATGCAAATAATACACGAATATTCTGACAATTTATGTTTAGCAAAAAAAAAATAGTAAGACAATCGGGATCAACATACTTTGACGATGAACTAACAGAAAATGACCATTTTCAGGACAACGGCATTAAATTAGTTTGCCAAGTAGCCAAAGGCCAGATACAAGACTTTCAAACACAGAAGACGATGAGCAAATGCAGAACTTATGGAGCGTCGGACTTCAAAAAGTTCCTTGATCCCTCGAACGTAAATCAACTACTCAAGGCAATAAGATCTGTTAATGAGGTAAATATTGATTATTTGCCATTGGAAGAAGCAAAGTTAACATTAAGCGTTGCAAACAAATCATGAGACATTGATCCCAATGGTTACTTTTTGTGTTTGATGAATTCATCAAATAAAGTGGTCAATGGACCATACATCGGAGATTAAAAACCGATGCTTTGATGATGTATCTCCACCTACGTACTCTGCAATATTGTTCCAGACAAGAAATTGCTCATGTTGCAATTTGAACGTTAAAGCGTGTTAGAGCAGTTCACTTTCAGAAGGGGATTATTACCCTAATTCGACTCCTCCAACAAACCCTTTGCGCCCTAAACACAAAACCATCCGGACACTACACAGATTTCTTAAGAAGAATAGAAGTCAGATCACTAGAGTACCTTGAAAATTGGCCGGAAAGAAGTTTAACATCCAGATTTTTCGATCCGGTGTCTGGTTGCATAACCTTCCCTATATAAAATGTTGAACAAAAATTCATAGGGATGCTCCTATATAGTACCTATGCTTCCAAAAGCTACCATCCAGAGGCAAGCTGATATCAATTAAAATAAAGCGAATAATGGTAAATACTATATGTTGGAGGTTGGCCGGAATCCCCTTAAGTTCATCCTAGAGTTGCCAAATTTTGCAAGAACATAGAACATAATATGGGGTATGATACTGAGGAGTTTGAGGGTAGTACTTCTATAGCAGGTCAAAGTTGTCATTCTCATGTGAATTTACTGCATGCTAAGACATTATTAGACGTCAATATATATATTTGAAATACAGTACTAAAAGGTCATGCATGGATATATGACGAGAGTGCATTTTATTGCTAGCCGTTAAATATTTGACAATCAAGCCCCCTCCATTATATTGTACTAGTATTTATAAAAGGAACTAATTAACCGATTCATAAATGAATTTTGAAACTGGAAGCCTGAAATTCTTATTAGTCGAGTAGATGAGTGGATATCGTGGTTAAGCGTCCTAATTAACGACTATTACTAAGATGGGGGACACGTGGAAACTTTTTATCTGAAATTAATTATAAGGCAGCAGCACACGATCCTACAAAATTTTGTTGAAGTGCTAATGTTTTCGTGTCAACTTACTGCATCTCAAATTATTACAGAATGTCAAAACCACATTAACGGGTAAAGTCTGACAGACAGGCAGCCGTTAGGCATGCACATTTGACGAGTGTGTTCTTGTTAGTTGTAAGTATCTGAGCCAACACATGGATTTATTGAGGAATGCAAAACCACCATTTTTTTATAACCAAGCTTATATAATATTGTATTGCAGAAAATTACATTTTTTTGGCAATTGTTGAAAGCACTTAGGTGGAGATTGGTTGCAGAGGCAAAGAGCAAAAAACCGACCTGGGATTATACATTTCGGGGAGGAAATTGCACACCTCTCTACTGTCAGGCCTGATTAGCTTAATAGGCAAAACCAACACGAAAGCGAAGCGTTACTAGGGATGGGTAGTATTCAGATGGGGGCGAGACAAGAGTTTTATCTCCACTTTTCCTTGGATAGGTTAATACAAAGTTTCAAGGAAATTCTATTATTGTTAACAAAATTACAGGGTTTCATAAATATTGACTCATAGATAACATGTTTACCAAACCTATGTTGTCGATTCCTAAAGCATATGATAAAGCATATTTCTTTAGATTCCCCCGCGCTCTTTGTATGGTAATTTCAGAGCGGCGTATTCGCGTCCATGTTGGGATAGTGGGTTTCTAGTGCATAACATAACCCACGAAGGAGCGGTCGCACTTTCTCAATATGAGACTGCCACTTCTGCCTTCTCTTCATCTACGATTATTTGGCCCGTAAACCGATGAACTTCTTCATTCCCCCTATGACCGATGTAGAAATGAGTTGATGGAAGGTATACATCCAACGATCCCATTATCGTGAATGACTTACCTATCGCAGTTCTGCATAACCCCAGCAGTCCCCAAAATTTCTGATATTGATTCTGAATTTGATGCTTTCAGGTTAGCTACTTGTCTGTTTGTACCAGCGAGATCTGCACCTCAGACAAGGTGGGTAGCATGTGGCTGTCCCACCGAACAACAATTTATAGTTAACATAACTACAGTCTTCCTTCATTGTGGTCCCATTACGGAGGCATCACCTGAATTATCTGCTGAGTTGTCCAACTAAACGAAAAAATTGTTTTTTGATTGCGACTACCCTATTGCTTTTATTAGCTTATGTTACTTTTTCGAGAGCCAGTTGCTCCCTTCTTCAGTGCTTAGAATCTTGCTGAGCTGTATTTAAGTGGTCACATATTATGTCCCCGAATATGTTAATAATTATAATGACTAAATCACGCCTTTGCGCCCTTCAGGAACAATAGCAAGGTATCCATTGCCAGACGCGAGAACCCCTCTTTGTTGACAGCCCCTAATACATCCTACCTCTGTAGACTCCCGTCCGACTACCACGTAAATAAAATCATGTTAAAAATAAAACTGATTAGTAGCGTATCGATTCGGTTATCTTGCCTCCTCACAAATTGTTCCGAACGAGACATAATGGAAGTCACACCCAATATGTATAAATTTGCCCAAGACATACCATTTTTCGGATATTAACTTCTCAATTTTTGCCCTGTGATCGGGGGATGCTGGCCCCATGGATTTGCCATTACGGTAAGCATGTTGCCCGTAGTGAAGTGACCGCTTAGGAATGTACGAAACACTTATAGACCGATCTTTATTTAGACTGATTGGTCGGGTGTTTTCTGCTTCCTTGTGGATGGGATTCCCCGGGCCGGAAGTAAATATTACCTTCACTGCACGCCCATTAATTGGAATATAACCGTACGCTAAGTGTGAAAGTATATATTTTCCTAAAATATAGACTCATCTATTCTTCTGGGCCTCAGATTTGTATTTATGGAACAAAACAGACATCCATTTAATTCTCCCAAGCAATCTCTTTTGCATGCCAAACTCCAGTCTGTAGGTTTTGGGCTGTATATGTCTTGCGGCCCATACCTGTGATTTTGAATGGTTTTGCTGACGAGGTCGCCTCAATCGAACTAATCCCTTCGAAGAAGCGACTAAATTTTGATTGCTCAGCCAATCTATCGCGCTTCTCCATAAGTTTTAGAGCCCCTTTATATCGATTCCAACCCCACATCAGAATCTGACTTCAGAGCTCGGTTGAGGAATGTCCTTGTCGTTTTCCTCCACCATGGTGTTCTACCATCCTTTGGAATACTGGGTGAACAGCATTCGTCCAAAGTTTCCCTCATACAAGTTGTAATCATCTGAGCTGTTTTCTCAATTCATTTTTGACACTATTCGAATAGGATACTCATACCTAGTATTTATAGTAAGTCAAAAGAACAGGCAAGATTGGTCATTCAATAGAAGGAAAATTTGACACGATGGATATTTAGCAAAAGTGCTTAGAGAAACAAGAACAACAAAAGTGATGAAATCTAAACCCATTTGATCACTCCCTTGCATTTCCTGCTCTTTGACCAATCCTCCTGCCGCTAAACTAAAAATCCCTAAAAGTAATCATTGTTCCCCTAGTTCAGCCTATGAGCTTCATCTGGATCATTATTCCTGCTTTTGCTTCTCTCCATTCCTTTCACCAACCTTCCGCTACATCACCCTTCGGAACCCATCCATTGTCGAATTCTCTTCCGAACCCATCCATTCTCGAATTCCTTCGCGGCAATGTTGATGTCAATAGTGTTTATGGTTCCCATAGCAGTCTTTCTTCTAAAAAATTAAAAATAACATCTCCAATTCCCTGCTACCGCTTGTAACAAGAGCCTGTCCAATACATGGAGAAAAGCGCCTATTACCCCCTTAGGGTGACTTTATCTTGTGTCGCTCCTTTCCGCCCCCTCCTGAGTTTTTAGAAGAACTAAAAGATTGTTTTTTCTCTCGATTTAGGTACCTCATAGTGAAGGAGCAACATAGAGTTTGAGTGTTTCTGTGTTTATCCTTCGTTTCTCATATCAGTTCATGGATATCCATTCATCAGTCATTCTTTGTTCTCAAGGGTCGTCCGTGATCTTCGCCCACGATATAGGGAGTGACTTCCGCGAGGTACCCAAGTAAGTAGTTCTGACCCCCTAGCTGGCGTATACCTGCATCCTAAGTAGCCCGTTCGGGGAGTGTGCATTGAACCGGAATTAGTAAAGTGCTTTACCCCGAGCGAGCGCTGATCCATTTGTGAGTTCCTGGAATAACTAAGTCTCAGTCAGGCCTCAGGGAACTGTAGTAGGGGTTCTGTTCCCAAGGATACGCCTTTTACTGGTTATTGCGGCCCGACACCTTGTGCGCAATGGGTTGGTGAAATTCCCAGGGAGAACAAAGATAAAAAAACTAAAAAAATCGAAGAAATATCAGGGAAGGAAGAAGAGCTGACTGTGTTTGGGTGCAGTACGAAAATGCGTCGTTCACCGCAATGTCCAGCGAAAAAGCCAGAGAGGGCTGAAACACCCGACAAGACACCGGTACGACCTAATAAAGAGGAAGCCTTTCAAAGTGACACAGTTGGCGGTGGGGGGACTCCCCCGTTGTACCCCATAGTGTTCTTATTCCGGGGAAAAGTCCGATAAAATCGCTAGACCTGAGCAGAAGGATTCAGACACAAAACGAGTGGATTTGCAATCGATTGTCCTAGCTGGAGCCGGAGATGGTGTCAGCAACTTACAAGGGACCAGACAGGAGGACAGCATGCCACTTATGGGGTCTAGTAAGTCACCAAGCGGAGATCTACAACGAAAGTGAAAACTGCGTTCTCTGCGAGAATCAGCATCACGACTTTTCTGGTACTACTGCCATCTGGGTTCAGGACGGCATTCAACTTCATGTTCTTGCCCAAGGTCGAGGAAATGGCTTTGTCTGAATTCAGCTTTGGGGAATAATGTTTTTTAGCGATTACCTACCGACGAATGAGGCGATGCTTCCGAAGCTGGCTCGATGGTCTGGAGGACACCGTTTCGGGAACCGAGGGGCGAATCCTCTTAGGTGGTGATTTTAATGCTAAGGCCATTGAATTGGGTATGCCTCACCCAGATTCCAGAGGGACCCGGATCCTGGAACTGGTAGCGAGAACCGGGCTCATGGTTTTGAATCGATCTGTACTGCCAGAGACTTCCCCAAGATAGTTTGGGTTAAGAGCAGGAAGATCCAAGGTGGATGTTGCTATGGAGGTCGTGGATGTGGTTCATCGAGAGGAGGCACACAGCCGCTAACTAATCTCGGCGGATATCAGAAATGCCCACGATTCCGTAAAATGGACAGATATACTGGCATATTAGAAATCTCATTTAACGTGCTTAGCTGCCTCTTGCAAACATTAAGACATTATCTGAGGGATCGTTCCCTTCTCTATGAGTCCCTTGTGGACTAGAGGAGGATGGAAATCACATCAGGAGTAGCACAGAGATCCATGCTAAGGCCAAACCTCTGAAACGTTTCCTGCGATAGTCTGCTAAGATTCGACATGACAGAAGAGTTGCTCCTGATCGGTTATGCAGACGACATTGCAGCACTTGTTGCCGGACGTACTGTTGAACAGGTGCAAAGCAGACTTGGCATATTGATTGATGGATGGCATATTGATTGATGGATAGGCGGATGGATGACTGCTCATTCTGTCAGCCTGGTGCTGGAAAAAAACCGAAATAGTCACCTTGAGAAAGAGAATCTCGGCATTGCGTCCCATCTGGATGGCGAGTTGACTATAAATTCAAAACCAGCTGTTAAATACCTCGACGCGAAGATGAACTTCTTCGAGCTAGTTAAAACAGCAGCGGCCAGGGCTGCAGTTTGAGCCTCGGCTAATGTCCAATGTTGAAAGCCTTGTATCTACTAGGAGGCGACTTCTTATGGGAGCAACGCAGTATGTTCTGCTCTACGGCGCGACCTTGACAAGGAGATGCATCATAAGCACCTTGCCCAAGTTCAGAGACGGGAAATTTTGAGAGTGGTGTCCGAGATCCGGCAAGAATGGTGATCGCGGAAATGATTCCCCTTGCCCTCGTTGCTAACGAACTTCAAGCCATCTGCAGCCGGAAGAGCGCGAGAGAGAGGTGTAAAATACGTCAACGCAAATTTCTTGACAAAATGACTCAAGTAGGGGAAGTGCGCGGCTTATCGGTAATTTAGATCCGTGACTGAACCGAACTCATGGTGAGATTAATTATTTCCTTACTAAACTTCAAAGTGGTCAAAGAGGTTTTCAGTCTTACCTGCACAAGATTGGGAACCCACGATCTCCTGATAGTGTATTCTACAACGGAGTGCGCGGCCGATACTGAACACACCTTTTTCTCTTGTGAAAAGTGAGATGGCTTTCGTCAGCAGCTTAAATAAGACACTGGGGAGATCCCCAAAGCCAACATTATCAAAGAGACACTGAGGAGCCCTGTCAGATGGAGAATGGTATTGCGTCTTACTTTCTGGTTCTTCTTGTTGCGAAGAAGATTGAGCTCGACCGGTGGACGGGCCAGATGTCAAAAGGTTCCTTGAATACTTCCCATCCTCCGTTTTTTCCCCATTGATGGAAGGAATCCTCTGATTTGAAAGCTCTCTTAGCCGCGCGAGCGGGATGACTAGCCCGAAGTAAAGTGTTAGATGATTCCAGGTTAGTTCTCTGATGACAGGGACGTGTTTAGCTAGTAGCCTGATGGCCTACCGTTTCGGGAGTCCGACACTCTGTGCGTAAACGCATTCACCTACCCTACTCTCACGTAAAAAAAGATCGCCCATACGTATACGTCCTTTTCAAGTTTTGCAATGGTTTGATAGCCAGTTGTGTACCCTCCGAAATACAAGCCGATATACATCACAGAACGTTCGTAACTTTAATATTTTTGAATTCCCTCGTACCCCGAATACTTCGAAAATTTAATCGAATTTAGCTAGGCTCTCTGACTTCATTCCTTCCCAGTGAAAAAAGAACTTATTCGTTATAGCGCGACTTTTTTAATAAAAAATAATTGGAGTCTCGGTTTTTTTGTTTTTGGAGATTAAATAAATCAATTTATAAACTGAAGGCTAATGGAAGTGTAGGTGGTTGATCAGACCAGGGAAGCTCAATAGAAAGGAAGGTTTTTAACAGTATATAGTGGAACCAGGACCAGGAAATCTAGTGGCTGACATGATGTATAAACGTCATTCAACAGTACTGGCACTCTCCATAGAAATCAATCCCTTACACTACTTGCATTAGAATTTCAAGAAGCGACTTTATGCTAAAATCATGATAAGGAATCCAGGAAGCCTTATCCAGCAGACAACTTCGACTTGAACCCAGACGGCAGCCAGATTGCAATCTATCAAAGATCAAAAAAACAGGATCACTGAAGCTGATTTACATGATCATAGACTGTAATAAATAAGTGTGATAAGTCTACAGCAGTGGGACAAACACAAAGACTAAGACTCAAGCGGGATTCGAACTCGCAATACAAGATCAAAAAGGCTGACGACCACCAGTTAAAGCATGCGGGTCAGTCCAAAATTCCCAGTTGCAGGGGCGAAGCCGACTGAGGTAATCAGACAAGCTCGACTGATTTAGGCCACCAAAGACCCAAATTAGTGTAACTTTGTAATCTTGTTCGCGAATGAAGCCGCAATTTAGGCGGAAATTCAGTTTAAAAGAAAACAAGTCGGGAAACTGGAAGCTGGGCGCCTCAGGTATGAAAGGTTTTGTTTGCTTCTTGTGTGAGTATATTTGAGTGTAGAACTATTCCATTTGTACGTAGCCCGTTAAGAATATGCATTTAGCATGTCAGATTTAGTACTTCGGGTTCTAAATTGTTACTAATAGTGTGATTTTGATCAAACTTGGAGATAATATGCTTCATATTATATTTTATACTACTACCAACTTTTATAACTTTGAGATAAACATAAGGGGGGTTTTACTCAATTTTCCCAAAAATATGGTAATATACTATTATTAACTTAATTTGAACAGATATCGATATGAAGAGTATTTTGGGGCCTGAACACCATATAGAGGCAGCTTCGTGATTTTTTTCACATTTTTCGGTCGGGTAGTTTCTGAGAATGGGTCCGTTAAAGAAACCATCAATTTCCACCCCTCCCACTCCCCGCCTTTTTAACAAATCTCTAAACTAAGACCGGCTTCGAAAAGTACTAATTAAGACCTTTCATTTGATACCCCGCATAACTATATTTGGTGAAAAAAATTTTTACACCCTCCTTTTACATGTCAATGTCAACATAGAAGGATATCCCTCACTGCATGTCTGGGGGTCCACAGGTCCCACCTTCTCACCAAATTTCGTGTCAATCAGTATAGCCGTTTCTGAGAAAAGTGCCTGTAGCAGACAGATAGACAGACAGGATCAAGGGACATCTGGTCTATGCCTGTGAGAAAGCGGCAAATACCAGCGTATCATTAGCACGGATGATGCCTAATATTGGAGATCCAAGGTACAGTCGGAGATTACTTGTGGCCGGAATGGTTCGCTCCACACTATTATACGCGGCACCAGTTTGGGAGGAAGCACTAGCTTATGAGAGTAATCGTAGGAGGGTGAATATGACTTACCGCTTAGTGGCGTCAGTGATGTGCAGCGCTTTCAGAACATTCCCAGGCGAGGCAACGTGTGTTATTGCGGGAATGATCCCGATAGACATTCTGGCAAGTGAGACACGCTGCCTGTACGAGACAAGGAAAATGAATCCTCTTGAAAAGGATGCAGAATACCGAAAGACGGCCAGGCGAGAGTCGCTGGAGAAGTGGCAGAAACGGTGGGATGACTCGCAGAGGGGTCACTAGACCCACACTTTGATTCCCCGTATTGAGAAGTGGATCCAGCGACGACACGGTGAGATTAACTACCATCTGACGCAATTTCTGTCAGGACATGGTGGTTACAGGAAGTACCTGCACCAATTCAGGCTGGGTGATTCTCCCTTATGTCCTGAATGTGGTTGCACACCTGAGGACGCGGAGCATGTTATGTTCCACTGTCCACGATTTCTCTCAGAAAGGAGGAGTATGGAAGACTCCCTGAAAACCACTCTAAGCCCGCAGAACATCGTTGGAGAAATGTTGAAATCGGAGGGAAACTGGTGTGCGGTGAACGCCGCCATCAAACGAATACAAGAGGAACTGGCAAGAGCGGAGCGCGCAAGGAGGACGCGAAGTACGGAAGGCGTGGTCGCGTAAAGCGCAGTCCACCCCGCGAAGTAATGCTTTGCGGCGGTCCCGCGGGGAAGGAAAAAGGAGAAAGTGGGGGTGGTTTTGGTGGGTGAGAATCCCACACGCTGCTGTAACCTGGCGCGGCAGTGTCTTTCTAAGATTTCCACCTCCATCCATAAAAAAAAAAAAAAAAAAAAAAAGACAAACAGACGGACAGACAGACACGGTGGCGTATGGGTCACAGATTCGACTGGTGGAGCGGCGATATGGGCTTGCGGTCGACAGGCCATACAATGTACTGCAAGTCAGGCAGCCAGTGGCTTTGTGTGGGCGAAAATAAGTGGTGTATATGTATACAGCTGCTACGCCCCACCAAGTTTGACACTGTCTGAATTCGAGCATATGCTTGACAATCTTGTTCTCGACGCAAGAGGACGAAGTCCAAAGGTGATTGCTGGTGATTTCAATGCTTAGGCCCTAGAGTGAGGTAGCAGAGAATCAAATGCTAGGGGGCGCAGTTTAATAGAAGCTTTCGCGCAGATGGACATGGTTTTGGCTAACGAAAGTGCTGTAAACACCTTCCAGAAAGGGGGGTCAGGCTCAGTTGTAGACCTGACCTTTGTCAGCCCTTCGCTGGCGCGTGGTATGTCCTGGTGCGTCAGCGAACGCTACACCCACAGTGATCACCAGGCAGTTTTCTTTGAGACATGTGTCGAACCTCATGGCAAAGAGCTATCATGCCCGAAACCGAAAAAGATTTCAGGCTGGTCTGCAAAATCTTTGGATGAGCAGAGCTTCTTGGAGGTGTGGTTAGATCAACCTGATATAGCAGGCGCCTCTACGGAAAGAGCTGTCCATCTGGCTCAATGCATCGCCAAAGCATGTGACGCGTCCATGCCTAGGAGGTGCGCATTCCCCCGTAGAAGACCAAACTACTGGTGGAATGATGAACTGACCGGCCTTCGATCAGCCTGCCACCGAGCCAGAAGAGCAGCTCAGAGGGCGGTAGGTAGAGTCGATCAAGGGCAGAAAGAGTGCGCCTACAAGGCAGCCCGCAAAACCCTCAAGCTCGCCATCCAGGGAAGCAAGAGGAAATGCTTTAGGGAGCTCTGCTCAGAAGCGGACGTAAATCCGTGGGGGAGAGCTTATGGAATCGTGATGGGACGATTTAGAGGCTGTTGAAAATCATCCAGGGGTTATTCCCCCAGCAAGAGGAGAACACCGACACATTCCAACCACCTCTGAATGGGACGGCAATCCCGCCAGTCACCAGAGACGAGCTCCTGGAGATCTGTCGCAGAATAGGAGACAATAAAGCACCGGGTCTGGACGGAGTACCGAATAAGGCCCTTAAGCTTGCCGTTAAATCCAGGCCGGACATGTTCGCTGAGTTGTTTGAAGCGTGCATGTCCGAGGGAATATTTCCAGCGGTATGGAAGCGGCAGAAGTTGGTGCTTCTGCCTAAGCCTGGTAAATCTCCAGGTGAACCATCCTCATACCGACCCATATGTCTTTTGGACACGGTGGGAAAAATGCTAGAGCGGGTAATCTATAATAGATTACTCCCGGTAGTTGAGAGCCAAGGCGGCCTTTCAGATCGGCAGTATGGGTTCCGTAAAGCCAGATCAACCATTGATGCCATCAAATTGGTTACTGGCTTGGCCGAAGATGCAATCCACGGAAAGGGTAGTACCAGCAAATATTGCGTGGTAGTAACCCTGGACGTGAAAAATGCATTCAATTCGGCCAATTGGAATCTAATCCGAAAATACCTAGCGAAGGTTGGTATTCCCGCCTATCTCGCCGCAATTGTCGATAGTTATTTAACTGAAAGGAGGCTCTGGTACGACACTGATGACGGACCGCAGGAATACGTCGTTTCCGCGGGTGTCCCGCAGGGATCCGTATTGGGCCCACTACTGTGGAACATCATGTACAACGATGTACTTAATCTTCCCCTTCCGGAGGAAGCCACAGTGGTGGGTTACGCTGACGACATTGCACTGGTTGTTGTCGCAAAGCATCTCGAAGATGCTGAATTATACTCAAGCGAGGCAATCAGTACTGTCAAATGCTGGTTAGAGAGCTCTGGTCTGACGCTTGCGGAGGAAGCGCCGGAAGAGAAATTACGCCTGTGTTAGAGTCGGGAATCATATCATCACTTCCAAGCCGGCCATCAAATACTTGGGGGTGGTGATAGACAGGAAGCTCAGCTGTAAGCAACACGTACAGTAGGTTTGTGATAAATCATCCAAAGCTAGTATGGCCCTGGCGAGGATGATGCCGAACGTGGGAGGGCCACGGCATACCTCTAGGTTGCTTATAGCCAGGGTGGTGACCTCAATCATGCTCTATGCGACCCCAGTTTGGAGCGAGGTGTTGCGGATGTCAGTTAACACTAGCAAACTGAATGCAGTCTACAGGAGGACAGCTCTGAGGGTATGCTCTGCCTTCAGGACTGTCTTAGATGATGCAGCATTCGTCATCTCTGGAATGATGCCGATTGACATCTTGGCAGATGAGATGGCGAATATATACCATGCGAAGCCAATCTCTCCCTTATTGCAGACGAAGAAGGCTGAGAGAGAGAGATCCATAAATAGATGGCAAGAGCGGTGGGAACGCTCGGGAAAGGGTCGGTGGACTCACAGGCTCATTCCTGCCATCAAGGAGTGGTTGGAGAGACGACACGGTGAGATTAATTATAATCTCACCCAGTTTCTCACGGGACATGGAGGATATCTCCAATACCTTCACAGGTTTAAATTGGAGACCTCACCCGACTGTCCAAATTGCGATGGAGTCCCAGGGGACCCAGAGCATGTATTCTTCCACTGTCCGAGATTTGTGGAAGAAAGGAGGAACCTAGAGGAGACTCTAGGAGAGGTGCTGGTACCAGAAAATCTGGTGCCGAAAATGCTAGCACATCAAGAGAATTGGGATGCGGTCAACTCCATGATCGCATCAATTCAAGATAAATTGCGAAAGGCAGAGGAAAGGAGAAAAACGCGGTCACGTGCGCCGCGTATTGAAGAAATGGGATTAAGCTAGAGTGAGCTGACTCCGTCCCGTGATGTAATACCTTATGGTGGTTCCGCGGGGCAGGGAGGGAGTGTGGGTAAAAATCCCACACGCTGGTGTGTCCAGACCAGTGTCTTTTGAAGATTTCCACCTCCTCAAAAAAAAAAAAAAAGGCAGACAGACAGACAGACAGTAAACCGATTTTAATAAGGTTTTGTGTTTACACAAAACCTTAAAAAGAGACAAGCAGACAGACAGACATTGAACCGATT
Organism: Hermetia illucens; assembly: GCF_905115235.1. Taxonomy (NCBI): domain Eukaryota; kingdom Metazoa; phylum Arthropoda; class Insecta; order Diptera; family Stratiomyidae; genus Hermetia; species Hermetia illucens. The sequence goes on along the minus strand of NC_051853.1, from coordinate 13,927,115 downwards.
TCAACAAGGCATTGTTTTACAAACAAAACCTTAAAAAAAAACTTGTACAGTATCAAATGTCCTCAATTTTACATTGATCCTATCATCAGCAGTATCTGAAATAATTTTTTGAAGTTGGTTACTATTAATCAGCCCTCTCAGTGGAAACCCTTTAACTAAATGAATTTTCGCAAATCAGTACAAAGACCGTGTATTTCATACTTTTTCTGGCTTTTATAGAAGATACTGCATCCAACGCAGTTTCAAGGAACTAGCGGGAAAATTGAAGTTTTTCGAAAGTCGCTTGAAGGAAAATTGTGTTTTTGGAAATGTAATGTATCTTTTCTCAGAAACCGCAATGTATATGGCTGGAATTTCCATCGGCAATGTGGGATAGTTTCTGAATACTTGGAGCAGACATAAATTGTTCTCAAGCTAAAAGAAAGACGGAAATATTTATTGTTTTATGGGAAGGTAGCGCTACCATACTCTTTCTTATCTAACTGTCCATAAATTTTCCCTGAAATCTCCTTCTTCCACTCATTGGTACTATGTTCATAACAATACTATCAACCACTATTTTTTCACAGAAAATCTACTGTGAAATTATCATCACCGCCGCTAAACGTAATATTTGATAACCAACGTTCGGTCATCGGCAAATGACTACCCATAATATGCTACCGCAGCCTATGGAGCAACAGCCCCTTTTAGCTGAATTTGTTGCCAACAAAGAACAGATAGGTGGTCAGCAACCATTTCATACCAAGAAATTTATAATTACTTAAATATTACATTATGGGAAGAGAGAATCACTGACCATCAATGAAAAACCCACCATGTTGGTTTTCTGGTCACACATGCAATTAAAAAATAATTAAAATTCACTGTGTCACTGGTGAAAAACAAACTTAAAAATAATTTAGGATTTATGGTTGAGCAGATACCCATGGATATGTAAAACTGCGGAGTAAGGAAATCATAGATATAATCCACTCTAAAGGAAGTGCCCAAGAACGCTCAGCTTATTCAGAAGCACGCGCAGAAGTGACCTCTATGCTTATAGTCGTAAACTTACATCAAATTACTCTTATTGAATTTCCGTAATAAGTCGGTCATTAAAGACATATTCTACGTACCAGAACCAATTAAAACCGATATCCCCTCCGCAACAAGTCGTGGTACATCCACACTTGATAATCGAACGTCACCAAAAATCTCACTTGATATTCTTTATCACTTTCACTGTTTTCAAACTTCTTAATTCTACGCACAACAATACAGTGTAATGCGGTTCAGCAGTAAAGGCCACTAACGGTAAAAAATATACAAGAATCCGAATAACAGTGTGATAAGACCACCTCGTTTTGGTCACTAACTATGAGAGTGCCAGACGATTAAGACGCTAATCCCAGTCAAATTATTCTAGAGTCTTGAACTTTATACTAATCCGATTACTAATTTAGCTTTCTTGGTTTCTGCTTCAATCACCGACTTCTCGGAATTCTAATAATGTTCAGGGGATCAGTCAGAAAATAGAATATTAAAAATAGAAATTCCAGAAGACCAAGACGTCGAAAGTAACCCCGACTTCACCGTACCGATCGAACCACTCTACTGGTGAGCTGGTAAGCAACGCCAAGTCTGGTAGACTCTTCAGCAATCGGACAAGCGTAAGAGAACCTACTCGCGGTAGTAACTCTTCAAAACTGGAGCCAGAAAGCGTATGACTGGTATTTATTGTTAACTCTAGCTTGGTATCGAATTGGTTGTATTGTTCAGTGGAATTCTCATGGAAGCCGCAGGTCGTACAAAGTTGCTGAATAATGGGAATCATTCTGTGATTATCCAGAAAAAAATTTGGATTTTTTCACAAAAAGGCGTAGCTACATTCTTTACTTACGAATTTGGTAATGACTGTCTTATTTAACAGCGACAGACATCTCTAAGGGTAACAAATTAGGTTCCACCGCATAGAGGAACCACCAGCATCATCCTCTTATTTTCATGTGTGACCTATTCAATGACACTTCTAAGAACTATTTGATACGTTACTTTCTTTGGAACTATTTGATACGGTACTTTCTTTGGATTATAATAAAAGTTAACAGAAGCTTGAAGCTTTCGTAGCGGAATGCCTACATCGTTCAATTTTATATTAGGGAGGTGGACACAGACATGTTATAGGGGTGAAATTACTACTTAGTTGCGGAATTTGATTGCAGAATCCAAAGGGAGCTTCTTTCAAAAAAAAGCTATAACAATTCGTACGAATCACTGAAGCGAGTACTCAAAGTATAGTGGCGTCTCCCCAATAAAATGGCATCTTCCCCCCACTCAGCAATTTGAAGAAACCACCCGTAAATGTCAACTATTACAAAACATGTGGTGCTCACTATTATCGACTTTAGTAACCCTGAAGCAACCACTCATGTGTATAAAGGACGGACACTTTCACTAAACCACCCCTCCCATTCGTCTACGCCCTGATGTTACCCCAAAAATCAGGTAAGATCAGTATATGCACCCCACTTGCCAGTCTCAATTCAAACCATACCCCGAAAGGTCCTATTCACAAAATGCTCAATAATTTTATCACCGACTATTTGCCTGGTAGCACTTTGCTCAGAAGAAAAACAGAAGAACGAAATTGAAAACCTTCAACGGAGAACAGTAGAAAACCCAGATTTTGGGTGCAAGTTCCTTGGAAAAGACGAAAATATAAAATTGGTATCATCGTCTGTAGTAATGCGGCCTATGAAATTGTTCATATATCAAGGTTAGGATGTCCATCATTTGCATGTAGTCCACCTTCTTCTGATAGTGCGATATTCACGGGATATATATCGGCTATGATCAGGGCTGACGAGAGGGAGTGGAGAGGGCAGAGAAATCCCACCCCCCAGTCTGGCATTTTTGGGGGGCTTGGAATAGAAATTCCAATGAAAAAAGATAATTTATTTATTTATTTAATTAACGGACAACAAACAGAGAGAATTCCAATTAATTATTGTCCTCAGGAGGAGGAGGAGAAAGGAAAAAACCTATCCTACGTTTAAAACTACTTAAAATAGGGAAGTTAAAAGGACCAAGCTGTTTTGCATTATAATTTCGGCAAAGTCTGGGAATCGGGGAATGAAAATAGACTTCGAGCTCCGCGAATGGCACGTTGAAAATATCTGCGTTACGTGTGTTATAAGACGCAGGACGGCAGGTGATTTCGTCAGCGGCGGAACAGTCCATCAGACCCGAGGAAAGTTTAAAGAATGTGCATAGATCCAGATAGGATCTATGCTGTTGTAGGAAGGGAAGGTTTAGAAAGCGGAGGCGGGAGGGGTAATCCACACGAGGGAAGCTTTTCTTAAAGAAGGAGGAACGGGTGAATTTACGTTGCACATTTTCAAGGGCAAGACAATCACAGTTACGGGAGGGTGACCAGATCACGGAGCAATACTCGAGGGTATTCCTCACAAGGGAATTGAAGAGAGCTAAGGAGGGTTGGATGGAGTCAAAATCAGAGGAGGAGCGAAGAATAAAGGAGAAAGAAGTGGGTGAGGATTTTAGGGAGTAGCACATAGAGTGACACCTTCTGACGTTTAGCGCTAAACCATTAGTCGAGCACCAACGAACCAGAGTATCCAGGTTATTCTGAAGGGAAACACAGTCCATAGGCGACGATATAGCGGAAAACAGCTTAAGGTCGTCTGCATAGAGCAAACAGGGACAAGTAAGGAGGGGAGGAAGGTCGTTAATAAAAAATAAAAATAGCAAAGGACCCAGAATAGACCCCTGTAGGACGCCAGAAGAGGGGGAGAAGGAGTGGGAAGTACAGCCGTCAAAAGAAACGCGGCAGGATCGGTTGGAAAGGTAAGAGGCAAGCCATAAAACAAGTGGTAAGGGAACGATTAGGGATGAGAGTTTGGATAGAAGTATCTTGTGATTTACAGTGTTGAAGGCTTTTGCGAAGTCAGTGTAAATGGTATGCACTTCTTGCCGTGAATTTAGACATTTGGCGACAAAGTTGGTAAAGTCAAGCAGGTTGGAGGCAGTGGACCTACGTTTAACGAAGCCGTGTTGTTCTTTCACTATGTGTTGGCCAAAGTGGGCGGACAACCAGTCGCTGACATATCTTTCCAGGATTTTGGAACAGGAGGAGAGGAGGGAAATGGGACGGTAATTCTCGGCAAGCGAACGATCGCCACTTTTGTGAATGGGGATAATGAGAGCCTCTTTCCACAAGCTGGGAAAATGATTCTCTTCAAGGCTTTTGTTGAAAATAAGAGATAGGGGAAGGGAGATGGACTTACCAGTTTTGATCAAAAAGAGGTTTAGAAGACCATCGTAGCCAGGTCCGACCTTGGCATCAAGTTCGCCAATGAGGTATTCGACAAGAATAGGAGTAAGAAGGGGAATGGTAGGCGATGCGGGGCAGGCTACATCTACTATCGGGAGGGATTCGGAGGAAGGAGGAGGAACATAGACTGACGAAAAGTAGCGGCAGAGTAAATCACAAGATCGTTGGGGGGAGTTAGCTGAAAAGCCAGAGAATTTAATGGACGGAGAGGATAACTGGGCAAGGCAGCGGGAGTTGCAAATGTGGGACCAGAAAGGTTTCAGATTTCCGCGCTTTAGTGAGTCTTCCATGCTGGACAAATATTCGTGTCTGGACTTACGTATTAAAGATTTGACCGAGGAACGAAGGGATTTGAAAAAAACTAAGTCAGCAACGTTTCTAGAAGACAGGAACTTCTTTCTCGCAGTCTGTTTAGTTTAGTTTTTTGTGAATTTCAATGGGGAACCAGACGGGGTAAGAGCGTAAGCACTTAGGAGAGGAGGGAACGTAACAAGGAAGAAGATCAGATAATATGGTATAGAAAGTGTTGAGTGCTTGATCACATATAAATGGAGAGAGCATGGGGACCCAGTTGATTGACGCCAGGGCTGAGTTCAGACCTTCGAAGTTCGCCTTACGAAAGTTGAACTTGGTAGGCTTGCGAGCGACAGGAGAGTGGAGTCGGGATATCTGAACATCGAACTCGAGAGCAGAATGATGGGCGTCAGGGGCAACGTAAGACGGAGCATGAAGGAATTGGGAAAGATAACGTACAGGAAGGTTAGAGAGGACAAGGTCAAGAGTGCGATCTAATTGGTTTCTAGAAATGTTAAATGAAAGTGGATAGAGGAAGGGAAGGGTGGGTCGAGTTATTAGGGAGGGAGGGAAGGCCAGGTGTAACGGGCCAGGAGAGCATAGGAAGATTAAAGTCACCACAGAGGATGAAAGGAAGTGAGGGAAACAAAACGGTTAGGGCCTCTGATAATCTGTCGAAGAAATCCTCGTACAGAGAAGGCGGGCTTAGGCAGGGAAAATATACACACGATATGATAAAGGGACATACGTTTGGCGGAAGGACACGTATGGTAACAGAATCGTAGGAGGAGGAGGAGGAGGAGGAAAAGATGACTTCGGCACGGAGAGGGGACTTAACAGCTACTAGGGCACCCCCGCCAGTTGTCTTGCCAAGCGCAACGCAGTCTCTGTCACAACGAAACACAGAGTAACCTTCGAGGAGCTCAGAATCTAAAATCCTGTCATCCAGCCAGGTTTCAGAAATGCAGATGACGTGATGTTGGAATGCTAAGGCAGACAGTTTGAAATCCGACAGCTTGGTCCTTAGACCCCTTACATTTTGATAAAACAGCGTATAGTTATTGGTATCATTTAAGTTCGGCGAGGCAGGCGGGCGGGCCGGAAATTTTCACGAATCTTAGACCTCTGATAAGGCTTAACGAAGACCCCCTGTGGCCAAAAGGAGGATTGGACGATAGCATCGAAGTCATGGGGATATGTCACTTTGAAGGAAGCTATCACTCGGTCAGGAGAGCCATCCTTCGTCAGTTTCACACAGGAAAGAGGTGACAAAGTTGAGTTGCTTTTGCTTCTGATATATATATATATCAGAATATATATATAATATGAGGAACTGCATGGTTTTCACCACAAACCCCCACAATTTATTTCCCCGGGGTTCGTTTTTTGCATTATTTTCCCCCAACCTGCATTTTCACTCTGCGATCCAGACTATACGAAGCTGCTACAATTCGGGCTTTCGCACTACATTAAAAATCTTCCTTTCGAAGTCGAACGGGGTCAAGCGATTTGAAAGATGGTGCAATTCTGGTCAAAAAAGCATCCATGGGATACAGAGTTTCAAAATGCGGGTTGTATGTTGGAAAGCTAAACAAAGTAACGAAAATATTCCCTTTTATCGGCTAAAATTGTTTTTGGCCAAAATCCCATACATTGTGTTTCGGGAACCAGCTGTCCCGCTCTCTAGGCATTGTGCTCTCTTCAGAATTTCTTCTCCAGGAATTCTAACTACTTTCTTTTTCGGCTTTATCCTCAGCCAATATATTCAACATTAACTGAAGCGATGCATACGTTTGAGTTCTTACTTCAGAATTTAGAGGCTTCGTTTACGATCTGCATTTGAACGCCTTAGGCCTTAGGCAGAAACTCTCCTCCCTCTCCTCTCTGCTATCTATTTACAGTCCCCTTATTGAAATTCATTACCGGTTTCAAGTGCATCACGTGTTGTTCATCTGGAATTGGAGGCAGGAGCGGAGACGAATAGGAGTGGGATTGGTCACCAGAAAGATATGAATTATCGCGTACACGGAGTCCACTACTATTTCCCTTTCAAAGAATCGTCCATGATCTCTTATAATCCTTAAAATGCTAGTACGTTATATATTCGAGTGTTTTGTGATATTGATTTCAGAACCAACTTATTCGAGCAAATAATATTGCTTTTATTAACTCGTCTGGCATGAACACTCGTAGCGAATATTCTCTCTCTCATTCTCTCTCAGAACACTAATTTACCCAAGGAGAGTAAAGCTGCCTCAACTCTAAATATTTCTGGAAGAGTCACAAGCGTGAGGTGAATTTCTTCCTTCCTCGTGTCCTGCTCGACGGCATAAAAATATCTTCTACTGTGTCGAAATTAGATCTATCAATAACATCTCATAAGAGAGTCAAGATAAGAAGTACCCTCTATGCTGAGGGCACGAAATTTGTTCGGAAAACTACAAGCTTGGCTGAAAAAATCTATCATATGAAAGAGATTACACAAAGAGTTAAAGGGGAAAACAAGAAAGAAATGTGATCACCCTGGGCAGAATGATTGTGGGAAGTTAGAGATGACCGGAGAAGAAGGCGAAGTGCTTGATAACGAGGGCAAAGGCATTGCTGCGCCACAAGGTGTGCCGATATCTAAGTCGTCAAAATCCTCTGAGCACAAAACCAAGAAGATAGTGCTATAGAAACAGCAAACAATTCCATCAGCAAGCAAAAATCTTTCAAAGGAACTGAAAAATCATTCCATCCTCTTATAATGTGACCCTCTTTCCGAATAATTTACCACTGGATTCACCACCCACTAGTAGACAGGGTATATTGTTAACTTCAGCAAAGCATGTTACTTCAGCATTAAAAGCTATAGCAATATCAACAGCTACAGCAAGATCAACAACTCTGACAATATCGAAAGCTAGAACAGCATTTAAGGACCCAATAGAGCAGGTAATTTGTGGCAAACTTCCCCCATAATACTCAAAATAAACTCTCGAGATTACCAAGACATTACTCAAAATCTGTAACTCACCCCACCCAACTTCTACTTGAACGCAATAACCACACATGAGCCGAATACGATTCAGCAAAAAATCATTGAAGGGGTCGACTCCTCCAGCTGATGGGATAACTGTTTTCATTATAAAAATCTTAGATAATTCTTACATCAGTGACGGAATTCTACAAGAACTGCACTGTGTTTGTCCTTATAAAACAAACTATTCAACCCACCATCAGAAGTAGCCTGAGAGCAGATTTCCAGCCTGTCAATCTCACTAAAATTTGCGTTAGTGGCAAATGCCTCAACCAACATGTACCTAGAGAATCATCATCAACGGTGCAACAACCGGTATTCAGTCTAGGCCTGCCTTAGTAAGGAACTCCAGACACCCCGGTTTAGCAACGAGGTCCACCAATTCGATATCCTTAAAAGCTGTCTGGCGTCCTGGCGTACGTCATCGCTTCATCTTAGACAGGGTCTGCCTCGTCTTCTTTTTCTACCATAGATATTGCCCTTATAGACTTTCCGGGTGGGATCATCCTCATCCATACGGATTAAGTGACCCGCCCACCGTAACCTATTGAGCCGGATTTTATCCACAACCGGACGGTCATGGTATCGCTCATAGATTTCATCATTGTGTAGGCTACAGAATCGTCCATCCTCATGTAAGGGGCCAAAAATTCTTGTATGGAAAAGAGAGTGGCGCTCTTCACTCTCCGGTCCCCATAAATGGGTCTTAAAATAATTCATTTAAACATAAATTCAGTTGTCAGTACAGACCGTCATCACGAATTGTCTCTTTTCCTATATTTCCATAAGCCACCAAATCCTTCCCCTCAATGGAACCTGAAACTTGGTCATAACTTTAGAACCCTATACTTCAAAATTTTCAGAACTGATCACCAGGACACAAGGGGAGCTAAAACTACAGTCCTCTTAACTTAACATTTACTAACAGTCCAAATATTGCCTATACCCAATATCCATCCATCCTGCAAAAGACAACAAATGCCATTGCAATGCGTTAGTTTTATTCATCTGATCCTTATACTGGCCTGACCAGTCTCTAGACCTACTTGTTCTCTCCCGATTAATGCAATACCTTAAGAAACACCCGATCACACTGAACAACCAGCCACTACTAGTCCTTTGTGTGGGCTTCATTGCAAATTATCAGCTCTGGTATCCACCCTTATCAATTCTGAGTGCAGTTCTTTTTCCAACAAGTACACTTAGAACACATCCACCCTTCAAGTAATGTTGCTACCTGCGCCACAAGCTTACTACCACCGAAGTAATTACAATTCTCTTCTAGGTCTGTCCTTAACCTTATTTCCTGTCAATTCCCAATGATCCGCCGCATTCCAGGAATAGCGACCATTACGGGAGAGCCGATAGCATGGAAAACGGGGCACATGAACTTAAAACCCCCCAAAGTTTTCAACTAGCCAATTGGGGCCATAAAAGCTGTAGCACATCTGACAGAATATCACTAACACTAACCAAGAGCTGCGCAAAACGTACCCACGTTTTACGGAGCGAAGACCTACTGGCACCATAATGGAAAACGTGCCCACTAAAAAACATAAAATGACCTTCCATCTCTCCAGCCCCACAACTGACATTCTTAACACATTTCAACATTTATCGCATTCTGCTTGCCTTATATATGCGCTCTCGTTCAGCTGCCCAATATACTTCCGGTCAATAAAGTGCAATCCAAAGAATATCCTTATCGAAGTTGATGCCGCCATTACCACCAGCAATAATAAATAATATTGTGAAGCAGATAATATACCTAACATTACATGGACAAACAGCCCGCTTCTTGTCAAAATCTTTAATTAATATCCTTTGTCGGTGGAAAACCTCCCATACAATTTCGATCCGAAAAAGCTGTCAAATTACATCCTCTCCAGGCAGCTACTGTCCTATATCACACTGAACTGTATATCAAAAATCTGTAGAGGAACCCTCTATGAAATTGTTCTCCAACATGCTCTATTCATCCTTAAAAGCGCTCTGCTTCAGAAGATGAAAAACAAGGTCTCTCAACAGCATAACAAAGGACTCATTTACAAAATGTCTATCGGTCAGGCAGGCCATAAGGTGAATAACTGCAATGAAAAGAAATAGTAGCGTTATATGCAGGGAACTTGGCGCGTCTGGGCGGTGTCCAGTCTTCACACCAGAGCTGGAAAGAGCTAGGACGCGATCAACATGATCCGCATCCTACAGATAAATATGCACCGGAGTGCAACCACTCACGAGTTGCTGGCGCAGTTCGCTGCGGAGAGCAAAGCTCACCTAGTAGTCATCAGAGAGCAATACCGAAACAGGGACGCAGCTTCAAGGCATCCCGGCATATCAGGTACCGCTAGCATCTCGGTTCGGGACGGCACCCGCCTTAGGGGTCTTGCCCAGAGTCGGGGGGACGGTTTTGTCTGAGTTCGGTGATTGTGGGTAACGTTTTTCAGTGTATATCAAATGCCGGTCAAGACGATGCCTAACTTTCGACGAAAACTTGATCCTCTGAAGGACACTATCTTCGGAACTGAAGGTCGGATCCGGGATGACTTCAATGCCAGGGTACTTGAATGAAGCATGCCTCACCTAGACTCCAGAGAGGAACGAATTTTCGAAATGGTGGCGAGAACAGGACTTGTAGTTTTAAACTGCGGATTCAACCCAACATTACGGCGCCCAGGGTGCGAAGGAAGCGCTCCCGACGTAACCTTCGGATCGGAATCACTCGAACTGCTGGCGGACGGGTGTCGAGTTCTGGAATACTTTTCGACAAGCAATCATCAATATATTGCCTTCGAAGTGGCTGACACAAATTCCCGATGAGCTGTGCATGGAACGTCGCGAAGGTTAACACCGGGAGGTTTGTTAAAATTCTTGGAATAGAGGAAACTACGCTAGAGGCACTGCTCCTGACACTGTAGTAAATTCGTTGTCGTCCGTCTCCTACCAAAGAAGTCTTTCCGAGAGGTAACTTTGGATTATACGAGCTAATCCGACTTCTTAATCCAACATCAGTTAACCAAGTTAAAGGCATTCCTGACATCGATCGTCACGACCGCGCAGCACTTACTAGTGGACGATGCCTTCCGAGTCAGGTTCACGACCGTTGCTATTGCATTGACAGTGAAAAAGATTACAATTATTTTTAACACGGTACTTGGGGTTATTTTCGCTCACAAATCTTGTTCATTACAATTTTCTACATAGCGCGCCCCCGAATTCGTATTTGCCTCAAGGTACAGCTGCTTGTAGCAATTCTACATGCTTTCCCGTATAGCCTTTTTAAAGGTACTTTGAAGATCGTGGTATTCTTTCTCTAACTGACGATGTTCTGTCTTCCCTCCAATCTTTTGACAAAACCTTCTCGCTCGTAGATGCTCCCAACAGCGTGATTTCTTGGTTCCACTTGTAGTTTGGTTTCCTACTGCAGTGGAAGTTCCGTGGTGGCATTGTAGAATCGCATGCCTCAATTACCCGCTGGCTCACTCTTTCCAGCGTCGTTTCCTTCGTATCATGACCTCATTCTTAAGTCGCCAAGAAAGTCTCTTCCTCGAAAGCTCCAGTGGACCACCCAGCTATCCTGGTTTTTCCACTTCTGTTGCTCACACGATCATCGCCAACTCTGCTTCTGATGTCGAACAAGATGGCCTGGCGGTCGCTGTGAGTGTGGTGTTGACTCACCCGCCACACTATTCCTTCTCCAAAGAGGCACTGAGTTAGGTCAGATCGACGATGGAGGCTAGCTCTCTCCAACAAAAAGTAAGCACGCAGGCAGATTTAGGGCGGGTGGTCGTTACTTGATTTCCTGAGTCTAAGGCCTAAGCGGTGAAATCGCCGGCAATGATTTTAGGGCTGCGATCTCTAACGTCCAACATCAAGCCGTCTAGCATCTTCTCATCTTGCTGCATCTGTAGATATGGACGCCGTTAACTTATACCCTTACAAAACTGGGAACGGGAATGCCATTGTTTCTTGAATGGCTTGCCGTCCACATGCCTATATCGCCACGTTTCCAGATGAGTCTTTCACTCACTTAGCACTAATGTGATTTCGGTAAAGTTCATAGATTACCGTCAAGTCCACATTCAACTCTCAAGTGGAGAGTTCTGGAGAGAGAATGTCTCGAGCTGCCTCGCAGTGGATGAGATTGATTTGTATCTCTTCGCCTTTTGTCAAAGTTAAGACCGTAATCGAAGAATTAATCGGAACTTTCGCCAACGCAACTTTTTCCGACAAAGAGGCTTTCTCCTTCTTAGCTGCTCGCCGGGCACCAATGGATTGACTTATTCCATCCCTACTCCATTTGCACGTGTTCTAATCTACCTTATGTTGAGGAGGGGTCACCTGCGTCTCCTGCGTGACTTTGCCACATGACGAATGAGCATTTTTCTCCTCCACTACGCGATAATCCAGGTTGGATCAGGGTTTTGAAATGTGTTAGAGCACTTCATTCAAGATCGTAACGGTACATTACAGGATTACGCTACCCTTAGGAGGCAATGTGGCCCGCATTGCGCTCGCTTGAGATTATTACCCTGATTTGACTGAGGTACTCTTTCACAGCTGAGTCGACTGGTATCCAACGTCAAATCAAGATACAAATTCCACTGCCACCAGCGAGATTTGAACCGCAACCTTCCGTATGACAGCCTTGTGCTCTAACCACTCAGATGTCCGACGCCCTAATATGGGTCAACTTAATGCGACAGAGCCCTAATATTTTGGTGGATATTCCGCCTCTCCTTGATGAACTCACAGAGCTCAATTATGCGTTCTCCAAGAAAAATAAACGGTGTTGCAGTATACTGCTTTGCACCCTCGTCTTTTACAGCATCGGTTATGTCAATCCATAATGGAAATGTCCATGTTTCTTTCCGAGTCCCGCGGCGAATATCGAATGCTTAGGCGTAATGTTGCCCTTAGTGGTAACCGCCCACGTTTTGAGCTCTTGCGAAAAGGATCCGGTGCAGATCTCATTTCCATTCCACTAAGATATCTTGTAGCATTAGATGACACAGTAGCCAAGTTTCCCACTACTGTGACACTGCGATCCCTGGATATCGGCGGCCGGGAGCTCGCTTGCCCACTCCCTAAAACTACTGGCACATCTGCGAACCGCTTGGGTTATGCTGCTCCCAAAGCAGAGGTGAGGTAGCGTCTGACGATTTGCCTCTGCCCTAGTAAGAAATCGTAAAGCCGTCATCGCCTGATATTTTTTTAAAGTTTGGGTGCTAAGTCCTAAACGATGGGTCTGTGGACCAAAAAAAGAGGGACCCATTTGGTCCGGTCCAGCATTAAGTTGATGTGAACTTTGGAGCACACAATACTCAAAAAAATATACTGGTACTGGGTTTCCGAATCCCTGCACCGTAAATAAATTTCCTTTCTCGTTCTCCATATTTAGTTCGGGGCTTTCCATAACCAGTGTTTATCCACAGGTGGTTGTTTGTTGTTGTTTGTAATCGGCCTGCGCATAAGCATGCCCATGTAGGCACACCTCCTGATGCGTGCATATACATTCCCACAACGCATCCACCGATCGTTCCCTTATCAGCACGAAGGGACGCGCCTGATGGAAGTTTTGGCAACTCCACACAATGTACCTAATACTTATGAACTTCTGAAATAATTATAGGTTACAAGAGGAGTAATTCGTTAATACGAGCATTGCCTCTTTCTAATTCTCCCTGGTTTCCACGGAACTGACACCAAATACAAGGGGTATCCACCATTATTTTACCCTGAGGATGTTTAGAAGGTGTGCGAATTCCATAGGTCACCAACTGACTATGTGATCCGTTGTGGATCTTTTCTCTCGAGAGGCGTGGAAGCGAGTGGTTTTGACTAGCTCTGTCAGGTAATTGACTTCAGCAAACTCGGATAGTCTTCTAACCACCCCACAAACTTTTCAGTTATTACAACGGAGAGCTTCAACAATCTTGAAAACTTGGACTTTGATCGCTAGCAGAAATAATGAGATAAAATCTTATTTCTAACAATTAGAGTCGAACCTATCAAAAAAAATCTATTAGGAATAAGAATTATGTAACGGTTGAATCAAGAAAGAAGCAAAAGTTACAAAGAAGCTTTAATTTCTTGGAAACCTGCTTCTTATTAAAATCTCATATATCTCAGGTATCAATCAAAATCCCGTATCTTTCCGCTACTTTGATGTGACGTTGTTTGGATTTATACAATATTCAGATACTCTTCTTTCGTATTCATAGTTCTCTTGGGTAGATATACGTGCGAGCACCTGTTCAGGTGAGCAACCAGTTCGATGATTACCTGCCAATAATGGAGAGCAAAACAAAAATTTGCGAGTAAGGTTCACTTTCCGCAGTTGCTATAGGAAGAATCGCGAGCTGGAAATTCCTTTTCAAACTAGTTTCAACAAGGAAATATCAAGCACCGCGTAAAGATCAATATTACTAGTTCTCGCCACGGATACAATTCCTTAGATACAAAGATACATGAAAGAAGTAAACAATATCTTAAGCTAAAGTGCAGGCTGCTGGGATAGACAACATTCATATGCAATTTCGGCTTTATTGAAATTTCGGTTGTTATTGTATCTTCTCCGTTTCCAGTTTTTGCAAATCGTTAATGCTTAATTCATAAAATCAAATAAATCTCTTGGTTTTGTAGATTTAGATACAAACGAGTATTTTGTTTTGTTGGAAGCTATCTACTTTTGAAAAAATTATTTATTAATTTGATCTGAAAATCTTGGTCTGTCGAGAGACCCAAAATATTTTTAACATTTAGGGTAGTTAAAGTCACCCACTTTCTCGTGTATTTGTGAATACCAAGTTAAATATGAAGGTGGCAGTTCAGCAGAAAAGACCATTTCATTTTTCATGGTTTTCTAGTAAACTATTAACCATAAACCTAATAATTCATTTGTCATTGACATCCCCATCTGTATTGGGGTTTAAAGTTACAGGAACTTAGTTTTGAACCTTGGGTCGTGACAGTCAGAAGAGGGAAAGGGGCTAACCGCTGCCCGTGAAAAACACAACATAAAAAATGAGGAAATATAAATGAACAATTTGAAAGTTGTTTTCCTTTATTGTTATCGTCAACTGGTTTTGATTTCTGCATCAATTTCAAATAGGACGAAACAAAATGTCTCACGTACGGTTATTCAGGAAAATTATTTACTTTTTGCAAACGAGGGTTACCTACTGTTGGTACAAAATTGAAAGTTAGTCACGTTACCCAATCAGTGGTTGAGCGTTCTGTGGTTGCAATTATCTGAGGAACCAGAATGAATCTAAATTAGCTCAGAAAAAACCCATTTCAAGTTTATTTCAAGTTCAACAGTTGCAAAATGTTGATACTGGTACGGTTCAGGAGAACAACCTGTTCACTAAGCCCTTCAATTTTTAATACAAGATAAAAGAATAATAGTAGTATGCTGGTCCCAAGCTCAGGTAAAGGAGGAGGGTTTGAGGCAACGTACTCTGTACTATCCTCAGTAAAACCAAAATAAAATGCTGAGATCAGGGAAAGAGAAAAATAGAGTATAGTTGGAGTTATTCTACTATGCTAAATCCTACCTGATCTCTCTTGGTGACAGGCCCCGCGACAGGTCGACCAAGAAAATGCATAAAATGTCGTTACAAACATGATGATTGGATTGAGTCACAAGCCTCGGAGAAATGCTAGGGCGTCCACCTCAGTCGACGCGCCTGGATGGGCCCTGGTCCTGTCGAGAAATGGGCAAGGGTTCTTGACGCATGAACGGCGTCAGGACGTAAGCAAGTTAGTCCGCACACAACGAACAAAACAAATACGTGTCTGCACGCTAAATGTTGGTACCCTAACTGGAAAGACGGAGGAACTCGCAAGAGCCCTTCGGAAAAGGCGCATTGATATCTGCGCTCTGCAAGAAACCCGATGGTCTGGTGTCAAAAGCTGCGACATTGAACGCGAACGCGGTGAAAATGGCTACAAACTTCTCTATTTTGGTAACCCACACACTCAATATGGTGTTGGCATTGCCATTTCACAGAGTTTCCGTGATACCATTAAAGAAGTCGAACGATTTGATGATCGGCTGATGAAGCTCACCATTATATCAGCTGATCGCACTATTCACTTCTTCACCGCGTATGCACCACAGACAGGTCAACCTGATGCCGAGAAAGATGCCTTCTGGCAACTTCGCAATGAAAACACTTGTCACGTGCATGCAGACAACTATATTATTATTGCCGGCGTCCTTAATGATCATGTGGGTGAAAACGCAGACGGTAACAGGTGCCATGGGGGAAAGGGGTTCAGAGCGCGTAATGAGGGTGGCGAGCGTATAATCGATTTTGCGGACACCCATGACCTTGTACTTATGAATACATGGTTCATCAAACGATTGTCTCATCTTCCTACATTTTATAGTGGAAACAGTAAAACGCAAATCGACCATATTCTCATGAGACGCCAACATTTTACCACTGTCACTGATTGCAAAGTCGTTCTCTATAAGACCATCGCACCTCAACATCGGCCGTTGATTGCCGTCCTGCGAATTGAGCCACCGATAAAACACCATGAGGAACGCAGTGGCCCACGGCGCATTAAATGGTGGCGATTTGGTGAGAAGAAACAAGAAACGATCTCACTCATACGAATGCCGACCATTACGAATGTGGAAGAATCGTGAAACCAAATGAAAGACACGATAAAACACCTGCTAATTGGCAAATTTATAAGAATGCCAACCGGGAAGCAAAGAAAGCAGTCGCTGTCATCCGAGCAAACCATTTCAAAAATCTTTTCGATAAACTGGACACTGAGGATGGCGAGAAAGATCTGTATCGACTTGCTAAAAGCGGTAATGGACGCACACAGGATATCGAACACTTCTGTTGCGTTAATGACAAGAAGGGTACTTTGCTTACCAACCGTCGAGCCGCAACGGATAGATGACGAGAATACTTCGAGCCGATTTCAACTGAAGAATTTGCTCATCCTCCACTTCCACAATCATTGCCGACATTTGGAGCAGTTCCACCAGTCAGCGCAACTGAAGTCGGCAAGGCAATAAAACAAATGAAATCGAGGAAAGCAACAGGACCTGACGACATCGCATCTGAACTCTGGAAAGCGAAGAGCTGGGACCCACCACTGTGGCTCAGTGAATTCTTTAACCGGGTTATTCAGGAAGGAAGAACACCATCTGACTGGCAAGAAAGTACCAC
Source organism: Hermetia illucens (assembly GCF_905115235.1). Taxonomy (NCBI): domain Eukaryota; kingdom Metazoa; phylum Arthropoda; class Insecta; order Diptera; family Stratiomyidae; genus Hermetia; species Hermetia illucens. Next base: position 13,910,269 of record NC_051853.1, on the reverse strand, counting down.
TGTTCCAATATGGAAAAAGAAAGGTAGCCCAGCAGAATGTTCAAATTACCATCCGATCCGGTTACTTTCCCATACCATGAAGATTTTTGAACGCATTCTTGACAACCGTATTCGCGAAATCGTTGAAATAACCGTGAATCAAGCCGGATTTGTCAAGAACTGCGGAACTACTGACGCAATACACGCTGCGCGGTTACTCATGGAGAAACACCGTGAGACGCATCGCCCTCTTTACATTGCCTTTCTGGATCTAGAGAAAGCGTTTGACCGTGTACCACACGAACTCATCTGGTATGCTTTACGACAACACTTCGTGCCAGAAGAACTCGTGCGCTGGGTTCAATTGCTCTACCACGATCCGAAAAGTAAAGTTCGAAGTATGGCGGGTGTATCAAAACCGCTTCGTGTCTCTGTTGGAGTTAATCAAGGAAGTGCCCTCTCACCACTCCTCTTTGTCCTTGTTATGGACACCGTCACACGGGATATCCAACGTCCAGCGCCCTACACACTGCTTTATGCAGATGATGTTTTCCTAGCATCTGATACCAAAAATGATCTCGAGCAACTTGTTCAAAAATGGAATGATCGCCTCATGCAACACGGTCTCAGATTGAATTTAAACAAAACTGAATTTTTGACGACCGATCCCCATGAAACAGGCACAATCACTGTCAGCGGCAGTGATCTGCCCAGATCTGAGCGATTTAAATACCTCGGGTCAACGCTATCAGCCAATGGAGAACTGCGTTATGAAATGTCTTCACGCATTAACGCAACCTGGATGAAGTGGCGTTCCACAACTAGTGTCCTTTGTGATCGACGTATCAACGAACGTCTCAAATCTAAAATTTACCGCAATGTTGTCCGTCCAGTCGCTCTCTATGGTTCTGAGTGTTGGCCGACCATAAAAGACAATGAACGGCGTCTCGCGGTAATGGAGACGAAGATGCTACGTTGGACTAGTGGCGTCACACGTTTAGATCACATCCGAAATGAGGATATCCGCGATCGTTATGGGGTTGCACCGATCGTGGAAAAGTTGCGAGAGAGGCGTCTTCGATGGTATGGTCACGCAATTCGTGCAAACGAGAATTCACTTGCAAAGATTGGTCTGAACATCGAAGTCGATGGTAAACGACCAAAAGGCAGACCTAAGCAACGGTGGCTTGATACGCTGGATGGGGATTTGAAAGCCTCGAGATTGCACCCAGATCAGGCATTCGATAGAGCCAAATGGCGAAGCCGATCACGACGAGCCGACCCCGCTTGTGAACGGGACAAAGGCTGAAGAAAAAGAAGAAGATTGTTATTGTTAGGGTATCGGAACAGGGACACAAAGTGATGAAAGCTTGTAACTTCCGAGAAACAGTGGTTCCTACAAATCAATATGCACCGGAGTGCAACCGCTCACAAGTTGCTAGCGCAGTTCGCTGCGGAGACCAAAGCTGATTTAGTATTCATCAGTGAGCAGTACCGAAACAAGGGCCCAGTTTCATGGCACCCAGACATATCAGGTACCGCTGCCATCTGGGTTCGGGACGGCACCCTCCTGGGGGTTCTTGCCGAAGGCCGAGGGGACGGCTTTGTCTGGATTCGGTGTTCAGGGATAACGTTTTTTAGTGTCTATCTTACGCCGAATGAGACGATGCCGGACTTTCGTCGGAGGCTTGAGGCTTTGGAGGACGCTATCTTAAGCACGGATGGGCGGATCCTGTTCGGAGGTGACTTCAATGCTAGGGCACTTGAATGGGGCATGCCTCACACAGATTCCAGAGGGAAACGAATTCTGGAAATGGCGGCGAGAACAGGACTGGTAGTTCTAAACACCGGATCCACCCCAACGTTCCGGCGCCCGGGCTGCGAAGGAAGCATTCCAGACGTAACCTTCGCATCGGAATCACTGGTGTCGCTGGTGGACGGGTGGCGAGTTCTGGAAGACTTTTCGGCAAGTGACCACCAATACATTGCTTTCGAAGTGGTGGACACAAACTCTCGGTGTGCGCCACCCCAGCGATCTTTCTGTGTATGGAACGTCGCGAAAGTGAACACCGGGAAGTTTGTCGAAACTCTGGGAACAGGTGGGGCCACGCTGAAGGGTACTCCTGGGGGCGGTGGCGCCGCTGCTGACACTGTCGTAAATTCAGTTATGAACCTGATAACGACGGTCTGCGGAGCCTCCTTGCCCAGGAAGACATAGGGGCGCGGCAAACCTTCCATGTATTGGTGGACAGTGGAAATCGCAGAGCTCCGGAAGGAATGTCACAGGCTCCGCCGCTTAACACAACGTCTAGGCGACCGGGAGGAGGCATGTACCATAATGATGGAGTACAAATCAGCCAAAAGGAGACTCCGCAGCGCAATAAACAAGAGCAAAGCTCGCTGCTGGCAAGATCTGATCGACGAGGTGAATGGGGATCCGTGGGGACTCGGTTACAAACTTGTAACCCGAAAAATCAGGGCTCTGCGGAAACCCCGTTCACTTAAGGCCGAGCAGATGGACCGCATTGTGAGGGCACTCTTCCCTGCACACCCCGTATGGGATGGTGACGTCGGCGTGGAGAGCGCAGAGAACTGTCCACTTTTCTCTGTAAAAGAGGTGGAACAGGTAGTCCTCTCTATGAAAAACAAGAAGGCGCCAGGACCCGATGGTATTCCAGCAGAGGTGTACAAACTGGTATTCCAACAGCAGCCAGACCTACTGCTCGGAGCATTTAACGCTTGCCTGAAAGAGGGCATTTTCCCTGCTCGTTGGAAAGTTGTGAAGCTTGCGCTGATCCCTAAAGGGAAAGGCGATACCGAACTGCCGTCTTCATACAGCCCACTATGTATGCTTGATACTGCTGGAAAGTGCTCGAAAAGCTCATCACAAGTAGACTCGCTGAAGCGATACCCGCTGCCGGAGATTTATCTCCCCGGCAGTTTGGTTTTAAGGCAGGGAGATCGACAATTGATGCTGTCATGCAGGTCGTGGACGCCGTTCGACGAGCAGAGGCACATAGCCGCCGAACTCGACGGGTGGTGCTCCTCGTAACGCTTGACGTCAGAAACGCCTTCAATTCCGTAAGATGGAAGGACATTCTAGGCACACTAGACAATACCTTCAACGTGCCGAACTATCTCTTACGGATTTTGAGGGACTATCTGAGGAACCGCTCCCTGCTCTATGAAACACTAGAGGGTCAAAGGTGGATGGAGGTCACATCGGGGGTAGCATAGGGATCCATCCTAGGGCCGGACCTCTGGAACGCTACCTATAACAGTCTGCTTAAACTCGACATGCCAGAAGAGTCGCGCCTGGTCGGCTACGCAGATGATGTCGCAGCGCTTGTTGCTGGACGCACTGTCGAACAGGCGCAAAGCAGACTCGGCATATTGATGCGACGGGTAAGCGGATGGTTTCAACCTTGCACTGGAAAAAACCCAAGTAGTCATCCTGACTAAGAAGAGAATTCCGACCCTGCGTCCCATATCGTTCGGCGAGTCGATAATCAAGTCAAAATCGGCGGTAAAGTACCTCAGGTTGACTCTTGACTCAAAGATGAGTTTTTCTGAGCAAATCCAAGCAGCAGCGAACAAGGCTGCGGCTGGAGTTTCGGCGTTAAGTAAGCTAATGGCAAACATTGGGGGTCCTACGTCTAGTAGGCGACGTCTCCTGATGAGCTCAACGCAGTCTGCCCTGCTCTACGGCACAGAGGTATGAGCTGGCGCCCTTAACAAGGAGGTATATCGTAGGCGCCTCGCGCAAGTACAGAGACGGGGAGCTTTACGGGCGGCGTCTGCGTACCGCACAGTCTCTGAACCGGCCGTAATGGTGATCGCGGGAGTCATCCCCGTTGCTCTTCTTGCTAGGGAGCGTCAGGCCATATACAAGCGCAAGGGAGATGAGCCAAGGGAGGTGGTTGCTCGCGAAGAACGGCAACACACTCTAGACCAGTGGCAGCTCTCTTGGCAAAATGAAACTAGAGGCAGATGGACTGCGCGGCTCATCGGCAACTTAGGTGCGTGGCTGAATCGGAAGCATGGTGAGACTGACTATTTCCTTACCCAATTTTTAAGTGGGCATGGAAATTTTCAGTCTTACCTGCACAAGATTGGAAAGGCGCGTTCTCCGGATTGTGTGTTTTGCAATGGAGTTGTGGACGATGCCCACCACACTTTTTTTTCTTGTGGAAGGTGGGATGGGGTTCGTCAACAGCTCTATTTAAACACAGGGGATCTCTCTCCAGACAACATTGTGGAAGAGATGCTGAGGACTGCTGATAGCTGGAACCATGTTGCCCATTACGTTCGGGCCCTTCTCGTTGCTAAGAAGATAGAACTCAACCGGTGGAGGAGCCGGATGGCAGGGGGTTCCTTGAACTGACAATTCCCTTCCTCCTCTCCCCTCCCGTTGGTGAAAGGAATTTCCTGATTTGAAGGCTCCGCAAGGCGGGAGTGTTCGGGGGCTGGCCCGAAGTAATGTGACAAACGGTTCCAGGCTAGCACTCTGACGATGGGGAGTTGTTTCGTTGGTAGTCCGACGACGTACTGAATCGGGAGTCCAACACTGTGTGCGTAAATGCATTCACCTACCCTACCCCAAAAAAAAAACAAAAAAGGGTATCGGAACAGGGACACAAAGTGATGAAAGCTTGTAACTTCCGAGAAACAGTGGTGATCAATCAAACTTAGAACATTGGATTGGTTGGAATTTATCTTCACTCTAACTCCGGTTGCCTCCTTTTCCAGACATAAAGCCTTTAGTGACCGTGGCTTCGCAATGAGAGCGGAATCTCGTTCGCCTTTTTCTGAATTAATTTGCTCAAATAATACCCCCCCCCCCCCCCCCCCAAGTATTCCATGGTCAGCTTGGAAGTGATGATTTCATTCTCATTTCCAATGTAGTTTCTCTCATGATGCTTGGCGATGAGGATCGTTTCCGTCTTTCCCTACGCAAATATCAGTTTCCTTTATTCAAACCTTAACTGCATTCATCGCTTCGCCTGAGTACACCCCAGTACATTCCAGTTGCTCTGCGACCACAACCAGTGCTACATCGTTAGCCTAAAACACCACACTTTTGGGCGTACATGGAGGTGGTGTCCGCCGCAGCTCCGCCGCCCGAACGGCGGAACTACAGCGGGCGCGTGTGGGATTCACACCCACTAAAAACAACCCCCGGTCTCTCCAGCCCCAGCCTCGCGGGACCAGCATTGAGGTGTTACTTCGCGGGATAGGTTTGCTCTTAGGCGCTCATCCTTCTCCTATTTGCAGCTTTCCTCCTTTTTTGTTCCTTCAGCAACTCCTCCTGCATTTGGATGATTGCGGAGCCAACCGAAAGCCACTTCTCCTCGGACTCCAGCATCTCAGTAACCAAGCTCTCCGGGGTCCCGCTCCTGCCCAGCACCTCTTTTAAGCTCCTTCTCTCCATCGCAAATCGTGGGCAGTGAAACATCACATGCTCTGGATCCTCCGGTATGCCATCGCATCTGGGACAGTTCGGAGAATCATCCTACCCAAAGCGGTGCAGATATTGCCTGTAGCAACCACGCAGCACCAAATGTGGTAGTTGGTCTCCCCATGTTTTCGCTCAAGCCACACCCTAATGTTGGGAATGAACCTGTGCGTCCACCGACCTTTCGTAGACTCGTCCCATCTGCGTTGCCAGAGATCAAGCAACTCTGACCTTGCCGCATTTCTACGCTGTGCATGCCCCTCCCCCACGCTGGGGTTCTTGGGAACCGGCAAATTATGTACATCATTATCCATGATGTGCCACAGTAGTAAGCTCAGTGCTCATCCACGGTGACAGTGTTCTCCTTTTGGTCCACTAACACCAGACCTTATAGACGGAATTTTTCTCCCGCAATTACCGTCTACGATCGAAGATGCGCAATGATTTTTCTCTACCATACAAATTTCGAACAATGCGCTGGGAATTGAATCTGCTGCATACATTCTTCTTGCTTTATGCATTTGAAGGAGTTCAAGTTTTGAAATAACCATGGAAGTTGGCAGTTAGGAGGAAGTGTTTATTTCTTTTTTTTTGCTTCTCTTCTCTACACGGACGTTTCAACAGATTGTAACTTCGTGGGTGGTTTCCCTGAAAAGGGGACAAAATAAAAAAGTGGTGCATTTTCCCAATGCTTATCGAAAGCCCAGACAAAGCAAAGACCACTCACATCAGATGATGGTCACTTTCGAAACCGCCCTTTTTGTCAAGCGCATTCAAAAAACAACTAGTAAATTTACTGCCGATCTTGATAAGATCGATCTAACTCTTCAAAATCAAAATGTACCTAGTTGGGTCTGATGGCAAACCGTTTGCAGACCACCCAAAAATGGTGGAAATCTACAAAGTTTGGTGACCTAAAGTAGGTTAAAAAAATCTCTCGCTGAACAGACAATTGCACCGGCTTAAGAGGAGTCTGTAACGAACACATACCTCGGGGTTGACCATGCTTCGGTATGTGGTCAACGGCGTAAGACTCGTGGTGGATGTGGTATCAAATAAGTCAACCAGCTAGAGTTGCAACCTCGGTAAGCGTCTCGTAAGGGCACACTCTTCGAGAAATTTTCCATCTGATTCACAAGGAAAACTCCATGTCTTCGGAGGGGATGTTTGCCGAAAGATTTAGACATTCTTAAGGCGTGTATTGTAGACCCAAAGATCCCGAGTAATTCTTGTGGTACTTTGCGAAGCTGTAATTGTTTTATATATCTAAAAAGCGTTGTTTTCGATGATATTAGCATGGACATATTAACAGCGCGGAATTCACCTCCACGTCTTTGTCTAAAATCTGGAAACTCAGCAATCATCATGGGCTTTCCAGGTTGCCCAGGTTCACCCCGGAGATGGAAAAAGAAAGTCAATTACCGTTCTGGGGCCTGCTGTTCAAGAGGAATCAAGACCAACAGACACAAGTACTTCGAACCACGCTTATCGGTACAAAGTCACCTCTTTCAACTATATGATTCACTGGAATTGTTTCCCTTTTCTCGCAGGAAATGATGAAACAGACGAAACATATTTTTGAGGTTGCCAGACTGAATGGTTATTCCTACCATACCATCAGCAGCTTGATTAGCAAACAGAAGAGGACACTCCAACGGCAAGCACTCACCAAGCTGATCCCAGATCAACACCCCAGACGGAGAGTAGGTTTGGATTTCAACGAAATTTCCCCTTCGTTGAAAAGAAAACTGGAGAGACGTGGTTTGGACGTTAAGACGACGCTGGAAGAACAACCAACTCAAAACCCTTCTGGCATCGATCAGATGGGCAAGTCTGGGATAAACGAAATTCGCTGCGCTGATTACATGAAAATACATATTGACCAAACCAGAAATAACGTGCAAATATGTTTTAAGGAACACTTAAAGGAATCAGACTTGGCGAAAGGAAAGGTTGCGTCGGTTTTCAGATCAAAGGTAGCGGAGCATGTGGTTCTAAATAAACACAGGGTTTCCAGGAAGAACGTAAGGTTGCTCAAATGCATAAGCGGTGTGAGGAAATTAGATGTGACCGAAAGTATAGAAATTTACCAAAGACCGAAGGATGAACTTCTCAACTGGGATCAAGGCAACGGTTACCCGTGGCTCTTCAAATTCATCGGGAGGCACACTCGTTGGCTAAATTATAATATCCGCTCCATCGGCAAGACTAATGACCAGGAGCACAGGGTAAATGTTAATTACCCCCACGATGCTCCTCCTCGGACACCACCTTGTTGTGGTGAGGAAGCCTGTGGTAGTTTATTGCTACACTAAGAGTGTCCAAAAACACATGAACAGGGAAACAAAGGATTGTAACTCAACAAGTGGAAAGAAGTCACAGACTTCAAATCCACCCGCGACTTTGAGAAATCAGGCCATGGCCGAGGCACGAATTTTGGAGGCTTCACCAGATTCATGTTCCTCCCCGGAGAAATCTGTAGAAAACAGGATCTCCACTTCAGTGGGAAACCTACACCCAGTGTCTACGGCGCAGTCAGCCAGAAAGGATAGTGCAGCAACTCCCTTATTGCGAGGGACTACAAACGTGACTACGGCTGCCCTACCGGCAACACTGTTGCCTAACTCTCCCAAAAAACGGGAGAAGAAGGCTCAGCAGAAGGAAACTTCAACCGCAAAGGAGAAGGGACTACAGGCTTACCTGTCAAAACCTTCTCCTCCACCCCTACCAGGAAAAACGGAAGAAAGAGAAGCTGGTGATGTGAATGTGAACGCAACTGGTCTAACTCCGGTATGTGGAAACAGATCCATACAGCCCGGACAACGTGAACATGGGCGAACTCTCAACCGACGACAAAGGAAGGCACTGCGAAAGAAGGGGAAGTTTCTTGGGAATGAGGACATGGGCCTTGCTACACCACCAAGTGTGGCGATGTGTAAAGAAATCGGACGCAAGAAAGTGGATCTTTCGGTTGAAGATAAGGAAGCTGGTAACCCCAGTAAGATCCACACTGAACGCAGTAGACGTTTCAATTAGCGGCGGTGGCACAATGGTATTATTTACAAAAAGGAGGAAACTGAATGGACTTTGCATTCAAGAGATGAGGGATAGAACCCTTCAACTCTCCGAAGAAGTGAATATCTGGGAGTTATTCTAGACAAGAAGCTTCTTTGGACAAACATGTAGAGGTAAAGATGAAACGAACTCTCACAGCTTATGGGCCGTGTAGGCAGACCTTTGCCTCGACATGGACAGGTAGTAATGTGGATATGTGTGGCCCAACCTATTATTAGGGAAAATCCATAGCGATCACTGCCCCTTTAAAGCTTACAGCTATTTTCGTACCACTAATAAGCTCATTTGTAGGGCGATCACCATCCGCGTTGATGCGGAAGGGTGTAGAGGAGTATGGTGCGGCCTCTTCTTTAACCCCCTTTGTACATCGTAGCAGTCATTGCCCTACAAATAATCTTATTAGTGATACGAAAATAGCCCCTTTTCGCAGCACCGTAACCTTCCAACGCCATATTTCTTCAACGGTATTACAAAAAAGAGACCTTTTTCCCCACCTTCTCTGGGGTGGAGCAGGGACACTAAACTTTACCATAGTATCAAAATACCTCCCATTTAAAGCACCACAACTTTTTAAGGAGGAACGAGTACCACGATTGTTCATCAGAATTTGAGAGAGAGGGAGGAATTACAGCCGAATTGGTTAAATATAGAGGCGACCAGTTACACCAAGTGGTTCATCAACTTGTGCTCAAGATATGGAACAGCGAATCAATGCCTGACGATTGGCAACGAGGCATTATCTGTCTCATACATAAAAAGGGAGATATCACACAGTGCAGAAATTATAGAGGTATCACGTTGCTGAGTACTATCTATAAGATATTCTCCACTACCTTGCTAGGCCGGATAGCCCCATACGCCCAGAACATCATTGGCCCATACCAAAGAGGCTTCACTCCAGGCAAATCAGCAACAGATCAGATTTTCTCTCTGCGGCAAGCGATGGAAAAACTGTTGGAATATGGACAACAGTTGCACCATCTGTTCATCGACTTTAAAGCCACCTATGATAGCATAGCCAGGGTAAAACTGTACACGGCCATGAGAGAATTCGGTATCCCGACGGAATTGATAAGGCTGACTAGGCTGACCCTGACAAATGTGCGAGGTCAGATAAAAGCAGTAGGATCATTCTCAAGACCATTCGACATCAACAACGGTCTACGACAAGGGGATGCCCTATCATGCGTCCTCTTTAACCTGGCCCTCGAGAAAGTGATCCGTGACGCTGAGGTAAATGCAAGAGGTACGATCCTCTTCAAGTCCACCCAACTACTGGCCTATGCTGACGATATCGACATCATGGGAAGAACCACCCGAGATGTACAAACTGTCTTCATTCAGATCGAGCAGGCGGCGCGAGATCTTGGGCTGCACATCAATGAAGGCAAGACAAAATATATGGTGGCAACGTCAGCACCGAAGACGAATCAACCAACAACATCAAACCGCACTGGTCAAACACGAAGAAGAATAAGGATAGGAGAATACAACTTTGACACCGTTGACAATTTCTCCTATCTAGGGTCGAAAATCACAACCGATAACAGCTACGATGATGAAATCCGCGCACGGTTGTTGTCAGCCAACAGAGCCTATTTCACAACACTTACAAAGCCTGTTCCGCTCGAAACGTCTCACCATAGGGTCAAAGCTCTTACTGTACAAGACTATGATCTTGCCAGTCCTCATGTATTCCTCGGAAACTTGGGTTCTTAGCAAGACAAATTACGAACTCTTAGCCGCGTTCGAGAGAAGAATCCTCCGAAGAATTTTTGGCCCCCTACATGAGGATGGACGATTCCGTAGCCTACACAATGACGAAATCTATGAGCGATACCATGACCGTCAGGATATGTGGATAAAATCCGGCTCAAGAGGTTACGGTGGGCGGGTCACTTAATCCGTATGGATGAGGATGATCCCATCCGGAAAGTCTATAAGGGCAATATCTATGGTAGAAAAAGAAGACGAGGCAGACCCTGCCTAAGATGGAGCGATGGCGTAGGTTAGGGCGCCAGACAGCTTTTAGGGATATCGAATTGGTGGACCTCGGCGCAAAACCAGGATGTCTGGAGTTCCTTATTAAGGCAGGCCTTGACCGGATACCGGTTGTTGCGCCGTTGATGATGATAATCCCCCCTTCCTTTTTCATGCCCTTCTTTCAGTCTCAGGGATAGGATTTAAGGTAAACACTATCGTTTTGATGTGAAAAGATTCCCAATTTAGGGCGCCATAACTTTTTAAAGGGGAATGGCTTCCTCAATTTTTTACAAAACTAGAGAGGGAGGACTTTCCCCTTCCACTTGCACATCCTTTCCATGCTCCCTTTTTAGCGGGGTAGGGTTCAAAATTCAGACTTTATCATGATGGTATCGAAAGTTCCACTTTGAAGAGCCCTCGATAAATCTTCTCCCCTTCGGGAATGGGGTTGGAAATTCAACCTTTATCGTGTATATATTATTGCACCTACGAACGCACTTGACCCTGGTGTCATTGAGAATACCAATATGCTAATATAATTCAAATCAACTAACGGAATTATATTATAAATTTTCTTTGATATCATTTCTAAAAGAAAACTTGTTTGTCTGTAGTAAGAGAAAAGCTAGCCATTCAAAACGACTCAGATACAGATACAGATCGCAGATACACACAAGCGCAAACACAGGTCCACTGGTGACAAAAAGCAAAATAAATTTCACTATAATCGACCACACATTGGTAAACAATTCGACAATTAAAGCAGCCATTCTGGCCGGAGCTCATGAATTATTCAAACAGTGCAAGGTGATAACCTGAAGTCCCAATGCAGAGACAACTGTTTATGAATTCGGTGAAACATATCACATTCCCATTATTTCGCATTTAATCGTTTTTATTATTCACTTTTCCGCGTGGTATTATTTATAGTTGAGCAGGAATTGCATTTTTATTGTTCAGTAGCGAAGGTAATGCATCACGTTCCTGCCTCCTTCTTATTTTCGGGAGAATCCCCGCCGTACAATAAGAATATTCTTTCAGAGGAAAAAGTGGTTTACCAAAAGCGTACCTGTTCTGGTACCTCCTTGGAAACGCTGGGATCGTAAACCAAGAACCGGGTTTATTGGTCACCTGACTTTGCGCTGGTTCTTCATCTTCTTACGAGGATAGTATTCTTGGAATATTATTAAATGTCTGCAAACACAGTGCTCAGGTACTGGCTGTACACAGGTGGAAATGGGAAAAAAATTGTTTATTGGTTTTCGCATAATCATCGAATGAAACGTACGTGAGCCTCTGATTGCGTAATTTGCGCTCTTTGCCCGCTTTGCAAGCATCAGCAATTATTGTCAGTCCAATTAGGGGGGGTTGAAGTGCACGAGGTCCGCTTCCTTCTCTATTCGCGTTTTTCACATGCGTTAGCAATCTATTCTGTTCTATTCGAGCTCCAGTGTCCACCTACTAAATTGCAGGTTTCCCAACCCCAGAGACAGACAACACTTCGGATGAATGCGGAAATCCCATGCCTGAGTACCAGCTTGTCATGTAATTGATATTTGTAGAATTCAATATGTTGAATGTTTGATTAAGCGGAGTTCGCCCGGTAATTTGCTGCGAGCGGCTTTGAGTGGTTTATCTAAATATTAGTGGAATTACAGGTTCAGGTGCGAGTTGGCAGTAGGTGCTTCATTGGCTCATTCTGATTGCTAGTATCACGATGAATATGGTAAAAGTTTACGATCTGTGACTGCACGAGATGTACACTCGTCAACCTTGAAGGAGAACTACCTGTTTCTTTCAGAACACGAAACTTGCCCATGCATTGCAAGAAAACTAATTGAGGAGTAGTTGAAGTAGTGCTAATTGATACGTTTTGATGTTAACTTTGCCGGTCGTACGTATATTTTCAAAATTCTCCTCAGACAAAATTCCTCTTCTTGATTACGGGGCTTAGACCTATGTGAGACTGGCAATTTAACTGAGAAAATATTTGGGAGCTGTTGCTTAGTTCAGTAAAAAAATAACCAGGGTTACGACAATCCTGACAGCTAAGAAGCATCTACGCGCGGATAACAAAATATTTCGAGGTAGCTTTTCACACTTGCTCCCAATTAATTGTACAATATCTATTTGATGGCGACGGTTAGATGGATCCCGGACCTGCACCTAATTTCAGGCCTGACGGGAGGGGGATTACATCCAAGAGGTTTAACATGAGTTACCACCCTTTACGCCTAACCCCACGCTCTTCGTAGAACGCGGATTGACCTTGTGACCACAATCAGAGCCCCGCTGTGACGAACACAACGGTAGCAGTTTATACTGAGTGTATGGTGGATACAAGACATGCCTAAATTGCTTGAGGCCTCGATGTGGACGTCACCACAACTCCCATTAGGGGCTAACCGCAAATGACCGAATTGAAAACACCTGCCCAGGAATTCTTTCCCTTGAAGTAACTGACCCTTTTTGAATCCCCGCACTCCTCTCCTTTGCAACGAATATCAAAACTAATATCGATTTCGAACGACTAATATCGATTTTTCATTTGATACCTCATAAGACACTCAGTGAAAAAAAATGTACATCCTCAAACCTTAACCTGACTCAATGTGGAACTATATTATTCACTTCATGCAATGGAATTCACAGGTCCTACCTTTCTACCAAATTTCGTATCAATAGGAGTAACCGTTTCTGAAATAATAAGTGTGACAGACAGACAAACGTTGGTGGACAGCTTGGCAACCGTGGCATCTAATGCTACAAGCGCTTTAGACAAAGAGGTGTTTAAACCGAGCATATCGCTTCCTAGAAAACCCATAACAAAATCACAGGAGGATATACCCAAGGGCGGTCTCAAAAACAGTAATGACACCAACCGTACCCGATCGTAAGGGATTAGGATAGGCATCTCAGGATTAAAAGCCGGATCCGTTTAGGAGAAGCTCAAAGATTACGAGATCTTTCTCTAATATTCAAGGTGGAAAAAGACCTGGATCGAAGGAACCCCGTTAATGTCTCAAAATATGCGGAGAGAGGAATGGAGGCTGTAGAACAGAGGTCAGACCTGGAAGAATCATCAATTTATTAAAGATAAACAGAACGTTTACCAAGCAATCAAGCATATGGTGAGAACCATCAGGATTCTATAGTATAGAACAAATCGCGAGAAGATGCGATAGAATCGAAGAAGGGCCCTAAAACTTACTTCTTTAAGGTAACGCAGTGAACGCAGGTAACACCCAGTCGTATACTCGTGGATGACCGGAGAAAAAAGATGGTTTGGGAAAAGGAAGACGGTCATCCAGGAAATCAGTAGGTTCACAAAAGAACAAAAAGCGTATTGTCCGCTATGAGGAAAGAGCCCTATGCAGACATACTAAGAAGAGTCAAATCGGGCGCAGATAAGCTTCCTTTGGAATCCTCTTCAGTCTCCGTTGTTGCCGTTTACTATTTTTACCAATCTCTCGATACTGGGATTCACTTGTCCGCGCTTTTCAATTAGGTGCAACAAGTAAAGCCTGATGCCAGTAGTAAGTGGAGACCTCATCATAAGACACCAGTCTTGATTTGATGCATCAGAATGCGGAAAGAAAGTGGAGAAAATAAGGAAAAACCTTCCCATTATAACTCGGCTCTAATCTTCGATAAAGGTTATTATCACTCCTATCTGTGTCCGAATAGCTGAGTGGTTAGAGCACAAGTCTGTCGTACGGAAGGTCGCGGTTCAAATCTCACTGGTGACAGTGGGATTTGTATCGTGTTTTGACGTCGGAACCAGTCACACAGCTGTGAATGAGTACCTGGGTCAAATCAGGGTAATAATCTCGGGCGACCGCAATGCTGACCACATTGCCTCCTATAGGGTACTATAATCCTGGTGAAAAGGAGGCACAGGACAGCGAGCATATTACCGAAAACGGCAAGTGTCGTGAGTTCAAAATCCGCCTGGACAGCGGCCATATTGCCGGAAGCGACAAATGTTCTGAGTTCAAAAAGGCGCTAAATGCAGTGGGCAAATGAAGCTGATCCAAGGCAACCTCAATCACTGTAGGATCACTCAAGGTTTTGCAGGCCACAGGCAAATCGAAGGTACAAGTGGTTATAATAAGCGAACCCTATATAAATCCTTTCCCAATCCTACAGGGGGGCGGCTTTGTGGGCATGCTGGTGGAATAGTGAATTGTTTGATCTTCGTTCAGCGTGTCATCGGGCCAGACGAGCGGCCCAGAGAGCAATGGGGAGGATTGGCCAAGAGGCGAAGGTGCGTGTTTACAAGAAAACTCGAAAAAACCTGAAGCTAACTACACGGCGAAGCAAGAGAGACTGCTTGAAATAAATCTACGCAGAGCCAGATATAAACCCATGGGGCAGCGCCTACAGGGTTATAACGGGGAGATTCAAGGCTCAGGAAGCTTAGTAAATTACTTGCCCGAACTCCTACTGAAAATTGTTCAAGGTTTGTTTCCGGAAATTAGGCTTCCTTACAGCCAGATGAACCGTCGATGCCATCAAACTAGTCACTGACTCAGGTTAAAATGCGATGTACGGAAAAAGTGACAACCGGATTGCATACCACATGCAAAGTTTAAAAAATGAGCATGGTTTATAGAAATACCACCTTAAGAGTATGCTATGATTTTCGAACCATCTCAGGCAAAGCGGCCTACGCGGTAGCCTGAATGATGCCTATCGACGATGAGATAACTCGGATCTATGATGGACCCGATTCTTTCTCCGATCGGCACGTGAAAAACGTCGAATGGGAGAAATCATTAAGCAGGTGGCAACAACGGTGAGAACGAGCGAAAAAGATCGAAGGACCCAGAGATTGATTCCCAACCTCAAGGTGTGGACACGGGGAAACCCCATAGTGAGATCAATTATGATTTCACGCAGTTTCTCATGCAAGCTTCTTTATAGGTTTAAGTTGGGCAGCTCACCCACCTGTCCCAGCTTCAACGGTATTCTGGATGACCCGAGGCATATTTTTATCCATTGTCCTAGATCGGAAAGTATAACTGGGAAAATGTTTGCATGCCAGGAGAACTGGAATGCAGTAAACGACATGTGTACATATGGAGAAAAGACAGATCAACAGACAGGTAGACAGCCAGACAATAAACCGATTTTAATAAGATTTTGTTGGATAGTAAATTTCTCTTTCCTCTACTCCCTACCTGATTTCATTTTGATCATCATCCATGCGGGGTGCAATTTCATTGAAGGAAGATTTCATTATCAAGGATACGAAAATCGCTTGCCTACAGAACTGACACCATTTTCCAGTTCCTATTAAATCCTATCCCCACAATTGGGAGTTCTTCATAAAAGAAAACTGCAGACAGAAAAAGATGAAGGTGCGAAGGTGGGACAAACAGGGCCAAATGGTCCTCCACATTGAATGGACGGTGTGGAGCTGATCAACTTATCAATCAATCAATCCATACCTTGTATGAGTGTACGAATTACAAAAGGTTACAGACTATCCAACTGCCATTGTTGTACGAAATAGTCTGTAAAAGTATCTTCTTTGTCCGGAAAGAGACCCACAAACAAGCCTGAAACACCCCAGTTGAAATCATGAGGTCTTCCGTCTCTATTGTTGCGGCTTTCGAGAGAAAAACTGTCACCGTGTGTGCTCCTGGTATATCTACTCCTTCCCAGCCTGGCAATTTAGGAACTGTGGTCCTAAGCCACTCTGCAGTGTCTTTCATCGGCAGTATAGCCAGTCGAATGCCGCACTAGCGTAGCTAATGGCGAACTTCCTTATTCCTGCCTTCACCCCTGATTTGCTTGGGTTTTCTCTTCTCTTGAGTTCTGGTTTGAATTTTCTGGGAGCATTCGCGTCATGCGGGGTAATCTCCGCTGCTCCCCGCTTTCTTGACTCCGATAAAAATGGCTAGGTTCTCAGCATTAATTGACGAATCACTCGGTGGAGTTTGACGCTGTTTGTATCTTGAAAATACTTTGGGGGAGTTTACGGCTGACACCGTCATAAGTTTAGTTAAAACGTGACTACGGCAGCCGCGGAAGTCACCCAGCCACGACAAACCTTCTATTTATTTGTGGATTGTAGAAACTGTCAAGCTGTGCGGAGTGCGTCCGACTAAAGGATACTGCGCATCATGATAAATTAAAGCAAAGCTTGGTGCTGACAGATTCAAAGTATTGCCTTCTTTTCAATATGAAATAGCTGGAAGAAGTAGTCCTTTAAAAAATACTAAGACACCGGGATCCCGCCCAACGATAGCCAGACAACATTCGGCCGGATCTAACTGCATTCAAAGCTTGCCCGGAGGAGGGTAGGTAGGTAGGTATCAGTGGCCGCTCCGAGGAGCCCAATTAGCGCTTTGGTGTGCCGTTTTGATGCCACAAACTCCTAAGACCGTGACTGTTGTTATAGGAACAGGGAAGCAGAGTCCAGCTGGCTCGGATCTTCAGAGCCACCCCGTAGCATTCACGAAAGAAAGCAGCTCTCCGACCCTGTAACTAGAAATCTCACTGAGGTCCCCAAAGAATGGTTTACCCAGTGTCCGCAGCCTGACTCGAGCCAGAGCCGGGCAATCACAGAGAAAGTGCATGAGGGTTTCCCTTCCTTCTCCGCAGCTTCGGCAATGCGAGTTGTAGGGTAAGCCGAGCCTAGCGGCATGGTCCCCTATGGGCCAGTGCCCCGTACAGACCGCCGTAATCTTGAATGCATTTGCACGCGTCTGGCACAGGAGCTCTCGTGATCGAGCTATGTTATAAGCGGGCCCAAATTCTCCTTGATTTGGCACAGCTTGTAAGCCTTCGCCATCTCAGGCCCGCGGCTGCTAGGTAGTGCGAATAGACTCGGCCCCCGACAGCCGCCAGCGGAACACCGACTGTGTTCCCCGAGGGACTGCCAAGAGCAGAGCCTTGCCTGGCCAATCCGTCAGCCCGCTCATTCCCTTCTATGTTCCTATGCCCGGGAACCCAGAGGAGAGTTATCTTGAGCGTGCCTCCCAGATGGTTGAGCGTGTCTCTGCACTGCCCCACCAACCGGGAAGATGTCGTCGTTGAGTACAAGGCCTTGATGGCCGCTTGGCTGTCGGTCAGAATGGCTATGTTACGCTTGGGGCTCGAATCACGCTCCAGCCATCGACAGACTTCCAATATCGCCAGTACTTCCGCCTGGAATACACTGGTGAAACCTGGGAGACCATACGACTTGGACACACCGTGTGTATTCGAGAAAACCCCCGCGCCGACTCCATAGGCCATCTTTGATCCGTCCGTAAAGAATACCGTGTCATAGGCTTGTAAAACGCCGCCGGTCTTCCACTTTGCCCTGGTTGGAAGGTCCACAGCAAAGTTTCTCGTGAAGTTCAGCTTGCGTGTGACATAGTCCATGGGGGATGCCCAGATTTCTCGAGGTATTTCATCTAGAATGTTGCTGTGGCCGTAGGACTTCGCTGCCCAGCATCCGGACTCACGTAGTCTGACGGCACTGCACGCTGCAACATATTTGATGTGGAGGTCAAGAGGGAGGAGATGCAGGAGTACATTGAGAGCATCTTCCGGGCAAGACTGCAGAGCCCCCGTAGCACCCGCACACGCGGTTCTTTGAATCCTATTAAGCTTCGTTCTATTGTATTTCTTCTTCAAAGCCTGTTACCATACAATAGATCCGTACGTCAGGATCGGACGCACTACAGCGGTGTACATCCAGAGAACCATCCTCGGCCGGAGACCCCATTTCTTTGCAAAGGTTCTCTTACAGGCATAGAAGGCTATACAGGCCTTCTTAACCCTCAGTTCTATGTTCAACCTCCAATTTAGCTTAGGATCCAGGATTACACCCAGATACTTTACATTAGAGGAAAGAACCAATCTTTGTTCATTCAGCCGTGGTAGATGGAATTCAGGTATCCTTGTCTTGGTGGTGAATAGCATCAGTTGCGTTTTGGTTGGGTTTATGCTGAGTCCGCATCTTGCGGCCCACAGGCACACCTTTCGCAACGCTCCTTCCATGATGTCGCTCATAATGGACGGAAACATCCCAGATACTAGTATCACCAAGTCGTCGGCATACGCCACCACCTTCACCCCGCTGCTGTCTAATGCACGTAAAATTTTGTCCATTACTATTAACCAGAGCACCGGTGAGATAGCACCACCCTGGGGCGTGCCTCTGTTTACAGCTCTGGTCAAGTGGTTGCCTCCCAGATCGGATTGGATTATCCTGGTACTCAGCATGGATATAATCCAATGCGTGAGATACCCCTCCAATCCAATACCGGTCAAGGCTTCCTTGATGGCGTTGGTACTGACGTTGTTGAAGGCTCCTTCTATATCCAAGAAGGCAGCAAGGGTATACTGCTTGTACTGCAGCGGAGGAGGGTATTTCTCAATATCGCTGAAAGGTGGCAATGCTCACACTGATCAGCAAAGTCAAAGGAAAGGCTGAACTGGCTTCCGCATACCGACTACTCTGTATGCTCGACACAGTCGGGAAGATGCTCATCAGTAGTATATAGTTAGGTTGTAGAGCAGGGAGATCTATAGTGGATGCTGTCATGGTGGTTTTAGATGCGCCTGAGGGGTACAGCCGTTTACTTCTGCAGGCGATTGCGAGAGTATCGCGCCCTCCTTGCGAGGAAACCCAGGACCATTTATAAACAGAATGGGGGAAACTTAGGAGTCGATTGTGGAGCTTATCGAAAAGTTAGGTCTATGGCCGGACTGAAAACATGATGAAATTGGCTATTTTTGCTAAGCGAACAAGAAGGCTTTCAGTCTTATCTGCACAAAATTAGTGGACTTACTGCATGTTCTGCATAGAGTAGTGCGCGATCCCAAACACACCTTTTTTCATTGTGAAGGGTTGGACGTGATTCACCAGTTATTCTATGCAGAAACAAGGTAGATTCGCTATTGAGTATGATGTGGGTAGAAATTCTATAACATTTTGGAATTTTTTCTGGATAATCGATGTTCTGGCGCCTCCACTTTAGGCATAAAACGTGTCAATAATTGTATGGAAATGAATTCAAAGTCCGAGTTAGACGCCTCCAAAAAACTGTCCTACTGAGGACATCTAAGGTTCAAGGTTTCTTCAGGAGTTAGACATTAAGACGCAGAAGGTGATTTGCAATAAATATTGAAAATTCCCAAAATAGTACCAGCCCATGTCTTACCAGATCGTCCAAACATCGTGTAACACCAACTCCCTGTTGAAAAAACTATGACTTATGGTAATTTATCAATTTATCAATTCTAAATAAATCTCAAATTATGTTTTCAAGAAGATTACGCCGCGTTGAAATCATTGATTTAAAAAAAATAATTTATGATGTTAATTTGGGGAGAGCAAAAAATTAAATGATTGAAGACCTATTATGCGAAAAAACGTTAATAATAAACTCAAAAGGTGTTGTAGCCGACAGTAATGGCGGTGATTTTTTTTTTAATATGCTACCGAGAACACATTGTATACATGCTCAGCTATTTAGTGCATATTATGGCTTATTTCTTGCCTTAAATACATTTAATTGAGATTAATCTTGTAGAAAATTGCTAGATGCTGCTAATTTCAATATTTTGTTACTTTAAATTTTAAGGCTTAAAGGGCTACATACAGTTGTAGTGGGTGGTATGACATTTTCCCCATTTTTTTTTTTTGACAGCTTAAATCGATTCTATGATCTACCTGTCACTCGACAGTGGAAGAATTATCTTTCTGTTTGGACGGCAGATACATCGAGTTACCCGTATTTGAATATTGATGAGGATTAGGCTCAAAAACGCTCTTTTCTCGGATGCTACGCAGCTTGTCAGTAACGTCCCTAAAGGGCGTCCAAAATCGAGCTGACTACGGTACCATGGAAGCGGATCGATGAATGGCTCCATTGACTGCTGCGAATGGTGGCGAACGTGGCGCGTTCGAACCCCGATACCGAGCTAAATCGCGGGAAGTTCAGCGTAATGTACCCCGTGACAAAAGGGAATTTGCTATTGTGCTGACCAGGAAATCGTTCTTAGCTGTATCACATCCAGTGTGACTCCTCCTCTTGCGGATGAAATGGCAAGTCACCGTAACATGTGGATACGGACTATTCCTCCAAATAAAAAACAAACCATCTCGGTCATCAATGCACTCAAACGTAGTAAAGCCGCTGGGCTCAATAGTCTCCTTGAATCGCTACACTTGCAGTTACTGCAGTTCTGCTGTTTCCACACATGCGAAAATCTTGGGAATCCGAGATCCTAGAGGGTGGAGGAACGGGATCTTTGTTGACAATCCAAAGAATTGCACCCGTTTTCGGTGCGACAATTCTCCAATGGTATCTGTATCTGGGTATTTACGTGTTTGTTGCCGTCGCAAAGATAATCCTGGAACCCATCAAAGAAACTTGATCGACAGATAACAGGCTGGTTTTCACTTTGGATCCTTCTGCAGTGATCACATTAATACCCTACGAATTATTTTGAAACAGCGCGTGGAGTTTTCGCTTCACTTGACCCTCGTCCATTTTGCGAAAGCTTTTGACAGTGTGAACGGGGAGTATGTCTAGCGTGCTAGGTAGGTAGGTAGGTATCAGTGGCCGCTCCGAGGAGCCCAATTAACGCTTTGGTGCGCCGTTTTGATGCCACAAACTCCTAAGACCGTGACTGATGTTATAGAAACAGGGAAGCAGAGTCCAGCTGGCTCGGATCTTCAGAGCCAGCCCGTAGCATTCACGAAGGAAAGCAGCTCTCCGACCCTGCAGCTAGAAATCTCACTGAGGTCCCCAAAGAATGGTCTACCCAGTGTCCGCAGCCTGACTCGAGCCAGAGCTGGGCAATCGCAGAGAAAGTGCATGAGCGTTTCCCTTCCTTCTCTGCAGCTTCGGCAATGCAAGTTGTAGGGTAAGCCGAGCCTAGCGGCATGGTCCCCTATGGGCCAGTGCCCCGTGCAGACCGCCGTAATCTTGAATGCATTTGCACGCGTCTGGCACATGAGCTCTCGTGATCGGGCTATGTTATAAGCGGGCCCAATTCTCCTTGATTTGGCACAGCTTGTAAGCCTTCGCCATCTCAGGCCCGTGGCTGCTAGGTAATGCGAGTAGACTCGGCCCCCGACAGTCGCCGGCGGAACACCGACTGTATTCCCCGAGGGACTCCCAAGAGGAGAGAGAGAGGAGAGTGATCTTGAGCGTGCCTCCCAGATGGTTGAGCGTGTCTCTGCACTGCCCCACCAACCGGGAAGATGTCGTCGTTGAGTACAAGGCCTTGATGGCCGCTTGGCTGTCTGTTAGAATGGCTACGTTACGCTTGGGGCTCGAATCACGCTCCAGCCATCGACAGACTTCCAATATTGCCAGTACTTCCGCCTGGAATACACTGGTGAAACCTGGGAGACCATACAACTTAGATACACCGTGTGTATTCGAGAAGACCCCCGCGCCGACTCCATAGGCCATCTTTGATCCGTCCGTAAAGAATACCGTGTCATAGTCTTGCAACACGCCGCCGGTCTTCCACTTTGCTCGGGTTGGAAGGTCCACAGCAAAGTTTCTCGTGAAGTTCAGCTTGCGTGTGACATAGTCCGTGGGAGATGCCCAGATTTCTCGAGGTATTTCATCTAGGATGTTGCTGTGGCCGTAAGACTTCGCTGCCCAGCATCCGGACTCACGTATTCTGACGGCACTGCACGCTGCAACATATTTGATGTGGAGGTCTAGGGGGAGGAGATGCAGGAGCACATTGAGCGCATCTGCCGGGCAGGACTGCAGAGCCCCCGTAGCACCCGCACACGCGGTTCTTTGAATCCTATTAAGCTTCATTCTATTGTATTTCTTCTTCAAAGCCTGCCACCATACAATAGAGCCGTACGTTAGGATCGGACGCACTACAGCGGTGTACATCCAGAGAACCATCCTCGGCCGGAGACCCCATTTCTTTGCAAAGGTTCTCTTACAGGCATAGAAGGCTATACAGGCCTTCTTAACCCTCAGTTCTATGTTCAACCTCCAATTTAGCTTAGGATACAGGATTACACCCAGTTACTTTACATTAGAGGAAGGAACCAATCTTTGTTCATTCAGCCGTGGTAGATGGAATTCAGGTATCCTTGTTTTGGTGGTGATCAGCATCAGTTGCGTTTTGGTTGGGTTTATGCTGAGTCCCCATCTTGCGGCCCACAGGGACACCTTTCGCAACGCTCCTTCCATGATGTCGCTCATAATGGACAGAAACATCCCTAATACTAATATCACCAAGTCGTTGGCATACACCACCACCTTCACCCCGCTGCTGTCCAATGTACGTAAAATTTTGTCCATTACTATTAACCAGAGCAACGGTGAGATGGCATCACCCTGGGGCGTGCCTCTGTTCACAGCTCTGGTCAAGTGGTTGCCTCCCAGATCGGACTGGATTATCCTGGTACTCAGCATGAATATAATTCAATGCATGAGATACCCCTCCAATCCAATACCGGTCAAGGCTTCCTTGATGGCGTTGGTACTGACGTTCTTGAAAGCTCCTTCTATATCCAAGAAGGCAGCAAGGGTATACTGATTGCACTGCAACGACCGCCTCAACCGTGCCAATTACCTCGTGGAGGGCGGTTTCTGTGGATTTTCCTTTGAGGTAAGCATGCTGGGACTTAGAGAAAGGCGTTCTCTCCATAATCGTCCTTAAGTGAATGTCCAGGACGCATTCTAGGGTCTTCAGCACGAAAGAGGTCAGGCTGATTGGCCGAAAGTCCTTCGCGGACTCATGACCACGCCTGCCCGCTTTCGGTATGAAAACCACCCGTGCGCGCCTCCAGGACTGCGGTACGTATCCTAAAGTGATGCAGCTCCGATAAATCTCAACAAGCCACGGCACAACCCTTTCCTGCTGCTTCTGTAGCATGACTGGCATTATGCCATCTGGGCCTGGAGATTTGTATGCGGAGAAGCTGTTTATAGCCCAGCCGATCCTATCCCCGGTAATTGCCGATAGTCTCGCACAGCTGGGGTTGCCGCAAACCCTCCAAGCGAGGTTCTGACTCACAGTCCTCCTCGCTGGAGGGAAAGTGCGTTTGCACTAGCAGCTCCAAGGTTTCGCTAGAAGATTCCGTCCAGGAGCCTTCCGACTTTTTAAGGAAGGATGGACTCTTATGTTCCTTGGACAGAATCTTACTGAGCCTCGCAGATTCACTAGTGCTTTCAATGTTCTGACAATAGTCTAGCCAACTTGTAGTTCTTTAGGCAGTCCTTGTATAGCTGCCAGTATTTTTGCCTGTAGCAGATGTTGAAGATTTCTCTGGTCAGGTTCCTGAGACTAGAGAGATCTTCGTTCCACCACGGTGGCAGGGTCTTTTTGCTGTACTTAGCAGGGCACGAGACTTTGAAGGCGGTATCAAATGCCTTCTCCAGAGCCCCGACCTTTGACTCCAGTTCGTCTGTCGTGTCAATCCTACCAATTTGCGCACCGGAGAGTTTGTTCTTAATTACCTGACCAAACTTTCTCCAGTCGATCCTCCTGGGGTCTCTAAAGGGCTTGGAGACCTCTGCAGCGAGATCTAGACTGAAGAGTATCCAACTGTGGTCAGAGAAGGATCTTTGGTCAGACACTCTTCAGTCCTCCACCCTGAGAATCCCGTTGTCGGTTATTAGGGTGATATCAAGGACCTCCTCCCAACCGTCACAGTTCTCCGAGCAGGGGAAATGAAAGGTTGGTGTACTGCCCCTGTTACACACCAATAGATTTGAAGTAATAATAAAATCAAAGAATAACTCACCTCTTTCGTTGATTTCGGGGCTGCCCCAAAGCATATGCCTTGCATTTGCGTCGCAGCCTATCAGCAGGTTGGCTTTCTTTGCTGTTATGGTGTTCGTCAGATGTTGTAGTTCTTCTGGCGGAGCTAATCGGTCGTGAGCCATGTACGCGAGGAAATATACATGTTCTCTACCCCCACCTGCTCCAGCTTGACCACAACTAGGTCACTGGAACTCAGGTCCGGGCACAGGAAAGCGTACAGACTCTTCCTCGCAAGAATACATGCTCTAGGTTTAGCCTGATCAGCGTCTCCTGTGCTGTGGAATAAATTAAAATATTTGCTTTGGAGCCCTTTGATGGTTCGGTCGCTTCCGACCTAGGGCTCCTGTATTAATGCGATGTCGATGTCTTCCTCTAAGAGGAAGACGAGCAGATTAACCGAGGCGCACTTCGAGTGCTGCAGATTTATCTGCGTTACCCTCAGCATGATCTGCTTGCGTGGGGGGTTTGTCAGCCCCCGTCGGACCGTCGATCGTCATCTCCTCCAACAGCTCGTTGGCGGCGTCGATTGGGTCAAGGTCGTCGTCCGAGGTAAAGTCTCAGAGGATTTGAAGTCGCAAGCGGTATTATTTCTTCTTGTAACGTTCTTCATGTTGCCTTGTCCCAAAGTCGTGGAGGAGTTCTGTGGGCTATGACATCTGTCCTCAAACACCTCAACTACGCTGATGGCATCTTTTCACTTTCTCACCGGGTCATGGAGCTTGATCAAACGGCCCTGAATTTGGAATGAGAGGTAGGCAGAGTTGAACTGAAGATAAACACCAACAAGGCCAAAATCCTTCCTATCCGCATTGTTGGGCAGAAGATCGAAGGCGTCGATTCATGGTTTCGACGCACGGCGGCACCGAACTGGATGTTTATCAATGCATAAATAGTGCTAGATCGGCTTTTACTGCCCTGTCTAAAATCTGAAAGCGCAGCTATCTTAGCAAAAACAATAAGTTTAAGCTGTTGGCATATGGGAGTAAAAAAATGGAAAATAGTTCCAACTGTCACTCAAAGGCTCCAAGCCTCCATCAACACCTGTCTGCATCATATCGTCGGATTTTGATCGGAAGGCGAAAGTAGCAGTAGATTGGTACATTAGTGACAATTGCATTGCTGGCTACACCATACAATGAAATCCATTCTCTCAAAAAAACACACATTGTGATTTTTTTCCATAGTGAGAGCGAGACCTGTTCCACTTTTTTTGGGGCACACATTTTAAGTCTTCACTCCCCTGTATCTCATCCATTATGAAAATAAGATCAGTTACCAAAAACATTAATCGAACGCTTTCATTTGACACCCTACATGACTATATTTGGTGAAATATATTGGGAGCCCACCGCAAAATGATGCCCTCGCTTCGTATAAAGGGACACATAGACCACATGTTCTCACCAAATTTCATGACAATCGATTCAGCAGTTTCCGAGTAAGTTGGGTTTCACAGGCAGACAGACGAACAGAGCCCAGAGAGTTGCATAGATCCCTCATCAGGCGCGATCTGAGTTGGGGATAGGGGCATACCTACTGATGTGTAAATATGTGTTCAAGTATTTTTTTTCTGGCTGGATGAGCTAGTATTTGCTCATCTCCGGTGTGTGGACCAAAATGGCTATGGGAAGGATATCTAAAAAATAAAACCAACATACACGAATTGAGAAGGAATAAAGTTACGGTGCAGGGGGTTGGAACTCACGTACCGACGGCTTTTGGAAGTGAGCAAGCGGCGTCGATATCCCTCGGCAGCAGTGCCCCGGGGATGAACAACTTGGCTGCGGTGGCATCTAATGCAAAAAATGTTTTAGATTTGGAGAAGAAGGTGTTCAAACAAAGCACCATTCCGCCAAGTACACAAATTTCAAAGACAAAGACTGATGGGCTGAAAGGAGATAGCTGGCCAAGAAAGACGATTTCGACACCCATCGCATCTAATCAAGAGGTACTCCAGCAGCAAACACAGCAAAGATGGCATAAGAGAAAACTCATGGGAGCCCAGCAATTGAAAAATGTGAAGGAGTATGTAAAAGGAGTAACCTGGAAAAGACTCACCGAGAACAGAGCTCTGACCCAGAAGAACTACCTTCTATGTAGCTTGGAGCTAAAACTGTCGAGCTTTCCAACTTCATCAAGGACACACACAACATGCACCAAGCCATTAAGAACATAGTGAACGCCACCAGGGTACTTTATAATAGGTCGCAGGAAGAAGAAAGAAAATCGTATGAAAAGCCGAACACCCCTGCCCCGACAGTTGCACAGGCGACTCAAGTGACACCGAAGCACAAGGTGAACGACCTACGATCAAGTAAAAGAGTGCGAGACAAAGAAGGGAAAGCTTTAGGGAATCAACAGGCGCCAAAAAGGTGTCTTAGCCAGTCCAACAAACGAAACTAAAAGTTCAGAAGGGCCCAAAGTGGGAATGCCGACAAGCGAAGCGAAACCAAAGGAAAATGAAAATGGTGGATGGACTAACGTCGTAAACAAAAAAAAAGGACAAAAAACTCAAGGTGCGAATTCGCCCGGAGGCAACTGTAATCTTCAGCAAAGGAAATCTATCGTATGCGGTTATACTGTCAAAGGTGAAATTTGACCCCGACCTAAGAGACCTTGGCGGAAATGTCAGCAAAATCCGAAGAACCCAGAATGGGGATCTCATATTTGGGCTGAAAAAATCCAGCAAGGGAAAAACTGACGGCTTTCGTAACGAAGTTATAACCTCACTTGGGGAGAATTTCGCGGTAGGTTCCCAAAAATATGAGATCTATGTACAGTGCAAGGATCTCAATGAGTTAACATCTAGAGAAGATATCTGCATTGTCTTGAAGCAACAATTCAAGTTGGAGGAACTCGGGGACACCGGCCTTAGTTCTCGTAGTGTAACAGTGTGAACTAACCATTAAATGTAATACATAGTGTGAATTAACAATTAAGTTTACTACAACTGTATTTAATATACATTCAACTGTCAAATAAACATGATTCCACAACATACTGGCGACGAGGACGGTCGTGTTTTTCGTTTTTCCGAGCGCGAGTTAAATATGGACCCCACACAGTTTGCCGAATTTTTACGTGTGCAGGCGGAGCAACAAACCGCCATCCTAAAAATTCTTGAAAATTTCGCTACCGTGACGGTTGGTAGAGAAAACATCTCTACAGAGGTAAAAAAACAAATCATCCTAAAAAACTTTAAATGTGAGAAATATGATGGCGTTACAACGGCTAGTGTTTTCGTAGATTATTTTGAAGCCCAGTGCATGTGGGGAATCGCGGATGATATAAGTTCGAAAAGAGAATTATTCATATCATGTCTAAAGCCGGAAACCTATCGTGAACTAAAAATTGCATTTGCGGACGCAAAGAAAAAATTTGAAAACCTGACTTACACGGAAATCGCGGAAAAATTCGTGAAGCTTTTTGAACGAAAAACCACGCGCTTCAAAGCTCTAACGAACTTTTGGGATTGTGTGAGGAAAAAAGATGAGTCATTCGAATCTTACGCGAACAGGCTAAAAGACATAAGTCGCGATTGTGGCTACGACGGCGACATGCTAGAACGTCAATTACGTGATCGGTTTGCAACGGGTCTCAACCATCCCCGACTTGAAGTGGAATTGAAACAAAGGTGGCCAGAGCTAAAAACATTCGATGATATTGAAGGCATAGAAAACGAAGTGTCGTTCGCTGATGTTTTCAAAATAGCGCTATCAAGAGAGTTGGCGGAAAAAGACATTGTAGAAAGTGAATGCGCGGAAGTGAAAAAGATAGTAAAACGTCGTACGAAAATCGGTAAGCGGATCCGAATTTTGTCGGAAGAACAATGTTTAAGATGTGGTGCGCGTGAAAGACATTCGAAATACAACTGCAAGGCGGCGAATCACAATTGTGAAGCGTGTGGCAAACGTGGACATTACGGGTCGTGCTGTATAAGAAAAGGCAGAGCTAAATTGATCGCGAGAGACAAAAAGAAACAACAGCGTATTTACAACGTAAAAATAGTGATACATCTATTTCGAGTTGTGAGCAAGTTTTTAAAGTAATGAGTGCCATTGCTAAGAAAAGAAACATTGACGTTAAGATAAACGGTGTCACGTGTACGATGGACTGGGATCCGGGCGCGTCAGTTTCCATTATAAGTACAGATTTTTGGAAACAGATCGGATCACCAACGCTTAAAGGGAAGCCAAAACTACGGGCTTATGGCAATTTCGATTTACCTTGCCAAGGGGAAGCTGCAGTGACAGTGACGCTGAACAAGCGAACGCGATCTTTGAAAGTAGCCGTGGTGGACAACGCGAATCCAATGTTATTTGGGTTAGAGTGGAATGAGGCCTTCAATTTGCCACTGCCCGAACCAGTGTACAACGTAGATCGTGTCAACAACCACGTGCAGCCGACAACGAAACCACTGCATCAGAAGTTAAATGACATATTGGAAGAGCTATTCGAAGAAGGACTGGGAAAAATAAATAACTACCACGTTAAAATTCACGTAAAGGAAACAGCAACACCAATACATATTCCAGCCAGGCCAGTCCGATTCGGAATTCAAAAAAGCGTGGAATTCGAACTTGAAAGGTTACAGCTGCTTGGAATTATCTCACCTGTTGACCCCAACGAAACACCGATCGAATGGGCAACACCCACTGTCAACGTGGTTAAACGAAACGGAAATATATGTATTTGTGGTGATTTTCGTGTTACACTGAATCCAGCACTAGTAACAATACGACATCCAGTACCAACATTCGAAAACATCCGTCAGCAGCTTGCCAAGGGTGAGAAGTACACGAAATTAGATCTACGCGATGCCTATCTACAATTCGAGATTAGTCCAGAGTCAAGAAAATACCTAATCATATCCACACACAAAGGGTATTTTCAGTATAACCGTATGACTCCTGGTATATCGAGTGCACCCGGAACATTTCAAAATTATATGGAAAATCTACTTGCTGGCATACCCAACGTTGCAATCTATTACGACGACATAGGCATTACAAGTCCAGATGAAGATAGCCATCTAAGATCATTAAGAGAAGTTTTTAAACGTCTGCGTGAAGCTGGTTTTCGTATCGAAAAGAACAAATGTAGCTTTTTTCAAGACAGTATCGACTATTTGGGCCATCAATTCAACCGAAAAGGGATCTATCCAGTGGAAGACAAGCTGATAGCAATAAAAAATGCTGCAATACCCACTAACAAGAAGGAGTTACGATCCTTTCTGGGATTGGTCAATTTTTACGAGAAATTCATACCCAACTTACATGGAGCATGTTCCGAACTACACGCATCAACTGGTACAAAGTCGCAATGGCGATGGTCAATAAAGGAACAGAAACAATTTGATAATGTTAAACATATGATAGCTAGCGCTCGTCATCTAACTCCTTACGATCTCACAAAACCGCTTTATTTGGCAACAGACGCATCCGATGTAGGCCTTGGTGCTGTTTTATATCATCAGGACGAGGCTAACAACGAGTTACCTATCGCCTACGCGTCACGAAAATTGAACGAAGCAGAACAAAAATACGCTACCATTGACAAGGAGGCATTAGCAACATTTTTCGCCGTGAAGAAATTTGATCCATATTTACGTGGGACAAAGTTTACATTAATTACGGATCACAAGCCGCTTCAACACCTGTTGGGAGACAAACGAAATTTGCAAAAAATCGTAAACAACCGTCTGACGAGATGGGCACTAATGTTAGGTGCATACAATTACGATATACAGTATCGTCAAGGCAAATACAATATTCTAGCTGATTGCTTATTACGCTTACCAAACGCACATGAAGCAATTTCGGAGGAAGCGCAGAAGATTCATAAAATTTATGCGGTAATTCAAACACGGAAGCTTGATGATATTGTACTAACAGAACAGGAACTTAGGAAGCAGGCGAAACATAACCTAATATTACGACGAGTAATTGAGTTAATTGAGCGTCACTGGCCAGACACGAAGTGTATGAACAACGAGCTGAAACCATACTACGACAAACGGGAGGAACTATCATACGAAAACGGTATTTTGATGTGGCAAGGACGAATTATCGTGCCCGATAATCTTCAAGAAGTAACATTGAGGCATCTTCATAGAGGGCATCCAGGCATTGGCTCTATGCGTGCGTCAGCGAGGTACTATGTATGGTGGCCGAACATCGACAAGGACGTGGAACATACAGTGAAATCATGCATGGCATGTCAACGGCAACGCCCAAAATAATCTGAACTGCCAATCTACTTTTGGTCCCTGCCAGAGCATTGTTGGCAACGACTGCATGTGGATTTTGCAGGTCCCTTCGAAGGAAAAATGTGGATTGTGCTTGTTGATGCTTTATCAAAGTGGGTAGAAGCAGATGTACTTTATGCTGCCACCACAAGAACTTTGTGCGAATTCCTTGAGGAGAAGTTTATAACATTTGGTTATCCGGAAATTATTGTGTCGGATAATGGTAGTCAATTTACGTCAGAAGAGTTTCGAAATTATTGTCAAAGTCATGGAATAAAACATGTAACGTCTTCACCGTACCATCCGAAAACCAACGGACTAGCCGAACGATTCGTACGAACATTCAAGGAGCGCATGAAAGCCAGTGAATATGATGGTTTATCACAACGTCAGCGCTTGCGCACATTTCTAGTTACATATCGAAACACACCACACTCCTTTATAGGGAAGGCACCATCTGAATTTTTGCTAGGTCGACGCCTGCGAACTTTATTTGACAATCTGAAGCCTAATGTACGGCGAGAGATGCATTTTAAACATGTAAAACAAAATCTTCAAGCAGAGCAGTCTAACAGAGAGTTCCAACCAGCACAACCAGTATTCGTAAAGACAGACATCGAGAAAATGTGGGAACCAGCCAACATAGTCGAAAGAACAAATCGATATTCCTACCGTGTTCGAACAAAGGACGGTGTAGAAAGAAGACGACATGCAGATCATATCCGAGAACGGAGGGTAATACCACCATCAATCGACTTCCGGGATGTCTCAGATTTTAATCGAAACAGTTTCCATTACCAATCTGCAAGCCCGACAGCAAATGATGAACAGGAACATCAGCAGTCTATGCAGCCCGGTATACCGTCGCATGAAAACGGAAACAAGAGTGAACAAGGACAACACACCGAAGCACAACAAATTGAACATCCAGTACGGCGAAGCCAACGGCTAAGAAATCGACCCAAGAGACTAGTCGAAGAGATGTAAAATTACTGAAGGAAGGAGAAATGTAACAGTGTGAACTAACCATTAAATGTAATACATAGTGTGAATTAACAATTAAGTTTACTACAACTGTATTTAATATACATTCAACTGTCAAATAAACATCATTCCACAACAACGGGCTGGTTATATTTGGATTTCCAGTTCCCAAATATTTGGCGTAGTACTGGATTATATCCATGCTAAGTACCAGGATAATCCAGTCAGATCTGGGAGGCAACCGCTTGATCAGAGCTGTGAACAAAGGCACGCCCCAGGGTGGCGCCATCTCTCCGGAACCCTGGATAATAGTAACGGACGAAACTTTACGAACATTTGACAGCAGCGGGGTGAAGGTGGCAGGGATATTTCCGTCCATTATTAGCGACATCATGGAAGGAGCGTTGCGAAAGGTGTGTCTGTGGCCGCAAGATGGGGACTAGGCGTAAACTCAACCAAAACGGAATGGATGCTGTTCACCACCAATAACAAAAAGGATACTTGAATTCCACCTACCACGGCCGAATGGACAAAGATTGGTTCTTTCCTTTAATGTAAAGTTTCTGGGTGTAATCCTGGATCCAAAGTTAAATTGGAGATTAAACATAGAACCGAGGGTTAAGAGGGCCTATATAGCCTTCTATGCCTGCAAGAGAACCTTTGCAAAGAAATGGGGTCTCCGGCCGAGGGTGGTTCTCTGGATGTACATCGCTGTAGTGCGTCCGATCCTAACGTACGGTTTTATTGTTTGGTGGCAGGCTTTGAGCAAAAAATACAATAGAACGCAGCTCAATAGGACTCAAAGAACCGCGTGTGCAGATGCTACTGGGCTCTGCAGTCCTGCCCGACAGATACTCTCAATGTACTTCTATACCCCCTCCCCTAGACCTCCTCATTAAATACTTTGCAGCGTGCAGTGCCGTCAGACTACGTGAGTCCGGATGCTGGGCAGCGAAGTCCTACGACCACAGCAACATCCTAGACGGAGTACCTCGGGAAATCTGGACATTCCCCACGGACTATGCCACACGCAAGCTGAACTTCACGAGAAACTTTGCTGTGGATTTTCCAACCAGGACAAAGTGGAAGACCGGCGGCGTGTTGCAAGGTTATGACTCAGTATTTTTTTACTGACGGATCAAAGATGGCCTGTGGAGTCGGCACGGGGGTTTTCTCGCATATACAGAGCGTATCCAAGTCGTATGGTCTTCCAGGTTTCGCCAGTTTATTTCAAGCGGAAGTATTAGCGATACTGGGAGTCTGTCGATGGCTGGAGCAAGATTCGAGCCCCAAGCGTAACATAGCCATTCTGACCCACTGCCAAGCGACCATCAAGGTGTTGTACTCAGCGATATCTTCCAGGCTGGTGGCGTAGTGTCGAGACGCGCTGGACCGTCTGGGCAGCACACCCCAGGTCACCCTCCTCTGGGTTCCCAGGCATAGGAACATAGAGGGGAATGAGTTGGCTGACGGATTGGCCTGCCCAGACCCTTCGGTGAATACAGTCCGTGTTTCGCTGGGGGCTTTCAGGGGCGGAGTCTACTCGCACTACCTAGCAGCCGCGGACCTTAGATTGCGAAGGCTTACGCGCTGTGCTTAGTTAAGGAAAATTTGGCCCGCTTATAACATAACCCGATCACGAGAGCTCCAGTGCCAGACGCGTGCAAATGCATTCAAGATTACAGCGGTCTGCACGGTGCAATGGCTCATAGGGACCATACCGATAGGCTCCGCATACCCTACAATTCGCATTGGCGAAGCTGCAGAGAAGGAAGGGAAACCCTCATGCACTTTCTCTGCCTCCCTGCTCACGGAGCGTGGAGAAACTTCAAGGACAGTGTCAAGGAGCTTAGAATTAGGAGAAAAAGAGACCACTTTGCTATCATATCGTATACTTTATTTCACATACATAATATACTTTCACAAGGGTTACGGAACACATCAATCTAAAAATAGTTTTCATTCTCAGTTAGTTCGTTTAAAATACCTGAATTGACGGAAGCATAGAAGTGCACGGCGCCAGCCCACTGGAGGCGCTCACTGCAAGAGCCGGTTGTACTCTTTCAAGATGTTCTCCTCGCGGACCAGCGGCAAATCCAAATACTCTTCGTCCTCATTGGACAAGTCTTCAGCAAATCGGGTGTAAGCCTGCGTAAAATACAAAGTTAACAAGAGCTCACTCCTCAGTTTTTGGGTTACAAACCTCCATTGTCTGTTTGAACTTCTCCGAGGACTTTTTTAGATTCTTCACGGCTTCTTCTTGGCGGCTGCTGGCCCCGGCGCTTGTGGATGGCATGTTGGCAAGAAGACTCTCCAATATCTCGTCGTAAGTACCGTCGGTTTGCATCTTCAATAGGATCTCAATCGCCCGCTCGGAATTGTTGAAGGCTTGCTCGAGGGCTACCTGGACAACCTCAGGGGCGAAGCCAATCGCCGTAATCTGTGCAGGAAGGGAGGAAGATTCGTGAGTCTTGGGGATATGGAGGAAAAAATTGTGTCCTACCTCATTTAATAGGTCGTCACTGACCTTCAGCTCCTCATTCTTCACCTCGGAAGCGAGCGCGTCTACGTTGTGTTGCAGCATATCGATCTGGAAATGGAACAAAGTGGAAGGATTAGGAACTAAGTTTCTTTGTAGATGGAAGCAAGACGACTCACCGCGGTCTGAATGTTGTTGTCGCTCTTCTTTAGTGCGACAATGGCGAGCTCCTTGTTGAATCCCATGTTCACCAAAGTGTTCAAGCTCCTGGGGTTGACCCAGTCTTCTCCGCCCCGTTTCAGCAAAGACCGATCCAAATGCAACTCTTCCTTGCCCTTCTTCCTCGCCTCCTTCTTTGCTTCCCGTCGTTCAAGGATATGTGTGACGGCGCGATCGATGTCTCCACCGCAAGCCCGTAGGGCCACCCGTGACTCAGTCGGGCTGTACCCCATGTCGACGAGCATAGAAACGCTGGCCTCATCCACCTTGAGGCTTCGCAGTTCTGCCTCGGCGAGCATGAACATGCCCTTGGCCTCGCTCCTACGGTTCTGATGGAACATGACCACTGCTTGCAAGAGGTGGAGGCGCATCATCAACGCCTTCTCGTTGGCTGCGTTGCCCTTGAGAGCGCGCACGCGATCCATGTTGTCGCCGTAGGTGCGCCGGAAACTTTCCTCACAAATGATAAGGCGACGCTCAGCGTCTGGCAGTTGGGTTAGGCTCTTTAGGCAAAGGTAGCACCAAACGATGTCCAGATTGAGGAGGGCGTAGTTGTCCACCGTTTCGAGGAGGTTCGCGTTGCATGCCGTGAACTCCTGGTCCGCCTCGAGGAAGAGAATGAGAGCTTCGTGGTAGTTCTCGCGATCCAGGGCAGCGCGACCCTTCTTGTGTAGTGCAAGGGCGATCACCAAGGACTTGCGCTCGTTGGGGGGTATATGGATGGCGTTGCCGTCCTGGTCCTCCAACTGCATGAAGCTCTCGTTATCGTACTTGGCCATCATAACCGCGTCTTCCTTAGCTTTCTTCACGCGATCGTACATTTCACACTCACCGTTGGCGTCCGTGCCGTTTTCAACGATGACTGCCATGAGCTGTTGGTTGTTGTTCACATCTGAAAATAGAGGAACGCGTTAGGCCGGGTTTCCCGTGATTTTCTGCTGGACGTACTTTGCTCGGATAACGGCCTCTCCGGGTCTAGAACTTTTCCTGCTGAAATCAACTTGACATGCTCCTCGGGGATCTTGAGCTCTTCCGAAATTTTCTTTTGGAGTTCCTTGCCCGGCGCTGTGAGGGCTAGTTTGAGTGTGAGCAAGTTAGTACCGTTTGTTCGCTGGACGGTCCGCACCTTGAGAGTGGCAATTCCTGGAAGGATATGGAACTTTATATGGTTGTGTCGTAAAGTGCAGGGTGTGGCGGCAACTTTTCACTTTTGGAAGATAACTGAAAGCGAAAAGTACAACGCAAGTTCGCACATCTTCAAGCATCGTCTACACAACCGACAAAAGGATGTGCGCAGGATCCGGGAAAATATACGCCTTCCCCTTGATCGAGGTCCTTGTCTCCATCAATTAACGCCCATAAAAGCTAAGCCTGAAGATCACATAGTCACACCACCATGCACACACAAAATAATTTCACCACGTCTGAAATATCGCTTGCTTACGTACCAGTTTCTTGAAATTCCTTCCTGGAGCGGAGTTTTTCGATCGCGTTCGACTGGAGCTCGTTGATGGCGGCCAGGCAGTAGTCGTACCGGATATTGAGGACGCTGCTGAAGTCCCGGGCCAGCCGCTGTGAAAAGACAATTCCATTGTTGTGGTTAGCACCCGCAACACACTTGATGTTTACAAATAAACAAAATACTAACCTCCATCTCCGACTCGATGGGGCCAATGTCCTCGATGTAGTACGGATCCAGCCAGAGTTTGATGCTGTTCCGGTTGAGCTCCGCCCGGACTTGGATGATTATGTTGTCAATGTGCGACATGTCGTTCTATGGAAGGACACCAACGAAATGAAAATGAGTTTGCAACTTTTCTGGAGGAACTATTTCGACGACAGCTGTTCGACGTAAACAAAGCCATGAAAGTGATAAGAGAAAATCTGAACGGGATTTTATACTCATGTCAGCTGGTGTAGAGTTTCGTTCAGTTCTGACAATTGATTGTTTGCAGCGGTGCAAGACGGGACGGTAATGCAGGTCAAGATTGACGATACTTTGATTTGCCATGGAGAAATTGTAATTTTGTATTTCAATTTCAGTGGAAAAATATAA
Organism: Hermetia illucens; assembly: GCF_905115235.1. Lineage (NCBI taxonomy): Eukaryota > Metazoa > Arthropoda > Insecta > Diptera > Stratiomyidae > Hermetia > Hermetia illucens. Next base: position 13,874,034 of record NC_051853.1, on the reverse strand, counting down.
TTATCCCATATTATCTTGCTATTTTCAAACCTAAAATATAACCATTCCCCTTATGGAATATTATTTTATAATCACCAAGGGGAATCCCCTAATACAGCAAATAAAGATGTACAGGAAAATGAAGCGAAAGTTTTTAGGCAATGGTGGACAGGATTGAGCGCAGGGTTTAGAGTAAAACGCAGTCCTTTCTCATTGGTAATAGCAACCCGAGAAGGGGTTAATTTTTACTCACCCCAGGAGAGGGCGTACAGGAGAGAATTTTTGTGGAATTTTAGGTTCCGCCTTCTGTATTTTGCAATGCATTTCCTAAGGATCGTCCTTTCAAAGCGTTGGAGGGCTTCATCTACGTTAGGTCACATGTTAGTCCATGCAGGGAAACCATAGGTCCGGATTGGTTGAATTAGGGTTTTGTATATTAAGGTTTTGTGTGTCCGGATTGCTGAGTGGTTAGAGCCCAAGCCTGTCGTAGGAAGGTCGCGGTTCAAATCTCGCTGGTGACAGTGGGTTTTGTATCGTGATTTGACGTTGGATACCAGTTGACTGAGCTGTTGAATGAGTACGTGTTGCCTCCTACAGTGTTCTATAGTGTACCGTTACCGTCTTGAATGAAGTGCTCTAACACACTTTAAGGCTCTGATCCAATATGAATTGTTGTGCCAACGATTATTATTATTATAAGAGGGTTTTGGTGGCAGGGAACAGGGCCCGAGTGGAGAGGGTTTTTTTTTTTTAAAGCGGTTGAGGTCCTAGAAACTTTGGTAATAGTTGATCTGATGTAAAGGTTAGATTTAAGTTTATTGTTGAGAGAGATTCCCAGGTATTTAATGTTTGGTTTTGGCTTGAGAGTGTGGTTGGCAATGCGTAGATGAAGGTTTTTACTTTCTGGCACTGGGCGCCAGTAGCACTTCCCCCTAAGGTTTCCGAAACAAATAAGCTCAGACCTAAGAGAAATAATGGTGAGGGCCCACTGGTTGAAATACGCAATGATCCTTTGTTTTGAGAGTGAGAGACTAGTGAGGGTCTGAGCCTAATCGCATATAGGATGGTGTCTTCAGCGAAGAGCATCCCTCCTGAAGCCGGAGAACCATTGTGATTGGGGAGAAAGGGCGGGCCTGGAGCCGCCTGAGCTGCCGTTAGCGAAGGGGATAAGTTCACGGGGGGAAGGGTAATATTGTGTAGGAAGATGTTAAAAAGTTTGGGGCCTAGAATGGTTCCCTTCTCCCGAAATCTAGTGGTTACCAGCCTTTTCGTTTTTCTGATATTCACCTTCGGACAATCTTAACAAGCGATTTTATAAATACCCGATGATCTGCTATCTGAATTGGAAAACCAACTAAAAGAGTGTCAGATGGAGAAAGATCGAGCGGTAAAAGAGAATGATACACTGCGTGGTCAAATTTCTAATGAAGACATTGAGGATTTGTTGGATCAGTTGAATGGCTGCAAGCGAGAGAATCAGAGACTGCAGGGGTTGCTAAGTGAGGGCGGTTCTCGGCATTTCGATGAGATGTTTGATGAACTTAATGAATTACGATCCAAGATGAATGAATGCGAAGAAGAAAAAAAGAAACTAAACGACAGAGTACAGGAGTTGGAAAAGCTTCTTCAGGCCAGTAAAAACGAAAATGACCTTTATATAATACTTTGCTCGAAGAAAAGCAGGAGGCAGTTGACTCTTGTCAGGCTCGTGTGGCCGAATTGGAACAACAGGTGGCGAAGTTGACCAAGGAGTTGGAGGACAGCATAAACAATTGTGCACAACAGGTTGCGGAGATGAAGAACCAAATAAATAAAGACAAAGTTGACTTAGATGAGCAACTGGACAAAACGATAGCGAGTCAGGAAGACAAACAGAAAGACCAGGAGAGTGTTATCAATAATTGCCAGCAACAACTTGACGAACTCAAAGCCCAGTTGATGCAGGAGGTTGAAAAGTGCCGAAAAGAGAAGGAAGAAATGCAGAAACATGTGTCGAAACTTGAGGATGCTAAGGATGATCTTGGAAAAGCCGAAGACGAAATTGTTCAGGATCTCAGTGATATTGAACAACGTCTGGAGCAATGCATGCGAGAGAATCAGACTCTCCAGAAAGAACGCGATGACTTGGGTAATCAACTGAAAGAAGCGAAAATCACCGCTCAAAATGAGATCGATAAACTGCGCGATGAAATGAAACAAAAAGAAGTAGACCAGGAGAAGGCAAAGGACGAGCTGTCATAGAAATTCGCTGATGCTTCGAGTAAAGTTGAGGATCTTCACTCAAAGCTCGAACAACAGGTACAGGAAGGCAATGTATCTAACGATGATTGTGAAAAGGTGAAAGCAGCATTACGAGACCTACAGGAGAAGTACAGACAACTAGAGAGTATATACGACTCACTACAGCAGCACGACTCAAGCATTCAGAAAGCTCTGGATGAGTTGAGGAAGGAATACGAAGACAAAACCTTGGAGTGGACAAAAGAGATCAATGAGCAGAAGGGCTTGTTGGAGCAAGCAAAAGCATCCTTGTAGACACAGCGTGCAGAAATATCCAGGCTGAACGATGTCCTTAAACAGGGCTCATGTAAAGACCTCGAAGATCAACTAGCCAAAATGACTGCTGAACATAATAAGCTGAAAGACGAAAACGAGAAGTTGTGGCGCGGCAGGATTCGCAGCATTCGAAATTTATTTCGAATGTTGCGAGTGCAAGCGAATAGATGGCGCGGATCTATCCACTTTGCGTAGCACGCCAAGGGAGTGGAAGATCTCAGAAAAGTGTGCGATGAGTAGTTTTGTTTTAGGCGAAAAATGACTGATATAAAAAATGTTCACGAAATAAGATTATTAAGTTGAACTTGAAAAGATTAGAAAGTTTAGATAATATTAAAGAATTTATTGCTTGAATTGTTAATGAATTTTCCTCATAATCTCTAGTGCGGAGTAATGGAATAGATAGTCTGTTGTATTACCAAGTGAAGTAGCAAAATTGAAGGATTACTTAATTGGTGACCCCGAAGAGCACCGCAGCCCCGGACACAATCCAATTCCGACAGCTAATCACCACGGGCAAAGGAAGAAGAATGTAACGCAAGGGCCTCTTTTCGCTGCTTCTCAAGTTCTTAGGAGGCATCGCTATCTGCTACCGCTAGGCGCAATCAGTGCATCCTTAGCTCTCGGAATTTCCGCCTATGCAAGGGGTGAACGTCTACTGAAGATACCATATAAGATTCCATTCGCAAGCAGAAGTTCAGTGCTCAAGGATCCGGAATTGAAGCGGATATTCTACTGCGGAAATTGGAAACAAGTTTACATCTTCATCATTAAGTCTCTTGCCCTCAAGAACGCCTGCTCTTTCGACGCCAAGTCCATCGAGCTCCACTATTTCAAGTTCCGGCCAGTTCAAAACTCAGACTTTTTCACATCCCGAGTCGGAGCAGAGGCAAGAAAAAACGCGAGAAAACCTTCTCTACACAGTGTACTGCGCGACACACGTCGGACCCTCTCCAGAAGTAGATTTTCACGCGACTTCCCGTACGCACGCCCTCCTGCACAACGCCTTTCACGCACCGGACTAGTCATCATTGCACCTCGCTCAAGTTGGTGCCGTATCAGTGCAAGTAAACCAATCTCCAACGACTATTCAAAGTGCCACGAATCAGCCTTCAATTACTATTCAGCCCCAGTTAATGCAACAACCAGCTTCTATCATCCAATCGCAGGGCAATCAACAACAAACATCGCTCCAAACACAGCAGCAAGCTTCAATTTTATCTCAATTGCCACAACGATCAACAACAGCAACAAACGGACGTCCCCAGCACCGCCAACGCCGCAGCTACAGCCGACAAATTCGACCAGCGCCGCCGTCGAGGAGTTATATTTAAGTGAAATTATTGTTCATTTATATATAATATTTATTTATTGATTCAGTTTAAAAAAAAAATAGTAATAAAAAAATTGAAATCGCTGCAAGAGACGGCGTGCAGGTGTTTAGCATCGCGAGTCCTCCATTCTCATTGGTGGTGTTTTTGGTCTGCGCTGGATAGCGTCCGCTTCGTTTTTTCTCGTTTCGTGCGTGCATTTGTGGGTGCGGCCTGCCGTGTCGGTGTAAAGTTCACCGCGTTTCAGAATAAACTCACCGCGTTTGCATTTCAATCTCGTACTTTTCGTGAAACAAGATGTCTTTTGACAATAGGGACGCGGCGGGCCCATCGAACCCGCAAGTGACCGCCCTCGCCGTACGCGTTCCTCCGTTTTGGCGGCGGAACCCCGAACTGTGGTTCGTGCATCTGGAAGCACAGTTCCAAATGTCCGGCATCACATCGGACGCGACCCGCTTCAACTACGCGGTGGTCGGCCTGGACGAAGAGTCCATACTTCTGGTGTCCGACGTGGTGAAGTCGACATCGTATGTGCAGCTCAAGAGTGAGTTGATCAGGCGCCTGTCGGCAAGCGAGTCGGCAAAATTAGACCACTTGCTGGCAGGTTTAACCTTAGGTGATCGAACTCCCAGCCAATTGCTTCGTGAAATGAGGCAATTGGGTGGGAGTAAGATCGGCGAAGACCTGATCAAGTCGCTCTGGCTGCGTCGGCTCCCGGAGGGCACCCAGGCGATCCTCGCTTGCGTCTCCGGTTCCTTGGAGGAACTGGCAGCGACGGCCGACCAGGTCCAGGAGGTGTACGTACGCCCAACCTTGGCGGCCGTTCAACCACCGTCAGATGAGGTGGGTGAATTGAGGCGCGAGATTGCTGCGTTAACAGCCAGCATGGCCGAGATGCGGGCGACGTTGGACGCTCAGCGTTCGGGCGCCAGATCGCGAGCACGCTCGCGGTCTGCCATCCGAAAAGGGCGATCAGGTAGCAGGTCGTCAAGACAGTCCACGGACCCAGGGATTTGCTGGTACCACCGCAGATTCGGGGATAAAGCGACAAGATGTACGCTACCGTGTAGATTCTCTCCTACCGCAAAAAACTAGGTCCGCGGGGGGTCTTGGCGGCGGCCACCCAGAACGCAGCGCCACGTCGCCTAACTATTTTCGACCCTCTCAGCAGGCGTAACTACCTCGTCGACACGGGTGCGGAGGTTTCGGTCCTTCCCGTACCCCAGCATCATCAACTTTTCCCTCAACCGCTCAAACTTGCGGCAGCAAATTCCTCCCGCATAAACACGTACGGGTATAGGCAAGTGGACGTGAGTCTTGGCTTGCGTAGGACGTTTTCGTGGCGTTTCATCCTGGCGGATGTCAGCTTCCCCATACTAGGCGCAGACTTCCTGTGTCACTATGGATTGCTGGTGGACTTGCAAAACAAGTCTCTTATAGATTCCACGACCAAACTTAATTCGTCGGGACATATGGTATCTCACCCAGGCAATAATCTTTCCGTTCTTTTAGAAGACATTACCGACTCTCGTGTTCGGGCACTTCTCCAAAAGTTCAGCCAGATTACTACCAACTGTGGTCTCTCCAAACCAGTGAAGCACAATGTGCAGCACCACATTATCACTACTGGTTCCCCGATCTTCTCGAAGGTGCGTCCTCTACCATCTCAGAAACTGGCAATTGCACGGAAAGAGTTTGAACAAGTCGTTCAACAGGGTATCTGCAGGCCCTCAAACAGCTGTTGGTCTTCCCCACTGCATATGGTCCCTAAGCCAAACGGCGAATGGCGCCCATGTGGGGATTACAGAAGGCTAAATGCACAGACTGTTCCTGACCGATATCCAATTCCACTCATCCACGACTTTGCGCATCACCTCGCGAATTGCCGCATCTTTTCGACCTTGGACTTAACCAAGGCTTATCACCAAATTCCAGTAGCTCCTGAAGACATTCCAAAGACGGCAATATGCACACCCTTTGGACTCTTCGAGTTCACCCGGATGACTTTCGGATTGTGCAACGCGGCGCAAACCTTTCAAAGGTTCATTCACTCAGTCCTGCGAAACCTCGAATTCTGTTTCGTATATTTGGATGATGTTTTGGTCGCTTCTTCCACTGAGTCTGAGCACTTAGCCCATCTCGAGTGCATTTTTCAACGTCTCCTTGAGGCCGGTTTAGTCCTAAACGTTGAGAAATGCAAATTCCTTCAACAACAGGTGAGATTCCTCGGCCATTTCATTTCCCCTGAAGGAATACAGCCCGACCCAGACAAGGTGCAAGCGATATCAAGCTTCCCGCGTCCAAAGACAGTGAGGGAGTTGAGGAGGTTCTTGGGCATGCTAAACTTCTACCGTCGTTTTCTGCCCAAGGCCGCCCATCTCCAGTCCATTTTGAACGCGTACTTGTCTGGCCCCAAAACTAAGGACACACGAGAGATCGTGTGGTCTGAAGAGGCTATCTGCGCGTTTGACAAATCTCGTCAACAACTGGCTGACGCTACGCTCTTGGCATTCCCTCTGCAAGATGCTCCCCTAGCCGTTTTTGTTGATGCCTCTGACATCGCAGTAGGTGCTGCCCTTCACCAAAAGGTGGACCAAGTTTGGCAGCCGTTGAGCTTCTTCTCGAAGCAGTTGAATCCCGCTCAACGGAACTACAGCACCTACGATCGCGAACTGCTCGCCGCATACCTGTCCATCAAATACTTCCGTTTCTCCCTAGAAGGCAGGCCGTTCACAGTGTTCACGGACCATAAGCCTCTCACGTTCGCTTTGAAACAGAAGCCCGACAAAGCGTCCCCTCGTCAGCTTCGACACCTGAGCTTCATAAGCCAGTTTACGTCGGACATCCAGCACGTGTCCGGGAAGGACAACATTGTTGCTGACGCTTTGTCTCGTGTCTCCGAAGTTAACATCCCCGCCTCACTCGATTTCTCGGCTATTGCCAAGGCGCAAGTGGATGACGCAGCACTTCAGAGCCTCAAGTCCAACCCCAAATACAAATTTCGGGAGTTGCCCATCTTCGGCTCAAACCTCTCGCTCTGCTGCGAAGACTCGGAAAAGGGACCTCGGCCATACATTCCGGCCACATTTCGCAAGGAAGTGTTCCACGCAGTTCACGACTTGGCGCACCCCGGCATCAGGACAACAAACCGGTTAGTCACCGGAAAATACTTCTGGCCCTCCATGAACAAGGATATTAATTCCTGGGCCAGAGAGTGCATCGCATGCCAAAAATGTAAGGTCTCCAGGCATGTTAGGAAAGAAGTGGGCTCATTCCCCCGCACTACCAAGCGTTTCCACACCATACACCTCGACATTATAGGGCCTTTGCGAGACTCGCATGGTTATAAGTATTGCCTCACAATCATCGACAGGTTCACGCGGTGGCCTGAGGCAATACCTCTGAAAGACATCACGGCGCAATCATGTGCTGAAGCCCTCTGTCGAGAGTGGATACCTCGCTTTGGCGTCCCTGCAGTGGTCATCACTGACCAGGGAATGCAATTTGAGTCCACCCTTTTCTCCGAGTTAGGCAAACTCCTTGGTTTTAAACGCCAGCGGACTACGGCATACCACCCACAATCCAATGGGATGTTGGAACGTTGGCACCGGACGCTGAAAGCCGCCATTATGGCACGCGACGACCCGTCCTGGACGCAAGTCTTGCCTCTCGTCCTACTCGGCCTTCGTACAACCCGCCGAGAGGAATTTGCTGCCAGCCCCGCGGAGCTGGTTTACGGGGAGAACCCAAGACTCCCAAGCGATCCGGTCTTCGACAAGAGATCGGGTCTCACGGAGTCGGGGTTGGTGCGTCTGCTGAGGGACAATCTCCGGCGCATCAAGGCGCCACCACCCACTCGACACTCGTCCATACCTGCTTGTTCGCCCAAGGAACTGGACACAGGCACGCATGTGCTGATCAGGACGGATGCCGTCCGGAAGCCGCTGCAGCCTCCATATGAGGGCCCGTACCGCGTTCTCGAGCGGGGAGAACATTTCTTCCAGCTCGAGATCGGTGGTCACAAAAAGGCGGTCTCTTTGTCCAGGCTGAAACCCGCGTGCGCCCCGAAGCAACGTCGTGTCCGCTTTGTGGATTAGCGGCGAACGAAGTTCGGGGATCAGTCGCTGAAACCCCTAGGTTTCATCTGGGGGCGGAGTGATGTGGCGCGGCAGGATTCGCAGCATTCGAAATTTATTTCGAATGTTGCGAGTGCAAGCGAATAGATGGCGCGGATCTATCCACTTTGCGTAGCACGCCAAGGGAGTGGAAGATCTCAGAAAAGTGTGCGATGAGTAGTTTTGTTTTAGGCGAAAAATGACTGATATAAAAAATGTTCACGAAATAAGATTATTAAGTTGAACTTGAAAAGATTAGAAAGTTTAGATAATATTAAAGAATTTATTGCTTGAATTGTTAATGAATTTTCCTCATAATCTCTAGTGCGGAGTAATGGAATAGATAGTCTGTTGTATTATCAAGTGAAGTAGCAAAATTGAAGGATTACTTAAAAGTTAAGGGAATCTATCCAGGCAAGGGAAAAGGAAGCCGCATCCGTACAGGAGAAAGTAGAGAATATCGCAATTGATGTTAATAATGGGGATGAACAGTTGAAAGCTACAGATTGTTCAGCGTACATCAAAAAAATCGATGAGTTGAAAGCGGCGATTGCTAAACACTTAGAAGAAATTAAAAAGCAAGCAGACCTCCTGGACAATCTGAAGAAAGAAGTAGAAGCAGCGAAGGTTGCGAAATCCGAACTCGAATCCGAATTAGCAAGAACAAAAGCTGATAAGGAATCTGCAAATCAAGCACTGAAAGACCAGGTCGATAAACTATAAAAAGACTTGGAGCCCGCTAAAAGTACTGCTCCTCCCACACAAAGCAACGATGAGCTGATCAAATGTTTAGCTGAGCAGAAGCGCCTACAAGAGGAAAATAAACGCCTTCAAGATGAATTCCAGCAACTCGAGAACCTCGTGAAAGACATTGAAAATGAACGTAAGAAAAATAAGGAGCTGGAAGGACTGATTGCTGAGCTGGAGCAAAAAATTAAGGACCTTCAAAATAAGCCTGCTACGATAGCGCCGTCCACAGATATAAATGTTCAAGGTGCTGTTGAAAAAGTAAAGGATCAATTACAGGCGGAAACCAATAAAAATAATACTTTGAGTGCTGAATTGCAAGCATGCAAGGCCTCTTTGGCTGATGCGCAGAAAAAGCTGGAAGAGACTCAGAAAGCTTTGCAGCAAGCAAGGATCGAAATTCCACAATCAGATTGCGAGAGGGAGCTCGCAAACTGCAGGACATAATTGGACAAGGCCAGGGAAGAACTTGTGGCAATGGGAAGACAACTCGAACAAGCAAAAGCCTCAATGGGTCAGACAGGCAAAGACATTATTCGGACATCATCGAAAGGCGAAGAAGACGGTACAGTTCCTCTCATTGGGGGAGCTGAAGCTCCTAGTTCGATATTGAAGATTCCTTCATTCCCTGATCCTACTAGTCCAGTCACTCTGCTGTTCCCTGATGAAACAGTTCCACCAGGGGATAAACGAAAACAGCTAGGACCATTGAAGGGTCAACAAGGTGAAGCCAAAACGGGTTCCAAGCCGTCCATAGATCGCAATTCAAACGAAACGTTCTTGTCAACCATAAATGAAATCCGGGCTAGCCATTGTGAGAATTTAGAAAAGATGCAGAAGATGTACGAGGAGCGGATGCAAGAGATGATGAAAAACCATGACAGGGAAATCGAATCGTTACGAATGACCAATGAAGCCCTTCGCAATATGCTGCAAGATATCAAGGCACAGATAGCCGCTCTGGGTGGGGTTGGTGGTGTCGATGCCAATAAACTAGAACAAATCAACAAAGAATTAGATTCTGAATTAGATATTTGCGGACAGGATAAGAAACTCAATAAGATATGCATGAAAATTATAAAGACATCGATAAATTGTCTCAGTTTACGAGAACTCAGGTACCTCCATTGCGCTGTGTATAGGGCGGGAGTGAAAATGAAACCAACATCTATTGTCCATTCGGAGGATATAAATCGTTGTTGCGAATGTACAGGATTCATCTGTTGTTTGCCAAGTATTCCAAAAGATGCCGAGAAGAAGTTCATTGAGAGAAGTATAATACTCTACTTTTTACTGAAAAAAATCTAATCCTATTTACTTTTCAGTAAATTGCCTGGAAAATGAATTGGAGAATGCAAATGACCTTCTGCAACGCTTGCGGGATCGCTATGAATCGAAATCTGGTTGCAATCGTCGATGCTGCACTGGTCACTCTGAAAGGTACTTACATTACGTTTTTATGTATCTCGAAATTCTTCACATACTATGAGACACTGGTTATCGTCTGCAGTGTCTTTGATTAAATATGGTTGCCTTTCACCCCTTGGTGGGGTATAGCACGTTAACCACATATGCGCCATAACTCGCGGTTACCTGAAATGCGCTTCAGCTCCACCCACGACTTCCCGAGACGCTCGCACTCCTTCTCTACTGTTCTGCGCCAAGTGCTCTCGGGACGACCCACTCGTCGGCCATCTTGGGAGAGTGGATTCCACTGAATAGCATAGTCCGCAATGCAATTTTCGCCCCTCCTTAATGGATGACTTATCCACTGCCACTTCAGTCTTTCTATTACTTCGCATACGAGTGTCAAGCCTGTGCGCCGGCCAAGTTGTTCGTTCAGGCCAGCGTACTCCGATGATACGATGCAGACAGGTACTGACGAAAGCCTGGAGCTTTTGAGTAACAGTGGAGTTCACTTTGCCTGTGCTACTCCCATATAGCAACACAGAAAGAACACTAGCACAGAAGAATCTCAACTGGATCTTAGTGTTGGGATAACTGCATTTCCAGATGTTAGATAGAGCCACGAAAGCGGAAGCGCTGTTACTACGACGGGAACATCTCGTTCGTTATCGCTGTCGGCAGAAATCACGCTTCCTAGATATACAAATTGATCGACGCTTTCAAGGCTCTGCCCGTTAATGCAAATAGGGAGAGTGCGATGACTCGTCAGACTGGGAACCTTGGTTTTGTTGGTCTTTCTCTTCAGTCCAACTATACTTGCCACTCTTTCCAAATCCAGAGCCATTTGACCAAAATCCATGAGTGGATTTCATCAGTCTAATTGCTTGAGGAAACATCTCATCGTCCATTGAATTCCTCCACGTCCTCTGGGCAGGGCAGTATGAACAACGTCACCGATAACAAAAGGAAATAATATCGAAACCTATCTCGAAATCGATGAAGAGCAGGTGCAGCGAAGATCTAAATTCCGCACAGTGTTTCAAAATAATCCGTAGGGTGTTGATGTGGTCTACGCAAGAGGATCCGAGGCAGAAACCAGCCTTCTCTCTGTCGATCAAGCTTTCCAGATGTTCTTTGATGCGTTTCCGGATTATTTTAGCTATTATCTTTTGCGACGGCAGGCAGAGAGCACGCAGATACCCCTCCAAGTGTTACAATCAAAACTTTTGCCCTTTTTTGTGATCTTAACGATCATCCCCTTATTCCACTTTCTGGGAAACGTTTCGAATTCCCAAAATTTACGTACGAATGGAAGCAGCAGATCTGCAGTAACTGCAGGTGCAGCGATAAATAACTCTTTTTATAAATACCACTCATCTGCTCTACCGTTTTTCGGTCCTTTGCTCTATCAAGCTGAGATTTTAGCTGGTAGATACGATTTGATCCTACCAGTTGTATGTCGAATTTTTTCAATGTGCTTTTTATTTGCTTGGACAGATTTGAGAAGGTGACGCTTGACCTTTTTGAAGTGGTAGAAGTCGATTGTTGGCTGCACATATTTCTTAGATATATTAATCAAACGTCACAATGGAATACCTTGATGTAGTAAGCAATGACTTCCCAAGCGGACTCTTGTCCAGAGGTATCGGGAATTTGTCGTCTGGGTCACCTCGTAGGGATATAATACACCTACAATTACGACTAGCCTCGATGCGCGCAGTATGTGTGTAAAGACCATCGAAAACTCCAAAAATGTAAGGATAACAGCAATACAACGGCGGGTGCGGCAACTCGCTGACTCCATTTGCGGTCGGTAAGGGTTCTGCTCGCCAAATTTTTGTACGCTTCTGATTGCGCTGGGTGTTGGCGGTAATCTTCCTTTCGTGATAACTTTCTTCCATCAAATTATTCGGCACCTCAGCCGATCGTGTTTCCTTCCTTCAACTTTTGCGTCAGGCAATAGCCCACGCTAATACTGTCCACGCAAAAATCATCAAACTGGTCGATGAGATTGATTCTGTTTTCAGTCGTAGCACCTGTCGTGGTTGGCTGGCCAAACTACCCACCTCCCTGTCTTCTTTTCGTTTCCAAGCCCGCTTACTGAAGTGACAGTCCCATTTCGCTTAATTTTTTCAGGCATTGGTTGGGTTATATTGAGCAAATCGCGGTATATATACATATATATACATTCGCCTTAGTCCAGAGTTCGCTCCGAGACTTCGTGGCGAACAGACGTCGTGCAAAGTAAGAAACTACAGTGTGTACCAAAAAAACGCCTTCGGGCATATTGGATCAAAAGTTGAGTTCGGAAGTGGAAAGGAAAAGTGAAGACAGTGCAGTGAGAGCAAGACCAAAGGAAGTATTGTTCCTTTAACAGTGGCACCAATATTAATTGGACACTGTCAACAAAAATAAAAGAAGCTAATAAAGGAAAATTTCTTTTATTTTCAGAGTGAACCAAGGACGGGCTTGGGGACAATAATGTCCGCCAAGAGGACAAAGTTAGTTCTACCGGACGAAATTTCGTCTGAAGAGGAGGGAACGGGCCCTACAACGACGATGGAGGGGAACTCGAGCCTCCTCAAGAGAATTGCGGAGCTGGAGCATGAAAAGGCTGACATGGCCCAGCAGTTGGAGTGCCAGTTGGCGCTCATCAACGAGCTGCAGCAGCAGATGGCCGAGATGAAAGCAGCCAACATGGCCGCGAAGCAGCCGGCCCATCAAGAACAACAGCAGCAACTACTGAACCAGCAGCGGCAGCAGCAGCAGCAACGGCAGCAGCAGCAGCAGCAACAACGGAAACAACAGCGACAGGAGCAGCAGCAACAGCAACGACAGCAACAGCAGCCAGAAGAAGATGACGGCATGTGCCTGGAAGTCATCCTTCAGGAGGAGGAAGGAGACCCCTTCAACTTCGTGCAGCGAAGGAAGAAATTGAATAAACAAAAGGTTAGTGCAACTATTGTAAGTGCCCCACCAACCGCCCCACAACCTTCTCCCCAAGCAGCTACTCCCAAAAAAACGAAAATCCCCCCAATAACTGGGTACAAGCTGAATGTACCACAGTTCTTAAAACTCATTAAAGAGAAAGGGTTGAAAGCAACCCTTAAGAACACGAGGGCTGACAAGACCCTCATCTTCGCCGAGACGGTTGAAGACCATGCTGCAATTTTCGCTCTCATAAGAGAGAAAGGGCTTCACGCCACCACCAGCACCCCACCGACCCTTAGAACAAAGTCGCTGGTTATTCGCGGTCTCCACAGGGAGACAGATCCAGCAGACATATTGCGGGAACTCAATGAAGATTACCCGCAATTAAAACTGAAAACTGTGGCCAATTTAATTACGCGTGCAGATAAGCTTCTGCACAGCCAGAACCCGGCACTCCCGATGAGGTCTCAATCGGGACTTTTCATAGCCACCTTCGAGCCCTCCCAAGAGCTCAGTGAAGTATTGAAAATTAAGTATATACTTCACCAGAAGATTTCGCTTGAGAAAGTCAAGCCAATTGAAGAAGTGCAGTGCTACAACTGCCAGAACTTCGGGCACATTGCCCCTAACTGCTCCATTGTGCACAGGTGCGTGAAGTGCGCAAAAAAACACGTTCGCGGGGAATGCCCCACACCATCGGCGGAGACGCCGCATTGCTGCAATTGCGGCCAGACCGGACATCCTGCCAACTACCGCGGATGCCCGGCATACAAAGATATGGTTGCCAGAAGGGAAGCTGGCAGGGCGCGAAAAAATGCAGAAACGGCGAGGACCAAGCAAACGTTGACACAGATGTCACAAAGCTTGTCCCGGCCAGGTGTATCATACGCCCAAGCAGCTAGGAATACTCTTCCTAGAGCTGCACCTCAAGCTCCACAAGGCAACAAACTGGCCTTCAAGAACTTGGTCGATAGCCTCGCTTCCGCCCAAACGAATGAACAGCGGCAGATTGCCGCAATCCAACTACTCATGAACTTATGGAGTTAAATATAGTTACATTTAACTCCGCGTCCCTGGTCTCACACGCCCAACGTGCCACTGCCCAAGCGTTGGTTGATACTCTGAAAGCAGACATATTTTGCGTTTCGGAGACCCACCTAAACCACAGACATAATGTCAATTTCACCGGATATACCACTATTCGGCATAACAGCAACACGGGCGCTGCCCTTCTAGTCAAAAAAGACTACCATTTTGAAGAAGTCGTCATCGAGGGCTTACTAGTCTGTTCCGCTGCAGCGGCAATAGTTAAAACTATCGATAATAAACGGATTTTGGTAGTTTCCGTTTATTTCAAATACAATTCCCCAAGTGAGAAACTGGGCCATGACTTAAAAGTCTTGGGCGATCTCCAGTTAAAATCAAAATATCTTATCTTCGGTGGCGACTTTAACTCACGGCACAAATCCTGGGGCGATAAGGCAGAAAATTTAAATGGGAAAACCCTGTATAACTGGATCCACGACCCTTTCACGCCAGCCAACCTTGAGGTGGTCTCGCCGGATTCGCCGACAAGACCCGCTAGTCAATCCATCATTGACTTTTTCCTGCTGTCTGATGAAACCAAGCAAAGTTTTCAGGTAACTTCCTGTAAAACCTTGCCAGGCATGTCCGACCATTTTGCAGTTGAACTCAAAATGGCCTCAACTTCACAACTGCAGAAGCGAGTTAAGATAACCATCAGGTCATTCGCCCACACTGATTGGGACAAATTCAAGTCAGATTTAGCACCAAGGCTGAACTTGAAGAAACTCGCTACAGATCGCAATCTGTCGGACAAAGAAATCGACGAAGCAATCATTTTGGCCACGGACGCCATCAATACTGCTACACGCAGAAATACCAGGCTTATCAAAGTCGATGAGTTTGTATACAACAAACTCCCGCATGATATCATGCTACATATGAAGGTCAGACAGATTTGGCGCAGGAACCTCAAGCGCAACTTCCATAAAAATGGAAATAAAGTTAATGCTGAATACAAAGCATTGCTCTCCCGGATTAATTGCCTGAGTACAATTATCCGGGAAATGGTGGCGCAATTCCGCAATAAAGAATTAACCCGTAATCTCGCAGATATTAAACCCGGGCCAGATATGTTTCAACATATAAATAGGCTAGCGGGGAAAAATAAGTCCCGTAATTTCGTTCTTACCAGGAACAAGGAACCAATCTGCGGAGACGCCAGAAAGGCGCAAGTCCTTGCGGAATCATTTGAGTCTCAGCTCAATACCCCTCCGCCTCAAAGTAACCCGGCAATAGTGTCGATGGTTGAAACAACTATCGCCGACTTTGTCTCTAGGCATTCAAATAGATTAGTCACATTCTCCCAAACGAACTCCTCGGTAAAACCAACGGATTCGCAACAATTCCTGAGTTTATCACAACTCACCGCCTTGACCTCAAACCTAAACGATAAAAAATCAGCCGGACCTGACGAAATTCCTAATTACGTAATTAGGCAACTTCCCCGAGTCTCCATCAAATTTTTGCTGGCAGTATTTAATAACTGCATAAATAATGGCTACTTTCCCACCACCTGGAAAGTAGCTAAAATAATTGCGATCCGGAAAAAAGGCGGCTCTACTGAGCCTAAAAACTTTAGACCCGTGTCATTACTATCCAATTTAGGCAAACTTTTTGAGAGAGCATGGACCATCGGGCTAGTCCAATATTGCAATCTCAAAGAGATTATACCGAACCATCAGTTCGGGTTCCGCAGCAAGCACGGAACTCAACATGCACTTAGCTACCTTCACGACACCGTCGTAGCAAGACTTAACGTCAATAATAAACCGACCGTAGCATGTGCATTAGACCTAGAAAAGGCCTTTGACTCCGTATGGGTAAACGGACTAATATACAAACTGATTGATCTTGAGTTCCCAATTCCGATCATTAGAATTGCACTAAGCTTCTTCGAAGATAGGTATTTCTACGTCAGCGTGGGGAATGAATTCTCCGATCTCTTGTCGGTAACATCGGGAGTACCGCAAGGATCCATTTCTGGACCCACATTTTACAATATCTTCACGGCTGACGTCCCAACTCCCGAGCCCGGCACCGAACTTGTTCAATATGCCGATGATACTCTCATCTTCGCTTCAAGCCTCCACCCCAACAGGGCAGCCAAAGCGGTCGAGAGATACTTGAAAGACCTTGGCAAATATTACCTGGCATGGGGCATTAAGATTAATGAGGCCAAAACGCAATTCTGCACCTTCCGGAGGAAAGCTAGATACCTAGGTTCTAGAGGAATCCATAGAAAAGCTAAACGCTTGAAAATGAAGATCGGAAACACTATAGTGAGCAATTCCCAGACCATCAAGTACTTAGGAGTTAAACTTCATGAACTCCTTAAGCCACATCTTGAGCTCGCTATCGGTAAGGCACGCGGTGCATTCAGTAGGATCTACTTTCTTCTTCGAAAGAAGGTAGGACTCAGCACCAAGGCCAAACTGACTCTCTACAAGACCCTGATCAGACCCATTATCTGCTATGGAGCGCCCACGTGGATCACTTGCTCCACCCGAACCATGTCCAAATGTGAGGCATTCGAACGCCGGATATTAAGGTACTGCACTGGTCTTTCCTATAATTGGAAAACCAAGAAAGTTGGAAAAAACGCCGAGGTATATCGGCGCGCCAAGGTACAACCTCTTCGAGAATTCGTTCTCAACTTAGTGGAACGGTTCTTCGAAAGAACGGAGAATCATCCAAATCCACTAATCCGGCAACTCTACCAACAGGGTAGCACCTTCCCATTGGCCAACTTCCTAAGGCCCTGCCAAATAGTGAGCGAAGCTCTTAAACCCGCCATCCTTTCCCTATATGATTCTCCCTGCCTGGTAGGGGTACATCGAGGCTAAGCACAAGATATGTAATGTGCTATTGTATATAGTAGGTTAAGTATTTATTGTTAGATTAAGTTAGATTAAGTTTAG
Source organism: Hermetia illucens (assembly GCF_905115235.1). Taxonomy (NCBI): domain Eukaryota; kingdom Metazoa; phylum Arthropoda; class Insecta; order Diptera; family Stratiomyidae; genus Hermetia; species Hermetia illucens. Next base: position 13,856,964 of record NC_051853.1, on the reverse strand, counting down.
ACTTAGTTAGTTTTAAGTATTTAAGTAAGTAAGTAATGCCTTCTGGCGCTTTTAGTGCAAGCGCAGTCTTTAAATAGTTCAGTTTAGTACAAAAGAAATGTGAAGATTTATGTATTAAAATTAATGCAATTAAAGTAATAAATTACACAGAAGGTCGGGTAGGCCAAACAATTGTAATAGCCACCCATTGAAATAAAGCTAAGTTAGTTAAGCTTAATATTTAAGCTAGAATTAATCAATTATGTATTAGCGTAAGTCACTATCATGAATAAAAAACTTAACTTAAAACTTCGCCTTAGTGTCAGATTGCTCTGAAACAACTAGGAAACGTTCCGTCCGCATCGCACAGCACTCTATGTCCATCTAGTATGCCATCGATCTCTTTCTCTTTTGGACAATGGAATGCAAACTGTAGATTTCCTTGCAATATATAGTGTGCTCCAGTATCTCGCCAGTGAACACTGCACATACCGTTCCCCTCTTTTGCGAAAAAACTCGTCACGTAAGCTTCATTGGGGAGGAGCATCGTAGCAGCGGAGCCATCACAAAGAAGATGCACGGAACCAGACAGTTTCCCTAGCTGTTGGCACCGACGAAACGCCTTTCTCGTAAGAACAATTGATAGTTTCCTCGATTAATAGCTCCTTTGGGATCGTAAAAATAAAATTCCCTTTTTACATTTGCTGGAATTGTGTAGGTTCAGTAAAATTTCAAGGATGGCTACTCTGATCGGGGTACTTTAATTCAAAACAAGAGCTGCTCACCTTCCTGTACCATCTTAATCACTGTTTTTCGATAACGTCTCTAGGAGCTCCGTATTTGGAAGTTGCCGAAGGACTTTTAGCGAATCCTTGTTGTGAAGTAATGCCTGATACAATCGACCAAAACTAGCGCTCTCCACAATCTTAAGCAACATTTTCAAGCCCACTAAAACCATTGATGCAATTCAGCTGGACGTTGTACTATTTCGTTTGCTACGTTAACTTAACTAAAAAGAGCCGCAGCTTCCCGTATCCGGGTCTCATTAAACAGTTGAAAGTTCGACTTCGTCACACTTCCCTGTTTTTCCCAGCAAGTGGTTTCCCTCTACTCCAATTCTTTGCCTGCCCAAGATTTGAAAACGGTCATCGTTATTCTACGTTTCGAAAGGTGTCTTACGGAGGGGACCCCACATCGAAAAATGACCACCTTACTTCAGAATGCTTCCGGTGGATGTACTTGCACCATCTTTAATGGCCCCCGGTAGATCGAATCTAACTTACTTCTCCGTTGAACATCTCTGAGAAACACCTGTTCCCTCATATGCAACCTAACTGGGTTAAGTGACCTGTCATGGAATTTTTTAGAAACCTCTTTGGCTCGTCCTAGATTCTTCCTCTCTCCCCTCTCCCTGAATACGAAATGTTATTATTGGCGAAAGCTGCCGTCTTAAGGTGCTCATCTCAACCTCGGGGCTTATCATTCAATAAGTAGTGCAGATAATTTCCTAGGGAGGAATGCTGTCATTCCATAATGTTGGCCTGTGCATGTAGAGTGACTTATACATCTCTCCCGTAAAATTAACACCCTGATCGGTCATTGACTTGGGCACTCGAATATTGGCTGATTATCTCATCAAACAATAATCTTGTAGCACACTTCTTGGTTCGAGATAGCCACGAAGTCTACAAATCGACTACAAATAGACTGGGCACTTATTGTCCTTCGACGACTCAGGCAACGGTCCCATCAGATCTAGACATATTTTGGATATAATTCGCACTCTTGTCGTGTTTTGCGAGCCGCTTCAGTCACGTAGCTCTCAGGGCTGAGGTGAGACAGCGCCTGATGAGTTGCCTCTGTGCTGATACGAAACCATAGCTGCCTTCGTCCCTTTTTAAGGTTTTGCCTAATACAGAACCTTATTAAAATCAGTTCACTGTCTGTCTGTCTATGTCTTTTTTTAATGGATGGTGGTGGAAATCTTATAAAGACACTGTTGCACCAGGTTGCGGCAGCGTGTGGAATTCTCTCTCAATAAAACCACCCCGAACCTCCCCTTCTTCCTCCCTCGCGGAACCGCTGCAAGGCATTACTTCGCGGGGTGGACTGCGCTTTAAGCGACCAAGCCTTCCGTTTTTCGCGCCCTCCGCTTTTCCAAGTTCCTCCTGCATTCTTTTGATTGCGGAGGTCACCGTACACCAGTTTCCCTCCGACTTCAATATTTCCCCGACGATGTTCTACTGGCTTGGTTTGGTTTTCAGCGAGTCTTCCAGACTTCTCCTCTCTCAGAAAAATCGTGGACAGTGGAGCATAGCATACTCCGGGTCCTCAACCAATCAAGTTCACCGACTCCTTATCATTTTCACGAACTTCCCCCCGAAACAACATTTTAAATCCAATGTTTCTAAGATTACCAATTTTTGGACTATTTTTCGACTCTTCTGCCATTAATTCTTTCCTGCTCCTTGCTTGGGCAACCCTTAGCTACTTACTGGTAGTCACTATCCGGCGATGCCAAAACCTCAGAACCGGTCTATTACGGTTTCCTTATGTAAGAATCCCCTACATATTATCCTGTCATATCTTAAACTCCCGTCATTTCTTTGTATTAAGCTGTTTATGTTGGGCTGCAGGTTCACTGGCAGACAATTAGGCGATAAAGGTTGGTTGCGCAAAATACTAATGACATTCTGACCTCAGTAGGGGGTAAAAGTGGCTGCCAAGGATATACACCCTCCATAACAATTAATGTTGAAGCTCTGAACGCAGCAAAAAGGGTCCTAGACAACGCAGTAAATTTCTATTAGGTCCGCCTTGATCCGAGACGTAGAGAATGTCAAATGTCAAATTTTCCCTCTAGTCACTTACAAATTCCTATCCGTAATACTTGAAGCAAGTTCTTAACTTCAGTATCTCTGCAGGATGTTGGTTGCCTTAGAATAATAGTGAGTACTTCTCCTATCTAGGGTCGAAAATCACAACCGATAACAGCTATGATAATGAAATCCGCGCACGACTGTTGTCAGCCAACAGAGCCTATTTCAGCTTACAAAAACTGTTCTGCTCGAAACGTCTCACCATAGGGTCTGTAAAAGACAATGATCTTGTCAGCCCTCATATATTCCTCGGAGACCTGGGTTCTTAGCAAGAACAACTGCGAACTCTTGGCCGCGTTCGAGAGAAGAATCCTCCGAAGAATTTTTGGTCCCCTACATGAGGATGGACGATTCCGTAGCCTACACAATGATGAAATATATGAGCGATACCATGACCGTCCGGTTATGGATAAAATCCGGCTCAACAGGTTACGGTGGGCGGGTCACTTAATCCGTATGGATGAGGATGATCCAGCCCGGAAAGTCTATAAGGGCAATATCTATGGTAGAAAAAGAAGACGAGGTAGACCCTGCCTAAGATGGAGCGATGGCGTAGGTCCGCACGCCAGACAGCTTTTAGGGATATCGGATTGGTGGACCTCGGCGCAAAACCGGGATGTCTGGAGTTCCTTATTAAGGCAGGCCTAGACCGGATACCGGTTGTTGCGCCGTTGATGATGATGATGACTTGTTTCCTTCAAGTCCGTGAACTTGTTAGCACTGATGAAGGGAACAAGTGGTTCCCCGGTATTTGGAAAAAAAAATCAACATTAGCGAATAGGAAAAACAAGTTTTATTATTTCAAATTCCTCCCTACTTGTCGTAAGAGGCGACGAAAAGGGTCCGAAATTTGTCGTCTAGCAACCTACACATTTTGAAACTTTATTGCTACCGAAACGTCATTAACGCTTCGGGTAGGGTCAAATCTCACGACTACGACCTTTGGCAATCGAAAATGGGCTATGGTTGGTTTCTGTAATATGCCCACATTCCTCGATAATGGTAGGGATGATCCTCAAAATGCCCGCTTTCTACAACTTATTCCAGCGATATAAGCTGGACATTCTTGGCCTAAACGAAGTAAGATGGGGAGACTATGGAGTGTACTCCCTTTCTTCTTGCGGCAATGTTCTTTTGTACTCTGAAGAGTCAAGTAGTAGTAGACGCGAATCTGGTGTTATTTCTGACGGATGCCGCAAGGTGCGCTCTCTTGACCTTGACTGCAAGATTCCGGGGTTAAGGAGTATCATAATTGTACGATATAGTCGAGAAGGATGCTTTCTACTAGCAATTATACGCAGTTCAAGGGAGACTTCCTAAAGGTGACATTGTGATCATGATGGGTGATCTGAATGCTAAGGTGGGTTTTGACAACACTTTGAGCCGATATGTGATGGGGAAGCAAGGTCTTGGTGTCCGTAATGATAATGATGGGAGGTTTGAGACGTTGACATATTGTTCAAGCACAGAGCCTGCCATAAGATCAGTTGGATTTCAACTTACTGACACTGTACAAGCAATCAGATAGACCACTTCGCGATCAGCATTAAATTTAGTAGTCATCTTCTGAATGTGCGTAACAGGAGAGGCTCAGGAAAACGGAAGATGCCGCAGATCGCAATTATTTCAGAACTGTATACTGCATCACCCCTTTTCGATGGTCCAGTCAAGGACGTTAATGGTCGACGTCTCATCCACGATGACGAACAACTGAAGGGGTGGAATAAACACTCACCACGGTTTTTAGCCGTATTACATTTGGTAAGGTTACTCCTCTTTTGCACCATAACACCCAGATACGCAATCCACTCAAACAGAGTAAAACCACTGGGATTGACGGTCTCCCCGCAGAATTATTTATCGCTGCACGTGCAGAGAGTGGAAGAAGGGGATGTTCCTTAAGATTCCAAAGAAAGGAACCTGTTTTGAGTGTGACAATTGCTGCGTGAACCCTGCCGTTGTGAAGATAATAGCTAAAATAATCCTGGAACACAGCAAACAACAGTTCGAAAGTTTGATCGACAGAGAGCAGGGTGGCTTTCGCACTCAATCCTCCTGCATCAACACCCTACGGTTCATACTGGAACAGTGCGCGGAGTTTAGATCTTCGCTTCACTTGCCCTTCATCTATAGTGTGAACAGGGAGTGTATCTGGAGCGCTCTTCGCAGGAGGGGTATTTCAGAGAAACTAACAGCTATTATCAGAACGACATATGATGCCGCAAAATGTCACGTACTGCGGTGACCCACAGGCTTGCGTCTTGCCACCGATATTAATTATTGTAATCGGTGACGTTCTTTATGCTGCCTTGTCCGGAGGACGTGGAGGAATCCAATGTACTGTTATACCTTTCCTCAAAAACCTCGAATCTCATCGGGTCATAGAAGTTGTCTAAATGGCTCTGGAATTGGAAAGAGGGGTAAGTTGAGTTGAACTGAGTCTCCCTATCTGCATTAATGGGTGGAACATTAAAGGTGTCCATCAATTTATATATCTGGAACCGTAGTTTCTGCCGATGGTGCGAATTGGGATGTTCTCCGAGGCATTGATAGTGCTGGATGCGCGTTCGCCACCCTGTCCAAAATCTGGAAATGTAGTTATCTTAATACTAAGATTAAGTTGAGGTTGTTCTGTGCTAGCGTTCTTTCTGCGTTGGTATGTGCGAGTAGCACATGGAAAGTTACTCAGAAGCTTCAAGCTTTCGTCAATACCTGCCTGCGTTGTATCATCGGGGTACGCTAGCCTGACATTATCTCAAACGAAAAACTTGGTCGGCGCTCGTATGCGATGTGATACGAAGACGGAAGTGGCAGTGGATAGGTCACACATTAAGGAGGGGCGACAATTGCCTTGCAGGCTATGTAATGCAGTAGAATCCGCTCTCTCAAAATGCCGACGATAAGGTCGTCCTAGGAGAACTTGGCGCAGAGCAGTAGAGGAGGAGTGCAAGCATCTCGGGAAGTCGTCGGGGGAGCTGAAGGGCATTTCAGGTAACGGCGAGCGATGGCGCGTTGGTGTGGTTGCCGCGCTATACGTCACCAAGGGGTGAAAGGCAACCATATATGTAGATATGTATATTACATTTTTCGACAGGTTAGATTACTGCTTTCCTGGAAATTCTTAATTTTTCTTTTCAATTTTCAGATGCATATTTGGTTCCTGCTTGAGCTGCTCACTATACGAATTTAGATAGTTCCGAAAATCCCCATCTAGATATTCAGGTCTGGCTGATGAAAATGCTGAAGTTTGCAAATATGATGCACACTTCCATACCGGCAATCTTTATACCTCAACTTTATCTTTTCTCCTCAACCAAAAATATATTGTTTAATACGATATCATTTGTCTGTATCATTTTCGATACGAAACAATTCAAGTATTTTATTGAAAAAGTTTTTCTTGGCAGAGATGGGACATGTGGTGCATCCTTCCTTGATAAACAAATGATTGTGTTTTGATTTCCTCAAGTTTTTGTTATATTTTTTGAATTTATTGATTTTCACATGTTTGGGTTGTATTTAGAGGGGTAGGTGGGGTAGGAAAGGAAGTACTTGTGAAACGGAATAAAAGTTGGTGAGTCTTTAAAAATATGTATCTGAAAGCAATGCGAGATTTATTGAATTTTCAACTTAATGATTTCAATCTAGGTGAAGGGAAAAGGTATCCTTTAAAGTTTGAAGATATAATTAAAAAGGATATTTCTTATCCTTTCGAGACAATATTTCCAGAGTTCGAAAAAGTGACTTTCAATTGATGAAATTAAACTTAATTCGAGGTAGTATTTTGTATTTCTATATCTCTGTATCTAATGAGCTCAGATTTGGTCATCCGCCTGTGATAGAACTTCGAATTTTACATGATCTTATTCAAAGGAGAGGCTGAAAAGGCTCATTATTCAGCTGTTATCTTTTGGAAAAATTTAAGGTAGGAAAAATGCAGAAAAATTAAGTTTTTCAGGAGAAGATAACGAAGATCATCTATAGCGATTAGGCACTTTACATGGACCTGATTTGCATTCTTGAGCGAGTTATTTAGAAAAAGGATAAACAATTCCTGAAATCGGTAATAATGGTTAATGGACCAAATGAGTGGAATCAATTTTCAGGTAGGTGAACCGTATTACTATCCCCTTAAGGGCCTGGTTCTTAGGCTTTTAGGAAATACCTGTTTCCTTCTCTGGATTAACTCATTTTCAACTAGTTCACTGGATTTAAAAATCCAGATCTGTTGTGAGGCCATAAAAAACTATATCTGCCAAGTCGAAATCATTAGCCCTCACAAGTTAAAGATAAGAAGTGCATTCGACGTATAGTAAGCTGCGAAAGTGAAAATGTTAACTCTGTGTGCGGTTTTATGCGCACCCATTTGCTAACACTGAGGTAGGCTAGGCAATCTTCCTTGTTAGTCACTGACTTATAAACCCCTTAAGGATCAATTATCATATTGTTGTGGTGTCCTATTTGCGAGGTGGAAACAAATCTATAGATTTGAAATTATAATACAAGTTGTAATGCCGCCATCCACGTTCAGTTGGGCCTGTCAGTTACGCGGGAGAGTCCGGAACACACCCGGCTGCCAGTTGAACTGAAAGCACCATTCACGTATCGGCAAGTCGCAACATCATTAATTCAACTCTGGAAGTGGGAGGCCTTGAGATGAGAATTTGAGATATTTTTGAGTGTGAGCATTTATCAAAAAAGCAAAAATGCCCATAAAATTCTCGGTTACAACCTAAAACAAAAGAAATCCTCGGTCACAACTTAGCCTCTGTGTCGTTTAGAAACGGGGTCGTCCTGATCGATTACGTCATTCTGCTCGGTTAGGGGCGTAATCTGGATGGAGTTGAGAGGCTATCATATCACCACTTGTCATATCAAACCATCGTTGTTTCGGTCGGCGTTCTGGTCCCGTCTTATCAACTTCAATGTTCAAACCAGTCTTAGCAAGTGAATTATGCGAATTAAATGTCCATGCCCCTTTCGCACGGTAAGTGCAACCCCATATCGATTGCAAATACCCTCATGTGATCACAGCGTGTTAAGCCATTGGTTCAACGCGACTTCTTTTTCGCGAGGCGCCGTTCATTGTCTTTGTCACCCAGAACCATTGAGGGCGACAAGGTGCATGACATGACATGTGCCGATTATATAGAAGAGTCGGAGGATATAATGAAAGTCGGACTCGACCCAGCTCAACGTAGCTACAGCGCCTATGATCATGAGCTACTCGCCACGTTCATCACCATCATCATCAACAGCGCAACAACCGGTATTCGGTTTAAGCCTGCCTTAATAAGGAACTCCAGACTACCCGGTTTTGCGCCGAGGTCCATCAATTCGATACCCTTAAAAGCTGTCTGGCGTGCTGACCTACGCCATCGCTCCATCTCAGGCAGGGTCTGCCTCGTCTTCTTTTTCGACCATAGCTATTGCCTTTATAGACTTTCCGGGCTGAATCATCCTCATCCATACGGATTAAGTGACCCGCCCACCGTAACCTATTGAGCCGGATTTTATCCACATCTTGACGGTCATGGTATCACTCATAGATTTCGTCATTGTGTAGGCTACGGAATCGTCCACCCTCATGTAGGGGGCCAAAAATTCTTCAGAGGATTCTTCTCTCGAACGCGGCCAAGAGTTCCCAATTTTTCTTGGTAAGAACCCAAGTTTCCGAGGAATACATGAGGACTGGCAAGATCATCATCTTGTACAGTAAGAGCTTTGACCCTATGGTGAGACGTTTCGAGTGGAACAGTTTTGTAAGCTGAAATAGGCTCTGTTGGCTGCCAACAACTGTGCGCGGATTTCATCCTCGTAGCTGTTATCAGTTGTGATTTTCGACCCTAGATAGGATAAATTATCAACGGTCTCAAAGTTGTAGTCCCCTATCTTTATTCTTCCCGCTTGACCAGTGCGGTTTGATGTTGTTGGTTAGTTGGTTTTTGGTGCTGACGTTGCCACCATATATTTTGTCTTGCCTTCATTGATGTGCAGCCCAAGATCTCGCGCCAATCAGCGCCTGCTCGATCTGGATGAAGACAGTTTGTACGTCTCGTCACGTTCCTCTCTGCTAAATATTTCCGTTTCTCCTTTGAGGGCAAGCATAAGCCAGTTTACTTCCGACATTATACACGTGTCTGGGAAAGACAACGTTGTTATAGAGGCTTTGTTTCGAATCTCGGAAATCCCAGCCCCCGCCGCGGTCGATTATGCGGTAATCACTGCAGTGCAGAAAAACGACACAGAGCTTCAGACCCTGAGGACAAGCTTTAAATACAAGTTCAAGGAGTTTCCTATTTACTTAGTCTGCAAAACCTCAGACAAGGGACCTAGGCCATTTATCCTGGCCGATTTTCTATATATTCTACGCTGTACACGATCTTTCGTACCTAGGCATTAAAAAGAGGAACCGACTAGTAACCGGAAAATACTTCTGGCTGTCCACGAATGAAATCGTAAACTCTTGGGCCAGACAGTGCATCGCGTGCCAAAAGTGTAAGATCAACAAGCATGGCAGGAATTAGGTGCACTCCCTCAATCGACCAAGTGCTTTCACATCATCCACCTCGACATCTTTGACCCTTTGTGAGACTCGCACGGATACAAGCATTGCCTCACAATCATCGACAGGTTTACGCGGAGGCTGACATTACGGTACAATCATGTGCCGAGGCTCTCTGTCGTGGATGGATCCTGTGCTTTGGTGTACCAGCCGTAGTTATCACGGACGTATCTTTGGTCCGTTTGAGTTTACATTTTCTCGGAGTTAGACAAACTCTTGGGTTTCAAACGCCACAGGATCACCCGCAGTTTAATGGGTTGCTGAAATATCGGCATCGGATGCTGAAAGTGGCCTTGCTGGCCTGCAAGGATCCGTCGTGGTCGCAGTCCTTGCCTTTCATCCACCTTGACCTTCTCACAGCCTATCGAGAGCAGTTCACGGCAGCCCCGCGGAGATGGTGTACCTGGAGAATCTACAACTTCCCGCCGACTGTGTGTCGGATATCAGAGCAAGATTAAGCGGCTCGAACACGATGCGTCTGTTCAAGGACGCGGTTTCCGACCAACTCCACCTTCCCGACATACTACGCCGGAGGTCGACACCCTCAGGCACCTCGAGTCATGTTCGCAGGTCCTCATGAGGCGCTCCTCGGATGCCGGTGCACTCGTCACATGAGGACCCTTTTAAAGTCCCGAAGCAACGGGGACACCCCTTCATGTTCGACGATAGGGGCAGGCCCAAATAGATATTCTTGTCGAGGCTGAAGCTCTTTGCCGAACCGGAGGACGCTCCAAAGAAACGTCTGTGGAGCGTCAGGTTCGCTCGGTAACCCCATTGGCGGGTTCACGTCCTAGGTTCCTCTCCTGAACCCGCGCGGTTTCAGTTAGTGGCAGAGTGATGTGACTGCACAACGGAGACAAAAATTGCATTGGTGGTGGTGAGAATACTTCCGCGACCTACTGAACTGCCACCGACACATCTGGCGGCCTGGCATGAGGCCGGCGTGTTGCACTTCCTCTTTCTTCTTGTTCCGAGCGCTGGAGAGCGAGGAAGCCGGTCACAACGTGATTTAAATATATTTCGAAACTGTGTTTCAATTCACTTGAAGTCCATTATCAGCGATTTGACAAGCGAATAAAGGCATTTACAAAGTTGTAAGGAACAAGATACGTGGGCAAAAACCACCTCAAGTGACCTGTCTGGGGCTATTGTTGAAAATGATTGTAGCCCATTTTCCGCAGCGGGGGTGTATGGAGCTCAGCTATCGCTTAACGTCTTCTCTATCTCTAGGGCCACCGAGAAATACAAACGGAAAATCTGGGGATGTATTCGTATTAAAAAAGGTGCGTTATTGAATAGATCTCCCAATTTGGCTAATGAGTGGCTTTTCGCGCCCAGTGGTGGAGGTAGCAAGTTTGGTTACCGAAGATCCAAAAACCACCCCTTCATATCGCCCATTTTGTCTTTTACATTAATGAGGAAGGTGTTGGAGACTGTGGTGCAACAGGCTGGCTCCGTTCGCCCCAAAATCGATCAGGCGGCACCGCAAGGGGTGATGATCGATGTTAAGTTGCGCTTCCAAGGGACACTTAGACTAAGCGGCAAGAAAGATACCAAACATAATTTCTACTATCTAATATCGGGAATCAAAAGCATATTTACGAATAGGGGGAGGTTCATCCTACTATATCCGGGGGCTGCAAACCATAGAAGAGTGAGTTCCACAAATTAACCAACCACGCCGATAGCATGCGGCGAATATAAGACAACATCGGGTGAGGCAGGGCCTGTTACCGCGGAAACGATACCTATAGACCTTGAAGGGTTTGAGGTGGTCTGCTAGGGAGGAAGGCAAATTCATCCGAAGTGACTGTGGTCTTTCAAAAAGGCCCTGGAGAAGAGTTGTCCAGGAGATGCAGCAATAATGGGATAGTTTTGAAAATAGCCTCTGGTTCGAGCGAAGACATGGAGAATTAAATTTCCATTTGGAACAGTTTCAGACAAGTACGCTTTCAGGATAGCTTGGTGATGAGCGGCCTTGCGCAAGAAACGACGATAGAAGTTTAGCATGCTTAAGAACCTTCGCAGTCTACGGTAGTAGCTAGTGGAAAGCTCTTAATCGCCTCAACCTTGCCTGGGCCAGGTTATCTACCATCAGAGGTCACTAAGTGGCCGAGCAATTTTACCTACTTCAACGTTTAAGTTTAACATGGACTTGAAGTGTCAAGAAGATGTTGAAAAATACACCTTGGCTAGATCCAAGGTCGTAAATTAAGGATGATTGGAATGGGATACCGGTCTGGAACTGTCTGAACGTTCAGACGCCTACAATCTCCGCATGGCCTCCATTCGCCGTTCGGCTTAGGGACCAAATGCAGCGGAGAGAACTATCAACTGTTTGGTGGTCTGCGGATACCCTGCTTCATCGAATTTTCGAACTATCTCTTCGCAACAGCAAGTTTCTGGGGTGAAAGAGGATGCGATGGTCGGCAACGTTCTCGAAAGTTATTCAGAGCAGTAGAAACCATCCCTGACGTCTGTAACAAGGTTGCGGGTTCTATTAAGGTCTTGTTCTGTAAGTCAACAAGCAGCCTATAGTGACACAGGAAGTCTGCGCCTAATATGGGGATGCTGATGTCCGCCAAAATGAAACGTCACGAAAATGTAAGACGGAATCCGAGACTCACATCCTATAGCCATAGGTGCTGATGAGAGACGAGTTCGCGACTGCCAAACCCAAATTTTGCGGAATAAGGGTGGTCGGACGGGGTACAGGGAGAACCGATACCTCAGCACCCGTGTCGACCAGAGAACAACGTCTGCTTTAAATCCTCAATTTCCGGAGCCATGTCCCGGGTTCCCTTGTTCGCTGTGGCGGCCAACACCTCTAGCGATCCCGAGTTCGCCTAGGACAAATTGGCGCGGGTGCTCTCCGGGGAGGACGATCCCCGGGCTGTTGCTTCAGTTCATCCCCCCGCCAGATCTATTTACCCCTAACGCATGACCAGCAGACAAGTCCTTCCGAAGACGGTTTCTAACGGCCACCGAGAAGAGCTCGTGTGAGGACTTGCCGAATTATGCAACTTTAACCTGAAGCATAATTAGACCAGGCCACTTATCTTTGGTAGACCTGCTGAGGCTAAAGTCTTGCCCATGGGTAAGCACCTGCCCACGGACAGCAAACTGCCTTCGGGCAAACCGCCTTTGGGCAAACCGCCTTCGGGCAAACAGCCTCCGGGCAAACCGCCTTCGGGCAAACCGCCTCCGGGCAAACCGCCTTCGGGCAAGCCGCCTCCGGGCAACGCACAACCAAAGAGCTGTGCCAAGGTTGAGGGGAAAGGAGCGTTCGGGACACCTGCGGCTAAGGGGAAACCGAAGCGGCAGCGGTCCTCGACGACGATCCTAACTCTTCGACACAAAAGGCGGCAAAGAGGGCTCGGCCGGCAACGGTTAGGCTTTCATTTGCAGTCAAGGCTATCGAAGCCGATGGATGGGTTCTGTATGTCGACTCTAATCCATCCGGCTTCGATACTGAGCAGTGCGAACAGCTTAGGAGGAAACTCCTCCTAGCTGTGAGGACTGCGTCCGCGCAAGGCATTAAGCTTTGCTTTGAGTCGGTAGGTGTATACCATAAAATGTTACGGCTGAACTTTGCGGACGAAGACACGAACGAGTGGCTCAGGCAGTACTGCTCCTACCTTAACGATGTGTGGAAGGGTGCGCGACTAACCTTGAAAAGGGTCTCTTAGCTTCCATCGAGCAAAAAGTGCTTTCTCTGGCTTCCAGAAGAAGAGCGAAATGGTGTCGGGGTTCTGGAACAACTTGGTGTACAGAACAACCTTAACACTCCCACCTGGTTGCTGCTAGGCAGCAAAACAGGAGAGAGAACCGATAGGCCGGGAACTTTTCTCACTATCGGCGTTCCCGAACCTGATGTTAAGAAAGTTCGGGAAAAATCGGGTTGTCGGCTCTACTATGGGCTGGGGACCGTCACGTTACAAGTGTCGGCTCCTAAAACCATTGAAGGGGACATGCAGCCCTCGGCATCTACATCTGAAACGTAAATGAGGTGCCACATTTCCCAAGTAAATTTGTAGCATTGTAAAGCGGCGACTGCACTTATTAGTCGTCGGATCAATAGCTGCAAGACATTTATATACCTCATACAAGAACCGTGGGTTGTTCCAAAGTTCCAACATGCTGACCTATTGTATGCCAATGGAAGCGATCGACCCCGCACCTGCATGGTAGTCTCCAAAGACTTCCAGGCTAACCTGGTTAACGACCTATGTGATGGCGACACCACATTGGCTAAATTAACCACAAAAAGTCAACAGGGAGATAAAGAGATACTATGGTGCTCTGCATATTTCCCCTACCACGCAGAAGACGTTCCCAGTGGAACATTCATCAGAGCTATCCAATATGCCAAAAGTAGAGGCATGGGGGTAATATCAGGATGTAATATCAACACTCACCACATATGCTGGGGAAGTTCGAACATCAATGCAAAAGGATCGAGACTACTGGAGTATCTAGTAGGAACCGATTTGCAGATCCTAAATGCGGGTAATGAACCCACTTTCTTCAACGTGGTCAGGCGAGAGGTCATCGACATCACGGTGGCATCTCCTGACATCGCGGCTCTGATCGGAGAGTGGAGAGTATCAAACGATATCACACTCTCGGATCACAGACGCATTGATTTCGTTATGGGCATGGATCTACCTCCACCCACTCCATTTTGGAATCCGAGGAAGACAGATTGGGTAATGTATCAAACAGAATTGAGCGCCCGAGTCACGATCCCTGGGAGGCGCATCAAATCCATTGCTGGAATTGAGAAGACAACCCAGATGAACACAACTAGCATGAGAGAAGCTTTCGAAGAAAGCTGTCCACTCAAGATGCCAAAGAAGGGTAAAACACCATGGTGGAACTCGGATTTGGCAAAACAGAGGAGAACGACAAGGATGCTCCTTAATCGTGCTATGAAGGGTGAATCAAGCACTAGCTGGAATCGCTATAAAGAGGCACAGAAGGCTCTAAAGAAGAGCATAAGATCGGCTAAACCATCATCTTGGAGACGCTTTTGCGAAGAGACTAACTCTCTTGAGGCAACCTCAAAGCTGAAGCGGATTCTGGTCAAAGAACGTAGCCAGAAACTGGGTTATTTACGTTTACAGAATGGGAAGTACACAGAAAGCGATGAAGAAACGGCAAATCATTTGCTTGAAGTACATTTCCCAGGCAGCATCCAAAATCTAATCTCGGGGCCAACAGGTGCATACAGCCCTCAACCGAGAGACTGGAATCTGGCATGCAAAGTAGTATCACTGGAGCGAGTGAAATGGGCATTTAACTCGTTCCATAGATACAAGTCTGCAGGTCCGGATGGCATCATCCCTGCGCTAATAATAGAAGGAGTGGATGCCCTGGGTCTACACATTCGGAATATATATCGTGCATGCCTAGCACACGCTTATATTCCAATTAAATGGCGGGATGTGAAGATGTTGTTCATTCCCAAATCAGGAAAACCCACCTACACAGACGCAAAAAGCTTTCGACCGATCAGCCTAACGTCCTTTCTGCTAAAAGGACTAGAAAGATTAGTAGATCGGTTCATAAGGGATACACACATTCCTAAATGGCCACTTCACCATAGGCAACACGCCTACCAGAAAGGCAAATCCACGGAAACAGCACTCCATGAACTTACGGCAAAATTGAAAAGGCGATGTCCGATAAAGAATACGCCTTAGGCGCATTCACGGACATCGAAGGTGCCTTCAATTGTGCCTCATTTGCGGAAATTTGTGATGCGGCAAGACAGCATGGAATCGAACCGCTGCTAATCAGTTGGATCCTTCACATGCTAGAGTGGAGAAAAATCCACATATCGGTCGGCAAGAAGTCTATTGAAGCAGGATGTCTCAGGGGCTGCCCACAGGAAGGGGTTCTCTCTCCACTGTTATGGTTCTTGGTGATGGATACCCTACTGTGGCTCCTGGAAGACAAAACAGTCTTCGCGCAAGCATTTGCGGACGACCTAGCCGTAATAATTACCGGCAAGTTTGCGGACATAGTATGTGACCGCTTGAATGCAACTCTGCATGTAATCCACAGCTGGTGCCTCCGCAATGGACTCACGGTGAACGCTAGGAAGACTGGACTAGTTATGTTCACTAGAAACGTCAGGTGGGGCAGCTATACGCTACCCATCTTAACAGGGGCGGAAATCCAGCTGGCACAAACAGTCAAGTACTTAGGAATACATTTCGACTCCAAGTTAACGTGGAAGCATCATATCCAGGGACAATACCAGAAATCCTGCAGATTGCTCTGGTGCTGTAGGAATGCGATAGGTAAGACCTGGGGACTTTCACCTAAACGGATATATTGGATGTATACATCCATAATTAAACCCATTTTGATGTATGCATGCATCGTCTGGTGGCCAAGACTGAACTTTGCTAACAGCAGGAAGCTGCTACCGCAGATTCAGAGCCTTGGTTGCCTAAGTATTACTGGAGCAATGAGTACTACGCCGACTGCGGCACTTGGAGCTATCCTGAATTTACCCCCCAATCACTTGGAGGTGAAACGGAAAGCAGCCAACGACGCATATAGGCTCGATACCATTGGGGCGTGGAAAGGCGGCCAATCCAACGGGCATGCGTCTATCTGGAAATTCCTTGAAAAACATCCGGTAGCCCTGATGCCGATCGATCATATGGTTTCCAGATTCGTCTTTGAAAAGAATGAGAAGAATGGTTGACAAGTGGTCATGAGTCTTTTCAGATTACAGACTTAATAATCTTCACCAGGTGTGCTCTCGGAGAATCCGATTATAGAACTGGCCCGACCCCTCGGAAAAATGACGACCATATTCCAGGCGGAGATATATGCCATTTCATTGGCAGCAGAAGAATGTCTGCGACAAAAATGGAGGGGTCGCACCATTCGAATCTGTTCCGACAGTCGGGCGGCATTATCAGCACTAAATGGCAACAACATATCAAGCCAGTTGGTGTGGAGTTGCCATCAGGTGCTGCTGAAACTTGGCCGACTGAACGAAACATTCCTGATGTGGGTGCCGGGGCACTCTAACATCGCCGGTAATGTGGAGGCAGACAGACTGGCTCGCCGAGGGTCTGGATCTACAATGGTGGGGCCAGAACCAGTTCTTGGAATCCGACCATCTACTGTCAAGTCTACTCTGAAGGGTGAAACTGCAAGGATTCATGCAACCGAGTGGAGAAATTTGGACTCTTGCCGGCAAGCATTTTTGTTGTCCCTTAAGAAGTGGGACATGAAAACCCTAGTAGGGCTTTTGACGAGACACTGCCCCTTAACCTACCATATGGAAAAGATTGGGGTAGTGGTTTTGGCCGTGTGCAGCCAATGTGAGGAGGAGGAGAAGACAGCCCTGCACTTTTTATGCAGCTGCCCGGCATCCTCAGATCTTAGACGAAGACACCTTGGCAAGGTTTTCTTCAATGAAGAATCTGCACACTCACTGCCTCTTGAGAATGTTCTCAGATTCGCTAAAGCCTGCGAACACCGTAGGCGGGAAGCCATTGAATAGGCAACTTACGGGGATAGTACAATGGGCCTAATAATGGCCTCAGTGCTCGGAGCTGCGGCTCCCTCCATTTAACTAAACTAACTAACTATTTTTGGTAGTCCTTTTCATAAGAACAATCGTGATTCACAGTTGGTGCGATAATGTGGCCCGTAACTCTCCATTTGTGAGGGCTCACCATCCCAACATCCCCTCACTCAACACATTAAAATAAATAATCCATAACTACATCATCTGAAGTGATAAAATCAACATACTCATATCTCTGACATTCCCAGAAGATTCGCTTGATTATCATGCACAATTTATCAAATCATCGTCTCGTTATAAACCCATAATTTGTGAGCACGGTTACAAGCAGGACACAATACGCTAGTCGCACCGCTGTCGTACGTAACAAGTACATATAGGACAGTAACTGAATTTAGAGCTTAATACAAAATTAACGTAAATTAAATGTCATAAAAAGACATTTCCCACGGCAAACATCACACGGTGTATGGCGCAGTGTGTCCTTATGTTGGTTGCCAGCAGTCAAGACGCGCGAAAACAGCAGCCTGCAGGGAATAAACATAGGAAGGGCAGGAACGACAGGAACACCAGAACGCGAAAAATACTGGCAAAGCGTCGCTACGAAACCAGCTTGTTAGGGATATGGTTCAGGAAGTAACAGAGCTTAGAACATACATGCTAGTTAGCGCCAGGTACACTTCGCACCGGGATCAAGGGAGCTCCAGCCTCCTGGTCCTTGTGTCGGTTTTATTACAGCAAATATGTGTTAAATGAAAAGCATATTTTCGTGTGAACATTATCTTTATCCACAGTAGAATTTAAATGAACGCATAATGTGCTGGTTTGCTGATACAGGGATCTGTTGGTGCTTCCTTTTCGTCTGTAAGAGAAACTGGGGCTGAAGGCTACTATTTCTTCCGGAAAAATGTGCTGAATAATAGTCACTTAGGCAGCAACGTTGTTCCAATTGTAAAGTGTTAGGATGCAAGCCAATGGGTGCAGGTCAAGCACAGTGATACCAGCAACTGTCCTGTTCAATATTCTGTTCATCCAGAAGTGGAAATTCTGGGTCCCCGCCATTGGCCATTGAATATGAAAGAAAGGATCTTTTCAAGGACCTTTTGAAATTCCTATTTTGAGAGACAAACATCAACTTCCAAATTCCTGCGACTATTAGTCCTTTTAGCCTTTCACTTTAACCCGGACTTCTTCTACAATTGTGATCCTATATATACTACCCACCCCCACCCCTAAAACGCAAGTAACAACTCTCCTCTTCGCAAAATCCCCAAATTCATATATCCATTGTTTCTACGTAAAATGTTTCAGGATGGTCCGTAAGAGGTTGACAAAGCTCCCCAGAATCCCAACCATGAAGGTTTGATGTTTGGTCGCGTCTCCAACGAAGGACTTGAGTTATTGCCGGTGCATGGGGGATGAACGTGAAGGTGTAAAATTTACATCAGGTACAGAGCATTCTACTGTCGACCCCATTGCGAATTACGTGTATATGCCATCAGATATCAGCTTCCGAGAGAGTGTTAATTTTTGGGGGCAAGATAAACAGCATCGATAACGCACCCTGAGTTACGTGCAAAAAGAAAATTTGTATAATTGAACAGAACAACTGACTCCGAGCCAGGACTATCACCGTCACCGTGAAACTCTCGTCGAGCGACAAATTTAAATGGGGGCCACGATTTACATCCGAGATAATCTTGAAAATGGAAATTTAAACGATTGTTGTGATGATCTGGCGAATTTTCAGTATTTATTCGGTAATGTTTTATTCAAATTTCGTCTGGATATTGCTGGTGAGATGGAATGCGTGTCGATAAAGGGTGACGAGTGCATTAATTATGAAGGTTTTCGCTTTCAATTATTATATGCAATTGGAAACGTCAAACTAGGAGTGAGTGGAAATTATGAGCCAAAGGGGGTGTAGTGACCGCAGCTCCGCGACGGAAGCGGAATCTTGTTCGCTTCTTCCTGAATTAATTTGCTCAAATAATGCATTCCCTAATGTGCAATTACCCTAATGTTCCCCGCAGATTGCACATTATTGAATCCTTTCGGGCGAATTGATCTTGACAAGAAGGGAATGATTTGCCGCATCTGTAGACGCACGTGCATGTTGCTGCAATATGAACTCTCGGAGTTCAACAGAGTTCAAAGCGAGCGTAGCAGCGTGGGGACCGGTTCGTGGGTGGACAACTGGTCAACGGCCGGTGGGATGTGGAGAAAGGTTTTGGGTGGCACCTCGAACAGTGTGAGAGGAGGACGACGAAAAAGCAGCTAAAACACAAACCAAGTGAATTGTCGACGGTTTCAGTGGTCTCATGGAAGATTTAATTATGAAAATGAGTTTACATTAATTAAAATGGACGACGTTTAGGAACTTCTTAAAATTATTACTACAACGGTCGAAAATTACTATAGTTAACAGTGATTAACAAAATGTGCGATTGGAAAGAATTTTCTTTTCGTTTGAGGACTTCCTCCCTCTCTTTTCCTCTTTAACCCCGCAAAATTTTCCTAGGGACTTCTTCTAAATAATGGCCTGAGGATGTCAAGGATGGGAGGGAACCTCAATAAATATCTGAGGCAGAAGAAACAATGATCGGGACCGTGATCCGTCGTGGATCATCCGTCTCGGTCACGGCACTGGGGTCCGGAGATTTACGGCTCCACGCGCACCGTCGAGCCGTCTTTTTATATTTTCCAGTTTTAGCTCGTGTTCTGGTTTCATCGTTAGGCCGTCGCGGATTTCTCTGTTTGTGGTCTATTTTAAAATTCGGTGCGGACCCACGTATCGGTGTAGACACGTTAATTGTATTTATATTAATGACACGTGAGGGATCAAAGCGCTCAAAGAACCCCGCCACATTTCCGAGCCTGGCTAGCACAGAGGCGTGCAAGAACGTGTCAACCGAACACTTTGATGGAGCTTGCGGAGTCTTTGCGGGGGGACCTCCACGGTCAATTTCACCAACTTTTTAGGGTTCTGGGATTGCTCTTCCCTCTAGGTCGTTCTCGACCAATTAGGATGATCGGTTGATTATCCCATTTCCTTTAAGTGTATTACAAATGGCGCCCAACGTGGGGCCCAATATTTCCTGGATTCAGGTCTATTTTTTCATTTATAGGTTTTCTGAAGCAGTTCAAGATAGCCTATTTTGGCTCACAACTTCGTTTGATGGTGTCGGGTAGAGAATCAATAGATTCTCAACGTTGTTCCTGGCTAGGCTCCACGTACACTTGCCTTCACATTTTTAGTTCTAGGTTTCACGCCCTTTTCCCCGGAAGCAGGTATTCCTAAGTCTCAATTTCCTTTCCTACCTTGTAACGTGGAGTTTCCAACCCTAACCATGGCAGAATACCATAAGAGCTAGTCGTTTCTTTTGTTTGTCTTTGAGACTTAACGTCTCGTAGGTGATTGCCTTCCAGAAATCTCTGGATCTACGGGCCTTTGTGGCTATATGCTGAAAGGCATTGCTGCCCGAGCTATGAGGAGTGTCCTGAAAAAAAACTAAATATTCTTTCTTCTTCGTAGGGATGAAGTGATGGGTGAGTTGAATCCTTGATGGAATACGGATTTAGTCGGCTATATCCCGTTCCGTTATGGTGTTCCAGCATGGCCTGGAACCCAGAGCATCCAGACCTTGTTGGATAAGTCGAGTGTATTCAGTTTCTCAAGGCATACCAGTTTAGAGTTCACCTGGTTGGATCTAAGTGCCTTGATCGCTGCTTGGCTGTCGGTGAGAATAGCAATGTTTTGTCCCCTGATTAAAGGAAGCACATCTGTCCATGGCATATATTTCCGCCTGGAATATGCTAGTGTACCTACCCATTACCTCCAACTACACTTTCCTTGAACCAATGGCACCCGTTCCCTCTGCTGTGGGGGATCCATCACTGTACCAAGTAATCATTTGCTAGTTTAAACCGTATGTCGCAGTCACGCTCCGCCAGTTTGCCCGTGTTTGAAACTTATTATCAAAGTGAAACCTCGTTGTCATGTTATCCCTTGGTGTCAGTAATTCAGGATACCGCCTAGAAAGAATATCAATCTTCCTTTGCTTTATGCAGCTCCCCGTCTCATTGATACTCCTGGCCATCCTGAATGTTGCCCTCCTTGCCTGCATCTGTATGTGCAGATGGAGGGGGGTTAATCCCAGAAAGACCTCCAGGGATGCCGTTGAACATGTCCTCATTGCCCCACTGATACACACGCAAGTCGGCCTTTGGAGATTGAATAATTCCCTGGCTTGTGTGCTGAGTTCGGTTCTTTCTCCCCAGATTACCGCTCCATATTTTATCATTGGCCTTACTATTGCAGTATATATCCAAAGTAGTATCTTCAGGCTGCAACCCCATTTTTTTCCTGCTATGGACCTCCAAGTCATCAGAGCCTTCGTGGCTTTCCGACAAGAGTTTCCGACATGTGCCTTGCAGAGTAATTTTTGATCTAGCGTAATTCCCAAATATTTGCCCTCTGGTTCTAGTTTCACCTCCCTGTCATGTAACCTGTAATAGGTGATCAAGCTTACGTCTCCTAGTGAATGGTACTATGATGGTTTCGCCTGGATTGATCCGCAGTCCCACCTTCCTGCACCAGGCACTAATAAGCCTTAATCATCATATAGGGTATCCTTATATTTGCCCCTACAGATTAAAACAATGTCGTCCGCGTAACCCTGGACTTGTATTCCAGTATTTGTTAGCATGTCCAGTAGTTCGTCCACTACCAAACTCCATATAAGTGGCGATAGTATCCTGCCCCGAGGACCACCTTGGGTAATATTCATGACAATAGAATTCGTGCCTGTCGGTACTTCTATTTGCCTACTCTCTAGCATTTTGCCCATCCAGAAAGTCAGGGTGTTTCCCACTCCCTTGCGGCTCAGGGCATCTTGTATCTCTGTGTGCGATGTGTTGTAGAATACTCCTTCGATATCCAAAAACTCACACAGTGCTATTTCTTTTGTTTTTATGGGATCCCGTAGTACATCCGTCAGCTGATACAGAGCAGTTTCAGTTGACCGTCCTGCCCGGTAAGCGTGTTGATGTAGGGAATTATAATACGTTTTAGAACCTTGGTTCTAATATAGTTGTCTATGACCTTCTCCACTGTTTTAAGTACGAACGATGTTAGGCAAATTGGTCTGAAAGATTTAGGGTGAAAAGGATCCTTTATACCCATTTTTGCCCGTCTCCATGCCTTGGTATATATTCCAGGGCTATGCTACCCCTTACCACCCTTAGAAGGGACTTTACGATGATTCCTAGGCCTCTCTGGATTAGTGCTGGGAAAATGCTATCTACTTCGGGTGATTTCAGTGGTTTCAAAGTTCCCACTGCCCACTGAAGTGTGTTGGAGCATTTCATTTAAGACCGTATACTACAGTAACACTGTAGGAGTCAATGTGGTCAACATTGCGCCCGCCCGAGGTTATTACCTTAATTTGACTCAGGTACTCATTCAGAGTTGAGTGGACTGTCAAATCACGATACAAATCCCCCTGCAACCAGTGAGATTCAAACCACGCCCTTCCGTACGACAGCCTTATGCTCTAACCACTCAGCTATCCGGACACCTCCTGTCAAGTGCTGGTCACAAATGTTGCAGTGTTCCCTAAGTTATATATTTCTAACTTATTGGTAAGAATAAATTCAAGAAGGTACTCACCTTTTTGATTGGTGTCGCTGCTTCCCCAGACTTCGTGATGGGCATTGGCATCGTAGCCGAGGAGAAGTGCGAACGCCCTCTTCTCACAGTACTTCACCAGTTTAACGACTTGTTCCGGTGGAGCCCGGATTTCGTCTCCTGGGAAGTTTCCCGATGCTACGACTCGAGTGCTCCTTCCGGTTTCCAATGAGACTTGGATAGCCACAAGGTCGCCGGTCAGGAACTCTGAAAGACATATATATTTTAAATTATGTTTAAGAATTATGCAAGCTCTTGGTTTTTCACAAGAGGAGTACCAATTATAATACATTCATGTTTCCTCCTTGCAGAATACGAATTTGCCACCGCTATTCCAATGTTCTCCTTGGAACTCGCTTTTGCAATTACTGCAGATGCAGCTTTCGCATGGTGGAGGTTTATCTGGGCTATCTTAGTGCTGGCCATTGGCTCCGTTTCGAGCTCTTCTCCACTGTCGGTGTATCGCCCTCCTTCTCCGAAATGGCGCTTTCCTCCGTTGTCCACCCTGAACCCTAGAAGTCCTACGTCTAGGTCGTCCAGCTTCTGCTCTTCACTGGGCAGGAGGTCTATTTCCCTGGTTGATCCAGTCCTTTCCATTTCTATGGCTTTCGAGACTTCTTCGGCGACCTCGGCATGCTTTTCATTCGATATTTCGTCCGAGGTGCCTTTCCTCGGCTTTTCCCTGTGGACATGCACAGGTATGTTGCTAAATTGATAGTTGATATGGCAACTCCGACATTTGATTGCCTCCAGGGATCGGTCATCTACCCCGATCGTGAGGAGTTTACTCTTGCTAACAACACTCTCCTTAATCGCGAGATCCTCATTCTGAGCGATTAGGAAGTCCATGAGATTTTCTGCCCCTACTGTTGCGGTTTTCGAGAGAAAATCTGTCACCCTGTATGCTCCCGGTATTTCGTCCCCAGCACATATTGACTGTTCTGCTCCTTTCCAGCCTAGCAATTTAGGAACTATGGTCCTAAGAAAGTCTGCAGTCTCTTCCATCGCGCAGTCCACCAGCATAAGACCTGATCGAAAGCGTATCCCGATGAACACAAGTTTCGCAGTCCATCCCCTGCACATCTGCCTGACAACAAGGTCTTCCACGGTTTCTTGCTCCTCACGAATGAGTATTTGCTCGGGAAATATTTTTGGCAGTATGGCCAGTCGAATGCTCTCGACGGCACTAGCATTGCTAATGGCGGGCTTCCTGATTCCCGCCTTTACTCCTGACCTGCACAGGTTTTAACCCGCTTGGATTCAGGTTTGGATTTTTTGGGAGCATTCCCTTCATGTGGGCTGATCTCTGCTGCTTCCCGCTTTCTTGGTTCTGATAAATATGCTTAGGTCTATCCTGATCCTTCTTAAGGGCCTCTTCTTGTTTTAGGCCTGCTTACAGGTAGCGTAGGTACAATTTAACACTTGCGCCACTGGGACCTGTTTCCCTCCTGACGTCTGATATATTTATCTCAGACGTGCTTTTGCTAGTCCCCGCTTTTTGAGCAGTGGCGTTTATTGGTTGTTCTCCACGCAGCATACCAATGTTGATCTTGGACCCACTGCTTTGACGTCGCAACTTCTCCCTTCTTGCGTGGAATCACCTGGCTCTCAGTATTTCGGAGATATACCTCAGTCTGATTAACCAGTTTGTGTGCAGTACGGGGTTATAGGCTCTCATTTACTCATTTGATTCCCGCGAGTATGGGGGTTAGGAGGTCCACCGTGCCATAACCCCTGTATCCAATGGGCACGGTTCTCATGACACCCTGGATTGGGGCAGGTGTTTTTCAACTCGCCTGTCTAAATCCGTAGCGTTTTGCTAGTGGTGAGGTCATCTTGGTTTTTCTATCACCACTCACTAACGGTCTTGGTAGACGAGAGACTTCACCCTTGAAAAGGCACACATCGCCCTAGAAGAGAAACAGTTGACCCTCAAAGAGAGATAGATTGGCCTCAGAAATCGACGGCCCGAAGAGGTAGACAAAATCGAGGAAAATTGAAAATTCCCACGACCTCCGAGTCGTAAAAATTGCCAAAAATGCAAAATCGGATGCCTTGATCGAACGGGGAGGCAGCCTAGATTCACGAAATTCAGGAATTTTCACGCTGCGATGTCGGGAACGCGGGATATCGCAAGAAATCGGCGGGCCGAGGAGGTAGCCAAAATCGTCCAGACAGCTGTTACTTGCCGCCAACTCCAAACCTCCCGATTTCTCCCCGGTGGATGGATCTGAGAATGCTCCAAGGTTTTGGTTTTTCCCCCTTGCAGACCAATGCTATCCTTGGAATTATCGCAGATGCGGCTTTTTTTTTGTTTTTTTATGGATGGAGGTGGAAACCTTAGAAAGACGCTGCTACCCCAGGTTGCAGCAGTGTGTGGGATTCGCACCCACTAAAACCACCCCTACTCTTCTGCCCCTCCCTGCGGGACCACCGTGAAGTACTACTTCGCGGGGGAGGCTATACCAGCTCGTCCATGTCGCGTCTCCGTCGCGCCGCCTTCCGAGCTCGATCCAACTCCAGGAGTTTTGTCTGCACCACGGCTACTGCCTCATTTACCGCCATCCAGCTTTCCTCCGACTTCAGCATCTCTTCCACCAGGTTGGAGGGCTCGATGTCCGCCCCCAAGATGCTGTTCAACCTCCTTTTCTGCTGCAGAAATCTGGGACAGTGGAACATAACGTGTAGTACTTCCTATAGCCACCGTGTCCCGTAAGGAACTGTGTCAGGTGGTAATTCAGTTCTCCGTGCTTTCGGTTGACCCATTTCTCGATACACGGGATCAATGTATGGGTCCACCGGCCCTTGTCGGAGTTTTCCCAACGTTGTTGCCACTTGCCACAGAACTCTCTCCTGATGGCTGGATTTGCCTTCCGTTTTTCGTAGAGCCAGTGTGCCTCGCTCGCTAGAAGATCTATAGGGATCATTCCTGCGATGACACACACTGCCTCCGTCGACGCCGTCCTAAATGCGCTGCACACCCTTAGCGCGATTGGCCGGTATGCTGAACTTATCTTCCTCCGGTTGGCAGCGTGGTTCAACGCTCCCGCCCAGACAGGGGCCGCGTATAGCAGGATCGACCTCACCACTCCCGCGATGAGTAGCCTGCGGCTATACTTCGGCCCTTCCACATTAGGCATTATCCTTGCAAGGGATGAGCTGACATTTGCTACCTTCTCTTCCACATAATTCCGCGCATGTCCCTTGAAACTCAGTTTGGTATCGATCATCACCCACAGGTATTTGACAATTGATTTTGAGACGACCTCACGATTACCAACCTGGATGATAACCGTGTTTTTCTTCCTACGGTTGGTAATGAGCACCGCCTCCGTCTTTTCGTTCGGCAGGTCTAGCTTGGCCATTCGTAACCATGACTTGATGGTATGAATGGCTTCATTTGCATAAATCTCCACGTCCTCGGGATGCTTTGCAATTGCAACTACCGCCAGGTCGTCCGCAAAACCAATCAGCGTTGTCTCCTCCGGCACGCGAAGGCCGAGCACTCCGTTGTACATTATGTTCTACAGCAGTGGTCCCAATACAAAACCTTGAGGTACACCTGCTGTCACAATGTACTCTTTCGGCCCGTCGTCCGTCTCGTACCAGAGAAGTCTGTCCCAAAGGTAACTCTCGATTAGCCGAGCCAAGTAGCTAGGAACACCTAGTTTGACCAAAGCGCCTTTAATCCAGCCCCAGTTGGCTGAGTTAAAAGCATTTTTGACATTCAGCGTGACCAGAGCACAGCATTTGCCCATGGCCATTGCATTTCGAGCCAACTCCACCTTTG
This sequence comes from Hermetia illucens, assembly GCF_905115235.1. Lineage (NCBI taxonomy): Eukaryota > Metazoa > Arthropoda > Insecta > Diptera > Stratiomyidae > Hermetia > Hermetia illucens. Next base: position 13,830,504 of record NC_051853.1, on the reverse strand, counting down.
CTACTGCATCGATCGTAGAACGGGCTCGCCGAAACCCATATTGCCGCTCTGAAAGACAACCCGCAAGCTGGATGAACGGGAGCAGCCTGTTGTATATCACCCTCTCCAACATCTTCCCTGTGGTGTCTAAGAGACAAATAGGGTGATATGAAGAGGGCACGCCGGGTGGTTTTTGGGGCTTCGGTAGCAACACCAGCTTCTGCCTCTTCCACTGGCCGGGAAATATTCCTTCTGCCATGCACGATTCGAATGTGCTTGCGAACTACCTTGGTCTGGCCTTGACCGCCACCTTCAGGGCCTTGTTCGGAATTCCGTCCAATCCCGCGCCTTGCTATCCCCAGTACGTCTGCAGATTTCCCGAAGTTCCTCCTCCGTAACACCAGGGATCGAGAAGACGTTCTGCTGAGCTGTCAGCTGGGGTTCTCTTTCGTCCTACAGATGCGGCTTTTGAGTGGTGGAGATATACCTAGGCTATGTTAGTGCTGCTATTGGCTCCATTAATGTTTGGAGTTCTTTTCCAATGTTAGAGTATCAAGCTCCTCCTTCGACTTGACGAATATGCGTAGTAAAAGATCCGGGTCTAGGTCGTCTAGCGTCTTCCCCTCTATGTCCCTGCTCCAACCTGCTCTTTCGGTCTCTCCCCAATTGCTTCGGCAATTTTGGTAGCTCTCGAGGTTCCCTCTGAAGTATCTTTCATGATGAATCAGTTACAGATTTATTTATAGTGCTAGCAATGAATACGTTCGCAGTTAGCAAGTCAAAAGTGGTGACATTAGAATTCCCGTCCAGCGATCACGGAGGACACGTAAACCATGTGTGGACGTGTGATTTTTCAGAAACCCTTAAATTTTTTATTATCTTTATGGTCGATTTATTCCCAATTGGAGTACCATATGCAGTTTGGTTCAACAAGTCTCAACTGGTGCCACTAAAAACGGCATAAGAGCGCTCATTGGATTAATTGAAATCGATTAAATCAACACAGTCTAGTAATTAAATAATTTAATAAATTCCTGATAAACAGCATCTGTAGCCATGTTGCTGGCTTTGTTGCTGGTATCCGGCCAATAATGAGTTAATGCCAGTGGACAATGCAATCTGGTGGTAATTCCATCCCCGAACAGATTCATCGAGCCGCGGTCCTCCAAGGACGACCTACGGGCCGAAATCGGGGGGGACGGGGACGAAATAAACTGATTGTGAGCCTTTATTGCAGGGTTGCATTGCGTGGTGCGGAAATGAAAGAATATAACAATGAAAGTAATTGTTGGCTTTTATTGACGCCAAAATGGACGGATGACGGCTTGTTTAAATTTGTAATTAGTTATTTTTGTGCTGCAAGCAGACCCGGGTTGACCCGGCTGCATAGCGCTGCATCTGCAACTCGAATATATGTTTGGAGGCAATTATGAATGAAAATTTGATTCATTTCTAGCGAGCTGCATAGCATCATCCAAGCTAGATCCCAAGTTGTGAAGGGACGACTGCTTTTGGGGGTTGTAAACAGAAATCGGGAAAGCATTATTGATTTGTTCCAATGACTTTTCAATTCGCGGTCAGCCATTTCTCGTTATATTTATTGACGAATTGTTTTAATCAATTGCGGACATTTCCCGGGGAAATGATGCTTTGAGCGTTGAAAATATTGGATGCATTTTGGATACTCCAAAGTTACAGTCGTACAAAGGCCAGTTTTCGGAGGGAAACAAAAGGTCCTGGCAATTACAGTATTCATTAAATTCCGACTCATATGACCACGATTTGATTGAACATTGAAACTTGCCTCATTGTTGGGGAAGGACGCATTAGCTATTTCCAATTAAAATCCGGCTCAAAACAATTTAAGTTAAATTTTGAAATTATCCTGGATTTTTCCCATTTTCCGATGATTGGCTTTGGTCGTTAATAAACAATTGTGTTTCAATTGGAGCTCGTAGAAAGTAACGTCCATGATTAGCTTTTATTAGCTTTGGTGGCAAAGTATTGAGTTTCATCAGGCTAGAGTGGAGTTAGCGGTTGGGATAACGCACGAACCTAAATAATCTGGGTCTGGTCGAAATGCTAGTTGTCTCGAATTCCCCAGAAACAATTGACAGGATTATACGGTACAATGGCTGGTTGGGCAAAAGTCCAATGGTGTTGAACAAATTTTATTGATATTGGTCGCGCGCTTACCGGTTCATAAAGTCCCTCCTGATTGCCAGAGGATGACGAAGGTTAGTGTTGGCAAGGTGCACTTCCTGGAGCGCATTTCAGTCCTTGAACGTCGGTGGTGGACGGGTAGGAGGAACAGAAATCATTGGTTGTCATCCGTACTCAAATGCGCAGGATATAAATGTCCTGGTATTGTCAATTGTATTCCTGGGCTACATTGGAGAAGGATTCATCAAACCAAAACTATCATTGGACCTGCTCGTTAACAGCTGGTAGCCCTTCGCCAGAATCATTGAATAAGTTTGCATACAGTCACCTTGCGTCAGGATCGGAACTGCTGCACAAACATATGTTCATAGTGGTTCGTCCTGTGCTACATAACCCGGACAAAAAAAAAACAATATACTCTCGCAACGATTGAGTAATTTACGACTATTTGAAGCCATTACGAAACGCTTCGTTATTTTTACTATCCGCTTCCAGGTTGGCCAGTCTCAGTCCTACTACGATGGATATTTATGAGTTTCCCTAACCAACACCTGTCTATAATGGAGCCAGGACAAAACTATGCAGCAAACTGTGGCAACAGAACTAAACGGGAAATTATATTCCTATATATCCTTATATCATATAAAAGCCATTTTGGCGTAAGGATGTATGATAATTTCCGGCGGAAAGGTAATCAAAAATCGCTTAGAGCGATCGGGAAGAAGGAATATTGGCCAGAGTTTTTCCGTTGTTTATGCAAAAATGGTCGGGCATGGTGGAGTTGGTGACGCTTTTCCTCTTTCAGGTAGGATACATGATATGATGCGAGAATAATTGATTCGTTTAAGATGATTTGCGAGTAAAGGAACATTTGGGGATGGAAAGGATTCGTAGAATAGTGACTTTTGGTTGCTTAGAGTCAAGGGGGAGGGTGGTAGGAAATATCTTCAGTGGGACGTCAAAGGAAATTAAGTTGAATTTAACTGGATTAATAAGGAATGCAAGGATTCTGGGCAAAATGTATTTCCGGCCATATTTTTTTCAATTTTATTGTTATGATAGGTCGAAACGTGTATAAACTATGAAGTAGAGAGGAAACTGTCGTCCTTTGTACAGGTCCTTGTAAAGGTCCTTAACCAGAACTTAGTCCCGAATTCGAATTGTATTACGGCAGTCAAAGGACAATACAGGTTCAAAAGCGAAAGCATGGATTGCTGTCCACGATGGGGAGGTTAATTTCGGGAAGCGCCAACAGCTCTACTACCAAGACTTATTTTGACCTGAATCTGGTGATCGCTGGGAGTTCTTTCTTAACAAAAAACTTCAGACATAGAAATCTGCAGGAACCCCTAAAAACGAGGTAGACTTTGCCAGCTGATCCTTCAGGTTGGGGCTTGAGTAGAACTGATACCTCTATGTGAAAAACCACTCCCTAAGGAGCCTCAGACTGGACTGATACCACAGCGACTAACCCGAAAACGAAGAAGGACAAACGATTTGTACATTTTCTCATGGAACGTGGACTCCTTGAATAGAATACGAGTTATGCATGTCTTTCAACTATTCGTAACAGTTTCATACAAAAAGAAGCGAAGTTGAATTGCTGAACGAGCCCAGTCAGATGCTTCGAAAAATTAGGATAAGGTCGGCTCAGAGCTTTTCAAAACGCTCTTGTTGCAGTGGTTCCCGGAGGGCACCCGTGCACTCTTACTCTGCGCGGCCTCAGAGTCGCTAGATGTGCTGTCCACCACGGCTGACAAAGTCTACGAGGTGTATGCGCCCGGTGATCACGGAAGTGTCTAAGGACACACGGCAAGAAGTCGAGGACCTTAGACAAACGGTGGCTTCACTTGTAGATGCAGTTTCCAAGCTGAAAGAGACTGTGAGTAATTTGCGTCAATATCTGCTTTCTGCCGTCCGGATAGCTGAGTGGTTAGAGCGCAAGGTTGTCGTACGGAAGGTCGCGGTTCAAATCTCACTGGTGGCAGTGGAATTTGTATCGTGATTTGACGTCGGATACCAATCGACTCAGCTCGGGCGAGCGCAATGCTGACCACATTGCCTCCTAGTGTACCGTTATGGTCTTGAATGAAGTGCTCTAACACACTTCAAGGCCCTGATCCAACATCGATTGTTGCGCCAACGATTATTATTATTATTATTATCTGCTTTCTGCTCCCGGGACCCTCAGTGCTCCGTCAATTTGCTGGTACCACTGTAAATTCAGAGTTCAACCGGCTAAATGACTTTGGTTGTCATTGTATTGGAAGACTGCTCCTACGTTCGACTGAAGGGGCAGCCCATACGCTGGCTGTCAGTAAGTGTGGAAGCCAATCTGAATTACTTACTAAGCGAACTGACGCAAGGTGACCGTACCCCCAGCCAGATGCTTCGAGAAATGAGGTGACTGTGTGTACTTCTCGTTTGGGAGGTAGATCTCGATCGCAGTCACGGTCGAGGTGAGCTTTCCGAAAAGGGCGTTGCGGTAGTCGCACCTCAGCGCCCCCAACAATTTGCTCGTTGCAGCTGAAACAACTAAATGTACTACCGGATTTAATTTCAATGCAAAAAACTAGGCTTGCCGGCGGCTACCCGAAAGGTAGTACCACGTTACCTTACAATTTTCGACCCTCTGAGCAGACGTTCGTTTCTTGTCGACACAGGCTCGGAGGTGTCGGATCTCCCCGTACTCCGTTCAAATACCCTAATACCACAAAACTTGCGGCTAGAGGACTCCTTTTCGATCCGCACTTACGACTGCAGACAGGTGGACGTGAGTTTCGGATTGCACTGATTTCTTTTTGTGGCGATTCATTTTGGCGAACATTAGCTTCCACATTTTACGCGTAGATTTCTTGCATCACTATGGGCTGCTGTATATCTGCAGAATAAAGCTTTGATAGACCTCGTAAAATCTTTGGAGTCGTCAAGTAAAATTTCCGCCTGCACAAACGAGCCTCTTTCCATTGTTTTCGAGGACATTGCTAACCATCGCATTCGTGCACTACTCCGAAAATATCGCAATATGACTACTGAAAGCAGTTTCTCCCAGCCGATTAAGTACGATGTGCAGCACCATATCAAGAGTTGGCTCCCCGATCTTCTCAAAGGTGCGTCCCCTATCACCCCAGAAGCTAGCTGTTGCAAAGAAGTATTCGAAGAGTTAATGAAATAGGGTATTTGCAGATCTTCCAATAGCTGTTGAATATTTCCACTACATATGGTCCTTAAATCAAAAGGCGAATGGAGGTCTTACGGAGATTACAGGCGTCTGAATATTTAGACAATTCCTAAACAATACCCCATCCCATTCTTCCATGACTTCGACCATTAATTAGTAAACTGCCCTATTTTCACAGCCTTAAATCTGGTCAAGGTGTATCACCAAATCCCTGGTGCTTCCGAAGACATACCGAAAACGGTTATCAGCACACCTTTCGGACACTTCGAGTTCACCAGGATAACATTTGACTTGTGCAACGCTGCGCAGACATTTCAGAGGTTCATTCACTCTGTCCTACGAAACTTAAACTTCTGTTTCGTCTACATACCGCATCTTCTTCCGAATCTGAGCATTTGGACCATGTCGAGTGCGTTTTTTCTCCTTGAGGCCGGGCTCGTTCTAAACGTTGAACTTTCCACTGCCAATTACAGTGAAGGATCTGTGAAGGTTTTTGTGCATGTTAAATTTCTATCGTCGTTTCCTGCCCACGTGTCTGGGCCCAAAACGAGAGACCCCCGCGATGTGTGGCGTGGTCTACTGAGGCCGTCTAGGCATTTGAAAAGGCCAAAAAACCCCTTGTTGATCCTATACTGTTGGCATTTCCTTGGTCAGTTGTTTGTTGATGCCGCCTCAGACACTGCGGTAAGTGCCGCTCTTCACCAACCGGTGAACCAACCAGGCAACCGTTGAAACAACTCAACCCAGAACAATGTAGCTACAGCGTTTACGATCGTGAGCTACTCGCCGCGTACCTGTCCATTAAATACTTCCACAAGCCCCTTACTTTCTCTCTTAAACAAAATGTCGACGAAGCGTCTCCTCGCCAACTTCAGTAACTGAGCTTCATCACCCAGTTTACTTTCGACGACCAACACATGTCCAGAACCTCGTTGCCAACACTTTGTTTTTGTGTATCCGAAGATACACCGAAAGCAGAAACAACCGCCTCCCCCGCTGAGAACACAGTAAGCGCCAAATGGATCGCAGACGGAAGGCAAGACCTTTGCGGAAGTCCTTTGCAAAATCTATTATAGAATTAAGCTCAAAGGCAGAGGAGCGGTAGTGTCTTGTATTCGGAAAACGGAGGGTGGTGGAGTCCTCGTCGAATTAAGTCCGAGGAACACAGATCACTGGTGTCGCTGTGGACGGGTGGCGAGTTCTGGAAAACTTTTCGGTAAGCGACCATCAATATATTGATTTCGAAGTGGGTGATACAAATTCTCGGTGTGCGCCAACCCGGCGCTCTTTTTGTGCATGGAACTTCGTGAAGGTGAGCACCGGGGGGTTTGTGGAAACATTTGGAATAGGGGAAGCTGCGCTGAAGTCCACTCCTGGGGGTGATGGTATTTCAGTTGACACTGCCGTAAATTCCGTTCTGAGCCGGATAACGACGGCCTGTGGAGCTTCCACGCCATGATTTTCACTTCTCGTTTTAAGGTAGCGAGGCTTGCGTTGATCAGCAAAGGGAAAGGCGACGCTGAGTTACTGTCTTCATACCGATTACTTTTTATGTTTGACACTGCTGGGAAAGTGTTCGAAAATCTTATCAAAGGTAGACTCGTTGAAGCGATACGTGCTGCGCAGACTTGTCCTCAGGACAGTTCGGCTTTAGAGTGGTGGGATCCACAGTTTATGTTGTCATGCAAGTCGTAGATGTCATTCGTCGAGCGGAGGCACACAGCTGCCGATCTCGACGAGTGGTGCTACTTGTAACTCCTGACTTCAGAAATGCCCTTAATTCCGTAAGATGGAAAGACATTTTAGGCACACTAGACAATATTTTCTACGTGCGGAACTATATTTTACGGATATTGAGGGATTATCAGAGGAACCGCTTCTTGCTGTATGAAACACCAGAGTTTCAGAGGGGGATGGAGGTCACATTGGAGGTAGCCTAGGGAACCACTTAGGGTGCAACTTCTGGAACGCTTCCTATGATAGTCTTCTTAGACTCGACATGTCAAAGGAGTCGCGCCTACTCGGTTATGCAGATGTTGTCCCGGCGCTTGTTGCCGGATGCACAGTCAAACAGGCGCAAAGCAAACTTGGCATATTGATGCGCCGGTAAGCGCATGGGTGACTACTCACAGTTTCAACTTTGCACTGGAAAAACTGAAGCAGTCATCCTTACTAAAAAGATAATTTTTACCCTACGTTCCGTATCGATCGGCACGTCGATAATCGGGTCAAAACCAACGGTTGGACCGACTCTTGACTCAAAGATGAGCTTTTTTGACCAAGCTCAAAACAGCATCGGACAAGGCTACAGCTGTAGTTTTGACCTTAAGTCGGTTCATGGAAAATATGGGAGGTCTTACGTCTAGCAGGCGGCGTCTCTTGATGCGTTCAACGCAGTCTATTCTGCTTTACGGCGCAGAGGTATGGACTAATGCCCTTGGCAAGAAGGTATACCGTAAGCCTTTTGCACAAGTACAGAGATGGCTGCCATCTGTCTAACGCATTGCTTCTGAATCAGCCATGATGGTGATCGTGGGAGTGATCCCCGTTGCATTTCTTGCTAAGGAGCCTTGCTCGTGAAGAACGGCAACGTGCACTTGTTAACTCTCTTGGCAAAATGAGACTAGAGGCAGGTAGACACTGCAGCTTATTAGCAACTTAGGAGTGTGGTTGAATAGGAAACATGGGAAGATTGACAATAGCCAGAAAAAGTAACATGGAAGCACCCTTACCCAGTTTTTAAGTGGGAATGGAGGTGTTCAGTCTTACCTGCATAAGATTGGAAAGGCAGGATCTTCTGATTGTGTGTTTTGAAATGGAGTGGTGGACGACGCTCATCACACCTTTTTTTCTTGTGTAAGGTGGAATGGGATTCGTCGGCAGCTCTATTTAAACACAGGGGCAATCTCTGCAGACAACTTTGTCGAGGATATGATGAGGAGCGCTGACAGGTGATGTCGTGTTGCGCATTATGTTCGAGTTCTTCTCTCTACAAAGAGTATAGAGCTTGACCGAAGGAAGGGCCGGATGGCGTGGGTTCCTTGAACTAACAGTCCCTTCCTCCTCTCCCCTTCCGGCTGGTGAAAGGAATTTCCTGATTTGAAAGCTTCGAAAGCGGAAAAGCTTGGGGTCTAGCTCGAAGTAATGTGACAGACGTTGCAAGCTAGCTCTCTGACGATGGGGAGCGGTTTAGTTGGTAGTCCGACGACAACACTTTGTGCGTAAATGCATTCACCCATCCTACCCCGGAAAAAATAAATATACTGCGCTTGGAAAGGCGGCCAAGAATAGTCAATAAATGGCCAAAAGTCCTTTAGGATAACCGACCTAATAATCTTTACCGACTGGTCGGCCGTGGAAGACGAATTGGGCCTAGGGGTTTTCTCGGAAAACTTAGAATGTATCAGAAAAATGACAACCATATTCCAGGCAGGCATATATGCAGTTTTATTGGCAGCAGGGGCATGCAACATATATGGTGCGCAGAAATCTGGCTGACTGTACAAAACATTTCTGAAGTATGTGCCAGAGCATTCGAGAATCACAGGGTTATGCAGAAACTGACAGACCAGCTCGCCGAACTAGCATTTGGCAGCCGGCACCCACTGTCAAGTGGACTCTGAAAGGTGAAATTGCAAGCATCCGCGTAGCGGATTTCTATGTGGAGAAGGAAACTAAAATACTAGTACGGATGTTAACAAGGCGCTGCTTCTTAAACTACCACATGGATAAAATTGGGGTGGTGAACTTGGCTATAGTAGTCAATTTTAGCAGGATCGTCCTCTCGATCCTGCAAATAAAATGCAGCTGTCCGACCTCCTCAGATCCTAGACGAAAATACCTTGGAAGGGTTTTCTTTAATGAAGGATCTGCACACCCTTGGTTTCTGGAGGGTGATCTCAGATCCTCAAAGGTATGCCAAGGCTCTAGGCGGGATGCCATTGAACAGGGCGATTTTAGGGAGTAGTACAGTTCCTGCGAAACTAATAAGAGTCATCAAAATCAGCCTAGCTCTGATTCCACCAGTCCTGTATCATAGCAGGAAGATGTTCGCTATGAACCAGGTCGGAGGGAAAACAATCTTTGCTTTTCAATGTTGAGACCTCAGAAGAATCGTAGGCCCAGTGAGGGTAGATGGCGAATCTAATCCAAACAGTGAGTTGTACCTGTTATAAGACGAACCAGTAGCTCCATCAATATTAAGATTTGAAAGCTCCATTGGCCAGACTCTTTTTAGGTCCCTACTAAAAGGTAAGGTGAAAGGTAAATCACTACTTAGAAAACCCCGAAACAGATGAAAATAATCAGTGGACAACGCAACTACACGCTGACAGCCCGCTTTCCGAAATTTAGGGTATCCCATAAGGACTACTTTTGCCAACCATATACATAGATTTGTTACAAATTTTGCATTGGATATGACTTCGTTCTCATTTTGAATCTTTTATTATTTGCCAGGATCATGTTGGGGAAGCACATCATCAATTTTCTGCAAGTAGTGCAAAGATTTATGTATTTTGTCCGCTTGTTTTAGAGATACTGATTTTTTATCGCATCAGAAACGTGTAGTAAATATGAATAAATCCGATATGCTCGTAATAGAAAACGTAACTACATCTAATATCAAGTAACAGCGGGTTTCTTGCCCGCAAATTGTCCCTTGCATGCGACTACTCACAACCCGGCGTTCACACCATAAACAGGATACCTATCATAATATTCACTTGGTAGAACAACATTGAACGACATATCGTCCTCGCTGAGACGTCCTCCGTGAAAATAAACGACAAAAATAAAACTTGGTAAACACTATAGTCTGGGATTGCGAGCATAGATCATATCCAGCCATATATCCAGGCGAACGGAATAAGGACATGAACTGCTGTTTATGGCATCATATTTAGGGGTGATCAGGGGCTCGAGATATCTTGATAAATCGCATCATAAACAAATTTATCGACATCATAACACGGATATACAGAGATTTTATTGAAAAACGAACTACTTTAGGGATAAACGAGAAAATACGGGAAACGTCCTGGACCCGACTTCGGGGGTGAGTGAATGCTCGCTCTGGTAGGGAAATTGAAACGTTTCACATGAAAATCTTCAATGAAATTCGCTGAGTGAATGCAATAATTCGTTACCCGAGAGCTGAGAACCGAGAACTGTGATAGTTGAACTGGCAAGGATAAATGGGATAACAGTGTTGCATACTTTATTCAGTTGTTCCTGTGCCAAGTTGTTGGCAGTCTGTGTTAATGTGGCGAAGGGAATTCGATCGAATTAAAGCACTTTAAAGATAAACAATTGGCAGGGTAAATGCATCCTGGCAGGATTCGATTGCTTGTGAAGTTCAATGAGAAGTGCAATCAGTTTAATCGAATCCTGAATTGGCTGGAACAAAACCGGACCAGTATTTTGTGATTGATTGCTCCACTCGGTCGAGCTCTCGACCTGCGGCGTATATCACTTTCAATGATTGTGAATTGAATAAAGTCGTTTGTTTGTCAGACATTCCAAATAAATTTCGGAGGAAAACAATTTTTTAACTGGAACCATAGATGAAAAGTGATATTTATTTTATTAATTGAATTCTTTGAAGTTTCAGGAAACCTCGAAAGTAGAGAAAACAGTCCCAGGAATATCTGAATGAACTTCGCCTACTATAAAGGGTTATATCGCCTACTGAGAGTAAAATTTTAATCATCGAAATTCAGCTCAAATTTAAATTCTAAATTGATGGAAATCTACTTGGAAAATATTGAAAATTCATCATTCATAATAGATATATGCCCTAATGTATCTTTCAGGGCTTCCTCATTCAAAAATTGACCATGGCATCCCCCATAAAAAGTTATGAAGCCCCAGATTGGGGCTATTTTCATGTCAATGGGGTTTAACTTTGAACCCAATCCCCGCAGGCGGGGAAGTCTTCTCTCCCCAAGCTCGTGAAAAAACCTCGGGGATCACCCTCCTTTGAAAGTTATCCATACCATACCATATCATCATGGTAAACTTAGATTTGCCAGCCCTCAGAAAGGAAGGAAGGGGATTGGCAGAGTGTACAAGAGGGAGAAGAAAGTCCCCCTTTGTTAGTAGCATCATAACTTGCCAAGGAGTCAAGCAGCCATTGCGATTTTTCTATGGGGTTAGTGAGGGCTTGTGAGAGAAGACCTCCCGCTTCTTGCTCCATATCCTCATTTACCAAGCTAGGATTGGGTTCACGATTAAACTTCACGGTTATAACAATTCGATGAGCAATTACCTTCTAAGTGGGTAGGGCTGGCCGCCGCAAATCTTTAACGGGGTTAAAGCAGCTTAGACAGTAGAGTACGGTTAATAATTCAAATTTTAAGTGGGTTGATCGCCACGAGTTTTAATTTGGCTTAAAGAGGAGGCACTGCTGCATTCCCTCCCCATAAACTTTCCACCTTTTCGGGGGATAGGGTCACAATTTCAACCTTTACCGTATTTTTTCTTAGAGCCTTAACAATGGGAAAAGGGCTTTTCGCAAACCCTAGAATAAACATTCATTGTTCAGCGGCGAAAAATCGGTGTGCCAAAATATCAAAAGTACTAGTGTTAAAACACGTGGCCAAATTGCTAGCTACGAAATCTTGTTAATTGTCTAACTTGCGGCCTTGCGATTTTCTCCTCTTTGGCAATTTGATAGTGAAAACCCATAGCTCTTTCTCCTAACTTGTGAGTTTGGGCTCAAGAATACCCTCAAAGTATTCGCCAATTGTTGTAAAAGGCGACTGAAATGGTTTGAACTTTATATGGTTGTCTTTCACTTCTTGGTGGGATACAGCACGTCAACCACACCTAGGCACTATCGCCCGTGGTTTCCTAAAACGTGCTTCAGCTTCTCCACGATTTCCCGAGACGCTCGCACTGCTCCTTCACTGTTCTGGGCCAATTGCTCTCGGGGCGACCCGCTCGTTGGCATCTTGGGAGAGTGGATTCCATTGCATGGCATAGCCTGCAATGCAATTGTTGCTCCTCCTTATTGTGTGACCTATCCACAGCCACTTTCGTCTTTCTATCACATCACATACGAGTGCCAAGCCTGTACGCCGACCAAGTTCCTCGTATGAGATAGTGTCAGGTCAGCGTATTCCGATGATAAGGCATAGGCAGGTATTGACAAAAGCTTGGAGCTTTTGAGTAACAGTGGAGTTCACTTTCCATGTGATATATAGCAACACAGAAAGAACACTAGCACAGAACAATCTCAACTTGTGTTGAGATAACTGCATTTCCAGATTTTAGACAGATCAACGATCGTTAATGTCCTTCACAGGACCATCGAAAGATTTGCGACCACACGTAACTTCTTTTGTGATACGGTATAAAGTTCTGAAATCATTGCGGTCTGACCAACGCAATAGCAAATTCTCATCTGTAACGGCGAACACTTCTCGGGATTTCGCTCAGTATCGGAGTTCGAGCGCGTTACGCCCACCATCACTCGCAGCCGTCAGTAGAGACTTGAACACCTTTCGTTTATCAATCCGCTTCCATGACTCCGCAGTCAGCCAAATCTTATGACGCCCTTTCGGGACGTGGCCGACGACCTGTGCACCCGAGAAAAGAGTATTTTTGATGGTGGCCCAATGCTCATCGATATTCTCACGCGCGTTACTCAGTAGATCTGCCGTCCGATCAGCAAGCTCAGCAAGACTCTCCTACTGTCGTGCGACAGCTGGGTCATACAAGCGGATGCTTAACTTCGGGGGTGGCAGCTCTCCAACCTCGCAAAAAGTGGTGGACGCAACACGCCACCGAACGTAAGTGACCGTCAGATGGTGATCACTTTCGAGGCCGATGTCAGCGCCTCCCTTGCTACCAGCCCATGCTAATGCCCAGAAGATAACTCTTAAAACTACTGCTGATCGCGAAGTGGTCGATCTGGTTGTTCGTACGTCGTCGATCTGTTGAAACCCAACTGACCTTATGGCAAGCGTTGTGCGCGAACAGTGTGCCACCAATGACAAAATAGTGGAAGTTGCAGAAATCCACAAGCCTCCCACAATCGCCGTTACGGTCACCAAGACCGCGCTTTCCTATCATATGTCCGAGCCAGGTTTTGTCAGATGCCATCTTGGCATTCAGATCACCCATCACGATCACAATGTCACCTTTAGGAAGCTTTCCCCGAACCGCGGTTAATTGCCCATTCAAAGCCTCCACTATATCGGAACCTCCGTTGGTGAGTAGCATTTTACAATTGTGAAGTTCCTCTGGACCGAAATCTTGTAGTTGCCAGAAATCGGTATTCGTCAGAAGCAACCCGACACCGGATTCACGTCTGCTACCGTTTGGCTTTTCACATTAGTGTGGCAAGAGGGGAGAGGAGTATTCTCCAGAGTTCCACCATCTTATTTCGCTTAGGCCCAAAATGTCTAGTTTATATCGCTGGAATTCTCGCTACCGTTGTCGAGGAGCGTGTGAAACCAGAAACCAACCATAGTTCGTTTTCTATAAGGAAAGGTCCTTGCTTTGAGGTCAGTTCCTCTCCGGGGCGTTATTGACGTTTCGATAGCAGTAAAGTTTCAAAATTTGTAGGTTGCTAGCTCACAAATTTCTATCCCTTTTAGTCGTTTCTTACGACAAGCAGGGAACGTTTTAACCTCCCAACTTACAGGGCGGTTACGACCTTGGTTATTGTAAACGGTTTATGATCGATTTCTGGAATGTGCGCTCCTAGAAAATTTTATCGGGGGCCCTACAATACCCGCTTTCTTCGACTTGTTCAAGAATTCCGGGGATATAGGCTGGACATTTTAAACTTAAGTAGGATGAAGTGGTGGAACACTGGCAAGTATTTTTCCCCTCTCTTGCTGGATTGTGGTTTTATTTTCTGGAACGCGAAATTTACATTTTACTCGGGGAAGTGATGGTGAAGCAAGGTATTGATGAGCGTACCGACAAGTGAAAAATTTGTAGACTACTGCAGGTCATGGGCAGCACATTGTCAGAGCACAGGGCCTGCCACGAGGTTAGTTAGGATATAATTGACCGGCAACGAACATCTAACCAGATCGACCATATAGTGATTGGTAGTAGATTTATGAGCTATTTACTGACAGTACGTAACCAAAGATGGGCTGACATCAGCTTCGTCTTCGCACCACTCCTAGGATCGTGACTCCTAGAAATCATTTACTTATTATCTACAGCCTGTCCCTGGCTAGAGCTAAGTAATAACAGAGGAAGTATCTGAGGGTTTCTTCCTCCTCTCCGCCACTTTGAAGCTGCGAATTGTAGGGTATCCTGAGACTGGCTGCATGATCTCCTATTGCCGATTGCCCTGTATAAACCACTCTTCTACACACTCTTAGCGCTTGGGGTGAGATTTAGCAATGGGCCTTCTTTAGCGCAAGTGGCAGTCTTCGCCTTCGTATGGCTGTTAAACAGTCTGAATAGATCCCACCTCTCACAGTTGCCATCGGGACAACGTCTGTGTCCGCCGAGGAGTTGTCAACAGCGGACTTTCCCTTATTGAATGGCTGGTCAGAATGACTTTGTGCAGCTTGGGGTTCGGACTCTGTTCTATATTCCACAGGGCTCGAGTAACCCCAGTATCGCGACTTAGAAAATACTTTCGAATCCCGGAAGACTGTACGACCGGTTGCATTGTATGTATCTGGTGAATCTGCCGCAACTACACAGACTAATGTTGATCCCTCATAACTTCTTCACCGGTCTCCCACTCTGCTTGGAATAAAAAACCCACAGAAGAATGCTTTTTGAAGTTCTGTTTTTATGTAGCGTAGTTCGCTGGGAATGCCCAGTTTTCAGGGTACTTCGTCTAAGATATTACTAGCGTTTTGCTCACGGGGTCTGACAGCACTGCAAGCTATTACATATTTAATATGGAACTCGAAGGGAGGGGGGGGGGGGGGGGGGGGGGTACAGGAGTTCATTGAGGTCTTCTGCCGGATCGAATTGCAGTCCGCCAGTGCATCGTAATGTACTCCGTGGCCAAAGAAATTTCACTATTGTTTGGGTGAGGGAACCTGGCAACAGCTGCCAATATCTGTCGTGCACCGCATTACGAAAGAGTTTACATGTGGTCGAAATCCGTCCGTTGGTGCTGTCAGGGACGTTAATGCTAAGCTTCTTATCTCCGTAATAAGTAACTGAAGATGTGGTAGGAGCACCATACTACTGAAGCATATTTGATGATTAGCGCCGGTGGAGGAGTTATACAGAATGGCTGATGAATGAATGTCTTTGAACTGCTAAGAGGAGCGAGGAGCGAAACCAGAGATCCTATAAGATTGGTTGTGGACATCATATAGTGCAACTGAAGCTTGCTGTCGAATATTGCGGCATGATCTTTATAAGAGGAAATGACTGAAAGAGGCTCACTATTCAGGTAACTATTAGGACAGCAGATTTCAGTTCTAAGAGACGCAACTGCTGAGAGAGACCCTATTTATTTTACCACATAAGTAATACCTCAACCAGGAAAGAATATATTGTGGAAAACCCTATGAACTAGCCTTTTTGAGAAGGAGAATATAGCCAAGAGAGGTTTGGATAAGTCACTGTAGATTGTGTGCACTTCTTCCTTTTAATCAAAGGATCAAGTTAGTTACGGTCCAGGACTACCTTTGAAATTTGTGCCTCTCCTTCGCAAATAAATGTCTGAAGCAAAACAAAAGGTAATGTTTGACATATCTCCCCAGAATTAGAGAATTTTATATGCCGAAAATTTGCAGCTCGGCACTTCATGTATGAAAGGTACTGTGGATTTTTTCTGGAGACTACTAGGGTTCTTGATGGTTTCCTCTATGCGAAACTCGTAGTGAGTGTGCATTAAATAAGGCAGGTTATCGGCTTTAATATTCTAGTGACATTCTATGTATATGTAATGTCTTAGGGTGTTGTAAATTTACGTGAAACAACCAATTTGGACCTATTATGAGTTTGTTATTAATGGTGGGATTTCCAGCAAACTTTCCATTCTGATGCGTCATATTATTTTGAGTATTTTGAGACCTGAATGTTATATAGGGGCATCAAGACGATTTTTTTTTTGATTTTCCGGCTGTTTAGTTTCTGAGAAATACCTCTAAGTCCGCCACTCTCTCACTTTGAAACTGACATCAAAATTGCAACTTCCCCTGAAATGTAAAAGAGAGAGACATTCTATTTGATAAATGGCGTGTGGGTTTTCAGTATCAGCCTTCCCACCAAATTTTGCGTCCGCGGATGGCCCTGCTGAGAAAAGTGTGTTTGACTGGAGGCAGAAAGACAGATAAATACACAAATAATAGATTGCTTTCAGTTATTATGAGCCAATGACTGATAATATTGACTTTGTAAAGCTAGATCAACCACTGATGCCATTAACTTGGTTACTGGCTTGGCCAAAAATGCTATTCACCCAACTGCTAATAGCAGCAAATACGACGTGATAGTGACCTTGCCAGCGTAGTCTTTCGCTAGTATTGCTCCTACTGATTTGCTAATGTCGACAGTTATTTGCAAGAACGAAAACTCTGGTGTGATATCAATGGTGGGCGTATGGTCTATGCTGGTTTGAAAAAAATAAATAACTTAAAATTCTAGTTCACGAAATTATGTTAATGAAGGCAGGGAAAAAGGTCGAAAAAAGGCGTAACTTTCCTCCTGGGGTTGTTAGAATGGTGGTTCTGGACATTCGACGGGGTCTGCGGCGGCTGAGATGGTTCAGTCTGCAAGAGCGGTGATTCTGGCTGCACGAAATAGGTAGGTTTCAAGTGGTCTTTGAGAGGGTATTTGCAACCTGGTTATTATTTACGATGGAAGTATGGGCGTCAAACCTTTTAATAACTCAAGGCAGGTCCGTGTATGGCTCGGATTCGTAGGGAGAAAAATCTTTTGAATATGAAAGTAGGATGGTATGCATGCTCAGATACTAGTACCGGGCCAATAGTTCTAAAGACGATTCACAGGTTTTGAAACGCGGAGCTACGAACCGTAACCAATATCAGCCGCAGAAGCTTGCAGATCCTTTTGGATCTAGGTCAATTCCTAAAGGCGTTTGGAGCCATGGAATCCCAGGCGTGCATTTTAGGAAGGCCTTAACCATTCCGTTGGCCTGCGGGTGATAAAGCGTCGTGTGAATGTGCTTTATCACCACGAAGTGGTTTAACTGGACGAGGAGATCAGCTTCAAATTGGAGACCTTGATTCGTGGTGATGTAAAGAGGGGAGAGGAAATGGAGATTCAGTGATAGAATATGGTCCGTTTGAGGGTGGGATCCGTCGTATTCGGGAGTTGAACGGTTTCTGATAAGACAACTCTCATAGTCTCGCAAAAAGAAAGCCTGATGAAGTTTACGTGGATGCCTTTGAAGCGAGCGTCAGCGTTTTCAAGTTGTGACGGTGTACCTTAGAGATTTGACGAGGTACGCATTATTTGGCTCAGCGCAAGGCATCCTTGCGAAGATTTGACCATAAAACCTTGAGCGCTACACGCTTAGCTGTGGCCCGACCGATTGGGTGTGATTTTTGATGACCGGTGTCAAGAGCTTGGCAGTGGTGTGGAAGGCCGCAAGTCGGTTCAACTCGATTAGGTTCGGCCGTTACTTGCATTTCTACTGCGCCCCGTTGATAGCTCAGAAACTCAAAGTAGTGGTCACAGAGACCATTTCTAAGCAGATAGACCGTTTGCCATAATGTTTTGGTCGCGAGACTAAACGAGCCTTTTCGAAGCGCTGTGTTACCGCGAAGGTGGTCGTTGCCGAATATGAATTGGCGCCTCTACAGAGCGGTAGCGGAAGTGGCAAGAAGCTCCCAGTTGTACCTGCAATGTCATGTTACAACTTCTGACAACCTCCTGGTGAAAAAATATAATAGAATCTGCGTACTGTCAACTCATTGTCGGTCTAAAGCCGCGTCCGTAGCTACGTTGGAATGGAAGGGTCGCTGTGCAAGGCTATCTGTTGAGTACATGACAGGAAAGCCAAAGTGTCAGCGGTGCCGACCCCGTACCTGCAGCGCCCAAAAACGCCAGCTACACCTGTTGTCCAGCTAATTTTAGACTTTCTGTCAGCGAGCCCGTCCTTAGAAGTGACTGGTATTTGGGAGGAGGCTCATTGCAGATTGACGACCCAGAATACTCAGCTATTCTCTTGGAGCAAGTTCTCTATTATGGCCAGCGGGTGTGGGTCTGGGTAAGTGACGGTGTTTAGTTGGCGATAGTCACCTGTAATACATCAGTAGCCGCCAGCGTTGGGCACCATGTGCAGAGAGCAACATGGTGTGAACCTGTGGGGTCGAGCGAGCGTGCAACCTGTGGAAAAGCTGGGGAAGTCAAGGAGCTGGGATATCGTAGGTCGATGATTAATTCGTGGTACTCAAGTGTCAAGGTCAAGGTTCAAGCTGATAGGCTGAACTGGTGGCTGAAGTTCTGTTGCGTGCTTGCAACAAAGGACTCTGCTTGGCGAATGGTCTGGCGATGAGCTGTTTCGCGATAATGGAGAGCACAGAGCTGAAGTACTTCAGGAAACAAGTTGGAATGCTTACTTTTTGCTTTAAGTATTTGTTCGTTTCCGCGGCTGAGCGGCTTAAATCTGACCCGACAGTGTCGGGGTTCAGGGTGGAAAGCAGCAGGTTGTAACGTATGGCGTCGTTGGTTACTTTATGCGCCCGAAACTGAGTTTCCACTTGGAAGACACAGGTCCTGGTTGACAAGTTAGAATGGTGGGGCCAGGGCCAGCCACGTTGATCTCGCTTGTGTGCGCCGTCTGTTGCAAACTTGCGATCTGCTGCACTTTGAGCTATGCAAAGAGCCAAATCCACTGAGCATCGTCACAGGCGTGAAAAACAAAAGGATCTCAAAAACAGGTTCCAAACTCTTGAGCTATGTAGCGAAAGAAGGTGCGGTTTATTTTCAGGACCGCTAGGTTGCAGCTCTTCTCCGCATGGGAGTACGGCTCCAGCAAGAGTGCCGAATTTACGAGGGCCACGGTATACTTGAAAGCTGATTATAGCTGGGATGGTGAACTCGATCCAGCTGTATACAGCTTTAGGGAGCGTCATCAACGGACTATGGTCTACGGAAGAACAGCTCTTAGGGTGAGTTATACCTTCAGGTCTGCCTCAGATGATGCGGCGTTCATCATATCCGGAATGATGGCCACTGACATCTTGACAGATGAGGTGACGATAATCGATATCTTGGTAGACGAGGTGATGACCATATTTAACGGGAAGTCCGCCTTTTTTGGGAGACGAAGAAAGCTGAAAAGGAGAAATCTATGAATAGATGGTAATAACCATGGATCGGTCCCAAAGAGACCAGTGGAAACAAGTAGATACTTGACATGGCAGAAAGGTTAGAAGGAAATTAATCTCCACCAGTATTTCTAAAGTTCCAAAGTTTACCTGCCCTTGCAGGTGCATTCAATGGCCTTGTAATCTGACATTTATATCACGCACTGAGCTGCATATACCAGCTGCATATACCAGCCATCAATCCGTCAATAAAAGCCTATGGAAATGTCGTTGTATTTGTATATCCTCTAATTATACCTCATTTAAGCTTTCAATAATTAACTGATATTCCGCTTTGTATACAGTTCAGAAATTACAAGCCATCTATGACAAATTTACAAGATTTTATCAACCAGTTGCTGTTTATCATCGACAATCCTCTCCTGTTCGACATGTGGTGACCAAACTCACCAGAACATTGCACCAATGAAAAATAAAATTACATCCTAACGGTAGCCTTAAACCCTTTGACGAAAGAGTAGATTTTTGAATAGAACCGCATTGGCTCCTGTCAGGTGAGGTGGAAGCAAAGCAGATGTCCTGTATGTGCTACATTTGCTGCTAATTCCAGCTTTTGACCCAAATCAGGATAAGCTCATGAATGACTAAACACCATCACCTCCAGGATACCGAATCCTGATGCATGAAAATACTCAACCCTAGTCTCCAGGGGCAGATGGATTGGCATAAACATTCAGGATACATCAGTCCAGGATAATACGGCCTACCCTGGCCGGCAGTCCTAACGACTCATATATCACGCAATTATGGACAGTTGGTGATTTGGTACGCATTTGACTAAAAATATTGTCCTTGCGATGTGGCATTGGATCACGTTCGTATGTCCTCGTCCTCGATTGTGTCCTTTTGAGTCGAAAGGATTGTGTGGGTTTATCTGGCCATTTCTGAATTTTGTTATAAAGTGGGGGATTCAATGAATATTCACCGTGCAATGTTAAAGGGGCGTTTCGCAAGCAGGAAAATAAAGTATTGGGAGAATTCTTTATGAAGGAGTATGTTTGGTGGATTCCAGGCAGGACCACCCGGACAAGGAGTACGTTTTGCATATGCCCAAACTGCAGTGGGAGTTAGGAGAGCAGGATTTCTTTCGATAAGTAAAATGAAGGAGTTATTATCTGAAGGACTTATGGTTGGTGTCCTGAGGTTTAAATCACTTTCATCCATTTGAGAGGAGACACCCCTTACAAATGCAAATCGGATAAGTTTAACCACTATTTGAATGGGTGGTGGTGAGTGCGTGTTTCCACTGCCCCCAGATTTCCGTTCTAAATATTAAATTGTGGCTTCATGCCGCTGTGCACACAGATTGAATATTTTAATGGTGGCTAATGGATAGATTTATGATGAGCATAAGAGACAATTTGCGTGGTAATTAGATCATACCTTGGTCACTATTTGATAGTTGTTTTTGACGGTTCGATGACAAAGTGGTAATTGTTGACGGTTATAATGCCATCGGGCAAATATTTCACCGCGGGGTCCGCTAATTCCACTTAATTGCAAAGGACAGTATGAAAATAACATCGTTGATTAGCGAAAACATTAATCATTGGCGTTTATAGTTGAGTTTTAATATTGAAATTTGGTTTTTATAAAGGTAACATTTGGTAGCCCTATGGGTATCAATGGAAAAATAAGTAGGAGTGCGTAATGTAATGGCCAATGAACTGTAATATAAGTCCTGCTTATATTTCAGCAGATAGTTTGACTGTAGGGAGGGTAGTCAAGGGGCTCGCAATGCATTTTTCAGTACATCTTTTGTCAAAACCTAGTTCAAATGTTGTCATTGAAATAGGCGGGTTATCGGTTGAGCTTACTTACCTTTTACTTCACTGATATTAAAAGTACTGCACTTAGTTTATGTTGTTTCTAAATTTGTTGTAATTCCTTAATTTGCTGACCCTGATAGATCGAAACTTTTTTAGGAATTTTTTTTTTTCAATTATGGTACATCCGGTTGATCCTTTTGACAGCAATAGCACCTCGACAGCGCCATGAAAATGGGAAATAGAAAGGTGCATTATACCAATTTGGTTCTGCACTACTAATATACAACCTTCCCTGAAGTCTGAGTGAAGTGTAGGTGAATGTGCACATTATATTTATTCCATTTTGGTATCGACATAATTTTACCAATGATACATCTGAATTCTTTACATTCTAATGAAGAATTTTATTTTATTTAAAGATTTCCGACCAACTATTATATATATCATGAAATGC
The DNA here is from genome assembly GCF_905115235.1 of Hermetia illucens. Classification (NCBI taxonomy): domain Eukaryota; kingdom Metazoa; phylum Arthropoda; class Insecta; order Diptera; family Stratiomyidae; genus Hermetia; species Hermetia illucens. The sequence goes on along the minus strand of NC_051853.1, from coordinate 13,808,661 downwards.
ATAAGACCCCCCAAATAATATCTAGAACTCCCCGAGGAGTTGGAGTGAATCCATAAAGCCACTTGACTACAACTTACTTCCAGATGTTCAATGCTCTAAATATAGCAATCTACATTTCAGGAACTTCTCTCCTTCTAACTTCTCTCCTTTAGATTTCCAACGCTTATTAAGCTTTTTATTTCACTGCAATTTTCGGCGGCCGAATTTTGTCTACTCATGTGCACCAAAGCTAATGTATCAATCTTGATGGTACCAGCCTTCCCCTTCCATAATTTAAAGTCATTTGGATGTTGTTGAAACTTAGATTCCAGTTAGTTTGGAAACATTCGGCTTTAGTTGGGATCCATTCACAAATTAAATTTGAATTGATGAACTACTGAATGAAATTGAAATTTTCGCCCGAAAAAATAATTTCAAGTACTGTATTAGTACATCCAGCTGACCTTATGATAGCAATAGCATGACAGTATTGTCAACTAATCCCAATGTATTAAATCTGCATTGCGCTCAGCAAGTGGGGAGCCAAGAAGCAGGAAATTTTATTCAAATTATTTTTTTTAAACGTAAAAAACTGGTATGTTTGCTTGCTACGTTAAAGGCAGTGGTTCTAATAATACTCGAAACAATGGAATGGCCTTTCAGAAGTTAGATCCATAAGGCCTTTTTTCGCGTACCTTGATACTTACTACATCAATATCTTACTAATATTACTTTACTCTACTTTAGGGTTGTCTTGATCATTATCTCTTGTTTTGTGGAATAAATTTTTGTATTGGCTTTGGAGCCGTTATTGCGACGTCGATGTCTTCTTCTAGGAGGAAGTGCAGCTGATTAGCTAAGGTGCACTTAAAGATTTATTCGCAATTCATCATCATCAACGGCGCAACAACCGATATCCGGTCTAGGCCTGCCTTAATATGGAACTCCAGACGTCCCGGTTTTGCGCCGAGGTCCACCAATTCGATATCCCTAAAAGCTGTCTGGCGTCCTGGCCCACGCCATCGCTCCATCTTAGGCAGGGTCTGCCTCGTCTTCTTTTCCTACTATAGATATTGCCCTTATAGACTTTCCGGGTGGGATCATCCCCATCCATAACCTATTGAGCCGGATTTTATCCACAACCGGACGGTCATGGTATCGCTCATAGATTTCGTTTCCGAGGAATACATGAGGACTGGCAAGATCATAGTCTTGTACAGTAAGAGCTTTGACCCTATGGTGAGACGTTTCGAGCGGAACAGTCTTTGTAAGCTGAAATAGGCTCTGTTGGCTGACAACAACCGTGCGCGGATTTCATCATCGTAGCTGTTATCGGTTGTGATTTTCGACCCTAGATAGGAGAAATTGTCAACGGTCTCAAAGTTGTATTCTCCTATTCTTATTCTTCTTCGTGTTTGACCAGTGCGGTTTGATGTTGTTGGTTGATTCGTCTTCGGTGCTGACGTTGCCACCATATATTTTGTCTTGTCTTCATTGATGTGCAGCCCAAGATCTCGCGCCAATCAGCGCTTGCTCGATCTGGATGAAGGCAGTTTGTACGTCTCGGGTGGTTCTTCCCATGATGTCAATATCGTCAGCATAGGCCAGTAGTTGTCCGGATAGCTGAGTGGTTAGAGCGCAAGGCTGTCGTACGGAAGGTCGCGGTTCAAGTCTCACTGGTGGCAGTGGAATTTGTATCGTGATTTGACGTCGGACACCAGTCGACTCAGCTGTGAATGAGTACCTGAGTCAAATCAGGGTAATAATCTCGGGCGAGCGCAGTGCTGACCACATTGCCTCCTAGTGTACCGTTACGGTCTTGAATGAAGTGCTCTAACACACTTCAAGGCCCTGATCCAACATGGATTGTTGCGCCAACGATTATTATTATTATAGGCCAGTAGTTGGGTGGACTTGAAGAGGATCGTACCTCTTGCATCACGGATCACTTTCTCGAGGGCCAGGTTAAAAAGGACGCATGATAGGGCATCCCCTTGTCGTAGACCGTTGTTGATGTCGAATGGTCTTGAGAGTGATAATAATAATAATCGTTGGCGCAACAATCCATGTTAGATCAGGGCCTTGAAGTGTGTTAGAGCACTTCATTCAAGACCGTAACGGTACACTAGGAGGCAATGTGGTCAGCATTGCGCTCGCCCGAGATTATTACCCTCATTTAACTCAGGTATTCATTCACAGCTAAGTCGACTGGTATCCGACGTCAAATCACGATACAAATTCCACTGCCACCAGTGAGATTTGAACCGCGACCTTCCGTAGGACAGCCTTGTGCTCTAACCACTCAGCTATCCGGACACTTGAGAGTGATCCTGCTGCTTTTATCTGGCCTCGCACAATGGTCAGGGTCAGCCTAGTCAGTCTTATTAATTTCGTCGGGATATCGAATTCTCTCATGGCCGTGTACAGTTTTACCCTGGCTATGCTATCATAGGCGGCTTTAAAGTCGATGAAGAGATGGTGCAACTGTTGTCCATATCCCAACAGTTTTCCCATCGCTTGCCGCACAGAGAAAATCTGATCTGTTGCTGATTTGCCTGGAGTGAAGCCTCTTTGGTATGGGCTAATGATGTTCTGGGCGTATGGGGCTATCCGGCCTAGCAAGATAGTGGAGAATATCTTATAGATGGTACTCAGCAACGTGATACCTCTATAATTGCTGCACTGTGTGATATCTCCCTTTTTATGTATGAGATAGACAATGCCTCGTTGCCAATCGTCAGGCATTGATTCGCTGTCCCATACCTTGAGCACAAGTTGATGAACCACTTGGTGTACCTGGTCGCCTCCATATTTAACCAATTCGGCTGTAATTCCATCGGCTCGCGCCGACTTATGATTTTTTAGCCGGTGAATTGTCCGTCGTCTTCAGTTGGTGGGACCTCCAACTCGCCGATGTTCTGGTTGTTCAGTAGCTCATCAAAGTACTCAACCCATCGCTCTAATATGCCCATTCTGTCGGAAATCAGGTTTCCCTCTTTGTCTCGACAGGATGAGCATCGAGGTGTATAAGGCTTCATCCTGCTGACATGTTGGTAAAACTTCCGCGCCTGGTGCGGTTGCTCCCTGTACTTTTCTAGTTCACGGACTTGTTGGTTCTCCCAGGCTTCCTTTTTCCGTAAGCCCAAGTATGATTTTGATATCATATCTGGGACAGGCTTCGAGGGTTCGTTCTACTGCCTCGTAGAAAGTATCCTTCTCCGACTCTGCAGTCTCCTCTGTAGGGGCGTGAACGTTTATGAGGCTTATATTTCTAAACTTGTCTCGCAAGTGCAGAGTGCATAGCCGTTCGCTTATGTTTTCGAAGCCGATAACAGCAGGTTTCATTTTTTGGCTGACTAAGAAACCTACTCCGAACACATGGTTTACTGGATGACCGCTATAATATATGGTGTAGTGGCTCTTCTCCAGGAAACCGGTCCCTGTCCATCGCATCTCTTGCAACGCTGTTATATCAGCCCTATATTGGGACAGGGTATCGGCTAGCTGCTGGTCAGCTTCATCTCTGTACAGAGAGCGCACGTTCCATGAGAAAATGCGCAAATCTTTATTCCGTGTTCGTTGCCGGGTCCGTCGTTTTAAAATCCGTCCTGTCCGAGGCTCCTGTTGTGGCTTCGTGACGAGTTGTTTTCCGTGTAGGGTTGTCAGCCCTACCCAACCCCCAACCTGGAGGACCAGTTGTTACAATTTGTCCCATTTTTAGGCGCGGGAGACTCGCTTTCATCCTTCTGCAGCTTTTCGTTAAGAAAGAGCTTCCAGCGGTCACCACGTGGAGGTGGAGATAGGGTTTGGTAGTAGAGCTGTTGGTGTTGGTTCAGCAGGCATTTCCCAGGTTTTATGCTCCATCGTGGGTACCAATCCACGTTTCGCCTTGGGACCTATACTACCCTTTGACCACCGCAATTCCTTCAGCATTATATGTTTGAGGAGAATTGGTCATCGCATGCTATAATGTTGAACGTTTAGCGACCAGAGATGATTTCCGCGTGCAGGTGCTCGATAAGCATCACTAAAAGGATCTTCACCTCCGGCGTTGGTTGCATAGGGGGATTGCGGCGTCATATGTATGTGACTCCTGGCCCCGTCCCTGAAGCGTTTGACAGTTCGAGACTGGTTGGCCGGCAGTTAGTATTTCCCAGTTTGTAGGGGTTGCTTGGCGTCCGAGCTCTTGCACACTCTGCTCCGCTTTTGCTGCAGTTCGACCCGGTTTTGATGTCAATTGCATTTGAAGTCACTGGGCTTTACCTTCTATTAGTTTCCCAGGCATTTGCTGTTATATTTTTCGACAATAGTCGACAGTCCCGGCTTCCTTATGTAGGGCTTTCAGGTAGTGGCTCTTAAGCAGCAATCTAGTGGACCTTCACTTCTTAGCCGGTTTCCAGTGGCTGATATTTTTCTAGGCGGTATCGCAAGTTTCGAGTTAGGAGTACTATGGCTGGTACTCGCTGTATCCAGTTTGCCAGCTTCAAATCCTTCCCCTCGCCAGCCTATAGTCCGTCTGCCGCTTTGCTCCAGAGGGCCCATGCAGTTGGTTTCAGAACAGTGATGTTGCGGCTGGCACCGGCTGTACTGTCCCCGATGGCTACTATTTTCTGGCTGGATATCAGCAGCTCGTCCACCGATGATGCGCCTGACATCATCACCCCTTCTTCTATTGTCCGTTTTTTGTATTTATTTGTTGAGTCCATGCCTTGGTCTAACGAGTAGTCGGGAAAAATGTCCACCCTGGCTAGCCCGCCACAGAATCGTTAGCAATTATTTTAGGGCTGTAATTCCTTGCGCCCAACACTAAATCGTCTAGAATCTCTTCATATAGCGCTGGGAGAAACATACCTACTGCAGATATAGATTCAGTAGGTTTTTACCCTAACAGAATTGTAATTGATCTAAGTTTGCAACTTGGCCGACTGAACGAAACATTCCTGATGTGGGTGCCGGGGCACTCTAACATCGCCGGTAATGAGGAGGCTGATAGACTGGCTCGCCGAGGGTCTGGATCCACAATGGTGGGGCCAGAAGCAGCTCTTGGAATCCGACCATCTACTGTCAAGTCTACTCTGAAGGGTGAAATTGCAAGGATTCACGCAACCGAGTGGAGAAATTTGGACACTTGCCGCCAAGCGAAAATCCTTGTGAAGGAGCCTAGGGCAACTAGAGCGGCATTTTTGTTGTCCCTTAAGAAGTGGGACATGAGAACCCTAGTCGGGCTTTTGACGGGACACTGCCCTTTAAACTACCATATGGAAAAGATTGGGGTAGTGGTTTCGGCTGTGTGCAGCCAATGTGAGGAGGAGGAGGAGACTGCCTTCCTGCACTTTTTATGCAGCTGCCCGGCATCCTCAGATCTCAGACTCAGACACCTTGGCAAGGTTTTCTTCAATGAAGAATCTGCACACTCTCTGCCTCTTGCGAATGTTCTCAGATTCGCTAAAGCCTGCGAACACCGTAGGCGGGAAGCCATTGAATAGGCAACTTACGGGGATAGTACGATGGGCCTAATAATGGCCTAAGTGCTCGGAGCTGCGGCTCCCCCCAGTTAACTAAACTAACTAACTAAGTTTGCAACCTATACACCTTTTCTAACTTATTGCAGAAGTCAGCCACTGACTTTTCGTTGTAGGATAGGAGGATATATCTTCTTTCCTGGAAGCAATCATTATTTCTGACGAGATTTTCCTTCTGTCTTCTTCCTCTTTTTGTTGCTTACCCTTATCCGTTCTTCTGGTTGCTGAGATTCTACTGCTAAACTATCTACTCCCCATATATTTTTGAAGGCAAAATTTTCTTTAATAAAAGGAGTTTTTTGAACTTGACCGTCATCCCAGTGCGCACTGGCTCTCTTCATTTAATCGCTTTCTTGTGAGGAGCTATCGCCACCGTCCCCCAGGTCACTTTTTTTGGAAGTAGGGTAGATCGATGCGTTGAACTCTTGCAATAGTACGCCGTCGAACTACCAGCTAAATACCTTCCTGTCATCGGAGAGCTAGCCTGGAACTGTTTAACACGTTATTTCGGGCTAGCCCTCCTGATCTCCCGGCTCCGGGAGCTTTCAATTTTGGGAATTCCTTTCGCCAACGGCAGGGAAGAAGAGAAAGAGAAGTGTTAGTTAAGGGAACCCCTTGCCATCCGGTATCTCCGCCGGTCGAGCTCAATCTTCTTCGTGATATGAAGAGCCCTTACATAATGCGTAACATGACTCCATTTGCCAGAGCTCCTCAGAATTTCTTTGAAAATGTTGTCTGGAGGGAGCTTCCCTCTTCTTTTTCTTCAGCCTTTGTCCCGGACGAGATCGGCTCGTCGTGATCGGTTTCACCATTGGTTCTATCAAATCTGGACGCAGTCGCGATGCTTTTAAATCCCCATTCAGCGTATGAAGTCACCGTTGTTTCGGCCAGCCTTTCGGTCACTTGCCATCGACTTCCATGTTCAGAACAATCTCGGCGAGTGAGTTCTCGTTAGCACGAATTATAGTGACCATACCATCGAAACCTTCTCTCTCGCAACTTTTCCACGATTGGTGCAACTCCATATCGATCGCGGATATCCCCCTTTTGGATGTGATCAAAACGTATCACGCTTCTAGTTCAACGAAACATTTTCGTCTCTATTACCGCAAGACGCCGTTAATTGTCTTTTATAGTCCGCTAACACTCAGAACCATAGCGGGCGACAGGACGGACGATGCTGTGGTAAATTTTAGATTTGAGGGGTTCGTTGATACGTCGATTACAAAGATCATCAGTTGTGAAACGCCACTTCATTCAAGTTGCGCTAATGCCTGAAGAAATTTTATAACGCAGTTATCCATTTGCTGATAGTATTGACCCGTGGGAGCTCCCCTGTTTCTGCATAATCCTGGTAATGAAAGCCGCCCCACCTTTCACAACAGAAAAAAGCGTGATCGGCGTCTTCCGCCATTCCATTGCAACAAAACAATCCATACATCGTGCCTTATCAATCTTGTGTAGGTACGAATGAAAGCCTCCATGCCCACTTGGAAGTCGGGCAAGGAAGTAATCAATCTCACCATGCGTTCGGTTCAGCCACGGATCTAAATTGTCGATGAGTTACCACTCGGTAATTGTGTGTTGACGTTCCTCATGGCCAACCACCACCACATTTCTACGGTTCTTTGCAAGGAGAGCAGGGAGGATTACTCTTGTGATCACTATCACGGCCAGTTCTGAGACAGTGCGATAAACAGACGCCACTTGCAAAGCTCCTCGTCTCTGTACTTTAGCAAGGCGCTTATGATGCACTTCCTTGCCAAGGGCATGAGCCCATATCTCCGCGCCATAGAGCAGAACGGACTGCCTTGCTTATATAAGAACACGTCTTCTAGTAGATACAGGGCTCCTAATATTCGCCATTAACCTACACAAGGCCGAGACTCCAGCTGCAGTCCTGTCTGCTGCGATCCAGAGGTCGGCCATAAGATGGATCCCTGTGTTACTCTTGACGTGATCTCGGTCCTCCACTGGCCCTCAAGCATCTCATAGAGCAGGGAGTGGTCTTTCAGACAACCCCTCAACATCCGCAAGAAATAGCATGGTACGTGAATGGAGTTTTTGGAATTGACGACATTTCTGATATCCAGCGTTATGAGGAGCACTATCGTCGAAATCGGAGGCTCTGTGCCTCAGCTTGATGAACCACATCTATGACTTCCATTTACCGTGTATCTCCCCGTTCTGAACGCGATCTGACTGGGAGATAAATCCCCGGCAGCGCGGATCGGTTCAGCGAGTCTACTCCTGATGAGCTTTTCGAGCACTTTCCCGGCCATGTCAATCATACACAGCGGTCGGTATGCAGACGTAAGCTCAGTGCCTCCTTTCCTTTTGCTGATTAGCGCCAGTCTCGCCTCCTTCCAGCGACAAGAAAAATGTCCTCCTTCAGGCAAGCACTGTACGCCCCGAGCAGGAAGTCTGGCAATTGGCGGAACACCAGTTTGTAAACTTTCGCGGAAATACCATCAGGACGTGACTCTTTCTTCTTTTTCGTGGTGAGAAGTGGTTCTTAGAGTTCTGTTATTTTGAAAAGGGGATAATCCTCGACGCTTTTCGCGCTATTGACATCAACCCGTACGGGGTGTCTGGGAAATAATGACTGCACAAAGTTTTCGCAGAACTCCGATTTTCTGGGTGATAAGTTTGTAGCCAAGTCCCCACGGGTGTTCATTCACCTCATTGGCTAGGTTCTGCCAGCCGCGAACTTTTCCTTCATTAAACGCATTGCGGAGTCTTCTATTTGCTGGTCTATACTCTGCCTTTATGGTGTATGCTTCCTTGCAGGCGTTTAAACATTGTGCGAAACAACTGAACGTATGACATTCCTTTCGTAGGTCTGCAATTTCCGCCATCCACCAGTAAATAGAAGGCTTGCCACTGCTGGGACCCCTATGCCTAGCATGGAAGCCTCACACCCTGCCGTTCTTAGGTTCATCTCTGTGTTTACGACTTTGTCAGCTGCAACGCTACCACCCCCCCCTCCTTCAGTGCGACTCTGTCTGTCTCAAGAGTTTCAACGCATTTCCCGATGTTCACTCTCGCGACGTTCCACACGCAAGGAGAGCGCCGGGTTGTGGCACGCCAGCAAGCAGGGTCAACCACTTTGATGGTCACTTAATGAGAAGCCGTCTAGGACTCGCCACCCGTTCACAGACGGCGGTGCCAGAGATTCCGACGCAAAACTTATCTCAGGGATGCTGCCTTTGCAGCCTGGGTGCTGGAACGTTGGCATGGATTCGGTGTTTAAAACTATGAGCATGGTTCTTCCCACCATTTCCAGAATCTGTCTCCCTCTGGAGGTATACCCCGTGCAAGGACCCTAGCATTAAAGTCATCGGCTATCAGGATTTGCTCCTCCTCCTTTTCCAGACCACCAAGCCGGTGCCGAAAGTCCGTCATCGTTTCATTCGGCATCAGGTAAACGCTAAAAATTGTTATCCCTAGACACCGAATCCAGACAAAGCTATTTTTCGGCCTTGAGCAAGTACTTGAAGTTGAATGCCGCCCCGGACCTAGATGGCAGCGGTACTCAATATGTTGAGATGCCCTGTAGGCGGGTTCTTGTGCCAGTATTGCTCGCTGATTAGCATTAGATCAGCTTTTACCTCCACAGTGAACTGCGCTAGCAACTCGTAACCGCATATGCGGCATGCTGTTCTCCTGTCCGGTACTTTACAAGTTGCTGGCGTGTGTCAATGGTCCAGACAACAGTAGCACTTGGTGGGGGTTATTCGTATTTGTACCTTGGATACTCCCCATCCAATTTTCATATTTTCACGCTGTTAAGGATTTTCCTCGCATACAGCTCGGGAAGTTCCACCACAGCGAATTTTCAGCCTCGAGCATTCACAGAAGTGATATCTATCCGGGTATTGGTTACCTCTGGGTATTCACGCGAAAATCACAACCGATAACAACTACGATAATGAAATCCGCGCACGGTTGTTGTCAGCCAACAGAGCCTATTTCAGCTTACAAAGACTGTTCCGCTCGAAACGTCTCACCATAGGGTCAAAGCTCTTACTGTACAAGACTATGATCTTGCCAGTCCTCATGTATTCCTCAGAAACTTGGGTTCTTAGCAAGAACAATTGCGAACTCTTGGCCGCGTTCGAGAGAAGAATCCTCCGAAGAATTTTTGGCCCCCTACTTGAGGATGGACGATTCCGTAGCCTACACAATGACGAAATTTATGAGCGATACCATGATCATCCGGTTGTGGATAAAATCCGGCTCAACAGGCTGTGGTGGGCGGGTCACTTAATTCGCATGAATGAGGATGATCCAGCCCGGAAAGACTGTAAGGGAATATCTATGGTAGAAAAAAGGCAGACCCAGTCTGAGCTGTTTAAAGCTCAGTTTGGGGTTGATTATCACTCGCAGATGATAGACGTTAAGAGATGATTGTATACAAGTACTCCATTATACATGACATTCCACAGTGTGGGAGCCAATAATCAGCCCTATGGTACCCCTGTTGGGACGATGAACTCTTTGACACCCTCATGCGTGCATACCAGAGGTAATTCCTGACCAGACACGCGAAATATCCCGGACTAATGGGTATTCAATTCGACCACAGTTGACGGAATTGAATATATTTTTGAAATCATTCACCAATGCACCTCAATACCCTGCTTATTGCATTCCCCGTAGAGCCGGCGCATTGAAGTCCATACTGGCGCTCCGACAAGCCTTTGCCGCTTTCAATGATGGGTACTAGATAACTTTCTTCATTGTCTTCCTTATTGTATCCCGTCTATTGGGTTTGGGAAGCAACACTAAGTTTTACTTTTTCCACTGAGCAGCGAATCCTCCTTCTTTTAGGCGTGCCCCGACTGGGTGAGCGAAGAGGTTGAGCCTAGTCTTGACCGCTTGCTTAAAATCCCTGTTGAGGATGGTATGCAAATGTTAGGCCTTATTGTCACCGATCCTACCGCATATTTCTCGCAATTTCTCGTACACTTCCGCTTGCTTTCAGTTGTTTGGGTGATGGGGAAACATAGTGGCTTAAATTTCTTTAAAAAGGCGATCTTCGCAAGGGCTGTCATTACTGCCCTGTAAGACTCACCCAAACGGTTTATATCGGCATCTTCGCGAACATATTTTGAACAGCTCCTTCTGCTTTTACGAATCGCCTCGCAATTATTTGTGCGTCTACCGAGTTTTCCCCTGAGCCCTTGGTAAAGCTTCCTTGTCCGGAACATATGGTTCGCAAACTTTCGATTTTGTTGTTCGACCAGTAGTTGTGGTACTTACTGGGGAGCGGTCACTTTCTGGGTATAATAATATTGTCAAGGGAAGTCGCACTGCGTCCTAGATGAACTATTGTGGGTATAGTAGTATCGCATGCTTCCCTCACCTATTGGATGATCAGGGACATATAAGGCTTGAGTCAGTACGACAGTAACCCACCCGGGACTCTGCGAGAGTTGTTTTTCGAGCTCGATGCTAATCAACTCTTCTAACTAAAGCGGCACTCACGTATGTCAGGCCCCTTGCTCTGAAAGAATATCATGTCCTAACATTCGCGAATAGCACGTCTAGTTCCGCGAGTTAGTGAAGCAGTACATGCCGTTTTACATTCGTTGTTCAGTTACCCTATGTGTCGATGGTCCATACCTTTTTTTCCTTTTGCACAGTGGGCAATATGGATCTGCTGCACTGTCTCTGTCTGTGGTATATGCCAGCCAAGGCATCTAAATCACCGTTTGAAGACATCTGCTCCTGTTAAAAGTTTGAGTGCTGCCTCCACTGATGCGCTGATGATGACGATTTGTGTCCCATTGTACGCTTTCCGTAGCGGTTTTATTGCAGATGCTTCCAATAAGGTCGAATTAGTTTTCCAAAGCCCCGCAAACCTCCTCCTTTTTATCCTTTGTATCCTCCTTTATATCTTTGAGGACTATAGAGATCTGTGGCCTGTTAGTGCTTTTTTCGGCTGCCTGTCCTAATGACTTTCTAGTTTGGCTCATAAATTTGTCTGCCGTTATGGGTAGGTAGGTAGGTATCAGTGGCCGCTCCGAGGAGCCCAATTAGCGCTTTGGTGCGCCGTTTTGACGCCACAAACTCCTAAGACCGTGACTGTTGTTATAGGAACAGGGAAGCGGAGTCCAGCCGGCTCGGACCTTCAGAGCCAGCCCGTAGCATTCACGAAGGAAAGCAGCTCTCCGACCCTGTAACTAGAAATCTCACTGAGGTCCCCAAAGAATGGTTTACCCAGTGTCCGCAGCCTGACTCGAGCCAGAGCCGGGCAATCGCAGAGAAAGCGCATGAGGGTTTCCCTTCCTTCTCCGCAGCTTCGGCAATGCGAGTTGTAGGGTAAGCCAAGCCTAGCGGCATGGTCCCCTATGGGCCAGTGCCCCGTGCAGACCGCCGTAACCTTGAATGCATTTGCACGCGTCTGGCACAGGAGCTCTCGTGATCGAGCTATGTTATAAGCGGGCCAAATTCTCCTTGATTTGGCACAGCTTGTAAGCCTTCGCCATCTCAGGCCCGCGGCTGCTAGGTAGTGCGAGTAGACTCGGCCCCCGACAGCCGCCAGCGGAACACCGACTGTGTTCCCCGAGGGACTGCTAAGAGCAGAGCCTTGCCTGGCCAATCCGTCAGCCCGCTCATTCCCTTCTATGTTCCTATGCCCGGGAACCCAGAGGAGAGTTATCTTGAGCGTGCCGCCCAGATGGTTGAGCGTGTCTCTGCACTGCCCCACCAACCGGGAAGATGTCGTCGTTGAGTACAAGGCCTTGATGGCCGCTTGGCTGTCGGTCAGAATGGCTATGTTACGCTTGGGGCTCGAATCACGCTCCAGCCATCGACAGACTTCCAATATCGCCAGTACTTCCGCCTGGAATGCACTGGTGAAACCTGGGAGACCATACGACTTGGACACACCGTGTGTATTCGAGAAAACCCCCGCGCCGACTCCATAGGCCATCTTTGATCCGTCCGTAAAGAATACCGTGTCATAGTCTTGCAACACGCCACCGGTCTTCCACTTTGCCCTGGTTGGAAGGTCCACAGCAAAGTTTCTCGTGAAGTTCAGGTTGCGTGTGACATAGTCCGTGGGGGATGCCCAGATTTCTCGAGGTATTTCATCTAGAATGTTGCTGTGGCCGTAGGACTTCGCTGCCCAGCATCCGGACTCACGTAGTCTGACGGCACTGCACGCTGCAACATATTTGATGTGGAGGTCAAGGGGGAGGAGATGCAGGAGTACATTGAGAGCATCTGCCGGGCAAGACTGCAGAGCCCCCGTAGCACCTGCACACGCGGTTCTTTGAATCCTATTAAGCTTCGTTCTATTGTATTTCTTCTTCAAAGCCTGCCACCATACAATAGATCCGTACGTCAGGATCGGACGCACTACAGCGGTGTACATCCAGAGAACCATCCTCGGCCGGAGACCCCATTTCTTGGCGAAGGTTCTTTTATAGGCATAGAAGGCTATACAGGCCTTCTTAACCCTCAGTTCTATGTTCAACCTCCAATTTAGCTTAGGATCCAGGATTACACCCAGATACTTCACATTAGAGGAAAGAACCAATCTTTGTTCATTCAGCCGTGGTAGATGGAATTCAGGTATCCTTGTCTTGGTGGTGAATAGCATCAGTTGCGTTTTGGTTGGGTTTATGCTGAGTCCGCATCTTGCGGCCCACAGGCACACCTTTCGCAACGCTCCTTCCATGATGTCGCTCATAATGGACGGAAACATCCCAGATACTAGTATCACCAAGTCGTCGGCATACGCCACCACCTTCACCGCGCTGCTGTCTAATGTACGTAAAATTTTGTCCATTACTATTAACCAGAGCAGCGGTGAGATAGCACCACCCTGGGGCGTGCCTCTGTTCACAGTTCTGGTCAAGTGGTTGCCTCCCAGATCGGATTGGATTGTCCTGGTACTCAGCATGAATATAATCCAATGCGTGAGATACCCCTCCAATTCAACACCGGTCAAGGCTTTCTTGATGGCGTTGGTACTGACGTTGTTGAAGGCTCTTTCTATATTCAAGAAGGCAGCAAGGGTATACTGCTTGTACTGCAGCAACCGCTCAACCGTGTCAATTACCTCGTGGAGGGCGGTATCTGTGGATTTTCCTTTGAGGTAGGCATGCTAGGACTTAGAGAAAGGCGTTCTCTCCATAATCGTCCTTAAGTGAATGTCCAGGACGCGTTCTAGGGTCTTCAGCACGAAAGAGGTCAGGCTGATTGGCCGAAAGTCCTTCACGGACTCATGACCTCGCCTGCCCGCTTTCGGTATGAAAACCACCCGTGCGCGCCTCCAGGACTGCGGTACGTATCCTAAAGTGATGCAGCTCCGGTAAATCTCAACAAGCCACGGCACAACCCTTTCCTGCTGCTTCTGTAGCATGACTGGCATTATGCCATCTGGGCCTGGAGATTTGTATGCGGAGAAGCTGTTTATAGCCCAGCCGATCCTATCCCCGGTAATTACCGATCCGATAGTCTCGCACAGCTGGGGTTGCCGCTATACCTTGAGTTTGTTGAGCTTCAACACAAGGTCCTCTTTCTGTAACAGTCTCATGCAGCTAACATTATCTCCTTAATTTCTTTGGGTCTCCCATCATTCTCCTGAGAATATCGGCGTATGACCTTTTGCCTTGTTTGGAAATGATAATAACCTAGTCGTATCCTCGTCCTATCTCTCCTTTTGCGAGGTGTCACTTTTCTCAAAAGCTTTCATATCCTCCTTGTGGGATTCAACCTCACTGTCCGGAATTGCGGCTACTTGAGTTTTGCCAGTAGTTTCAGTCGTCCTCCTCACCTGCTCCTCTTTCTTGGGAGTTGGACCCTATTTTCTCTTAGGGGTTTGGCGTCCTGACGATTTGTTCAACCATTTCCACACAATTTCCCCGATTTAGGTGGGTGCCTTCAATCTTTCTTCAGCCTGGGCCTTGGTGTACGAAAATCAGATGCTTCTTATTATTGCACCCTCGGATGGTTATTCCAACATTCTTTGACAAATTTGAGGAGCTACAAGATTTTTTTACCTAGTGCGGGGGTGTAAACAGAATCGAGCTTTTTTTGAAGCACCCAGTTTTTGGTTATCGACGGTTGGGATTCCTCTAGCCATGAACAGTAATTTTACCTCCCCTCTTTTGCCTCCTGTTCGGTTTTATCTCTTTTACCCTTCCCCTACCCCCATCACTAATTTTTATCCAGGGGTGAGTATTGAGATGAAATAAACATTGGTGACATCTCTGACCATTTTTTGGAATTCGATTAGCAACTTCAGACGGTTTTAGGATAAATCATAGCTTCAAATACGTATCAGAGTAAGCAATTCAATTCAAAACCACATAATTCAGGTATCGTTTAATATCATTTATTCAAATTAATCAGTTGACATATAACTTTATCGGGCAATGAGGCTAATGTTTCCTGAAAATTATTCGTTCACTAACCTCGCGCCCACGTAAGGGTTGCGATTATGAATAAATTCAAAATGAAACACTTTCCATGCTTACAGTCCTGTAACAATGATATAAATCAAGGCAAATTGCCCAGTGGTTATTCAGCGTCCATAGTGTCCTGCGAAAATATTCATAAGCCTGTCGATGAGTTATTTTGAATTTCCGCGGGAAGACTAGTATTTACCTAAAATTTACTGCGCTCATAATTCATCTTAGTACATCGAGTCCATACTTAGGCACTAAATACCGTCCTTACCAATTAGGCAGGCTGCAAAAAGGCTGCTTTGGGGGGAGGAAAATACATACGTTCCGTTTAGGGAGCACTAGGATATGCAGTGATAGGCAACCTTTCTGAGTCGCCTGGTGAAAGCGTTTTGAGTTTTTGGTCGACCTTCAGGGTTTTTAGATGGAATCTAATCCAAGCGGAGTGCGTACTTATATGAATTCTAGATGGATAAGGAGAGGGGATAAAGATGAGGTTATAAGTTCATACGCAGACTAAAGGTCGATGACATAACATTTTAAGTTCCTAAACTTGTAACTAAATCCACTTGCTGACATCCTAGTAACCCAAGATACTTTAGTAACCGCAATTTCCTGCAATAAAACACGAATTCCGTCGTAGGTTTTTCACTGCTGCGTCAAAGGTCCCGCATTAGTTCTCACTTTCAATCGGTGGCTGATGTTAATTCGTTCATTCATCCATTGTAAGAGGTACCTGTGTACTTCATAACCGGACGCCTTCCGTAATAGTCAGTTTCACCCTAATTGCCTCCATGCACGCAATGTTCAAACTTCCGGCGTCTTACGTCCACGAAATTTTCCGTATTCTTCTCATGGGGTGTTGGGAGAGATGATGATAAACCGCCTGTTAACATGATTTGGACGGGAGAGTGAGTGCGGAATCCTTAATCATGAATCTGAAAGAACGTACGAGTGCACTCCGGAATCCTTAGGATTTATTGACTCATATCGTCTTTTCAATGCCTTCTTGGTGTCTGTGCCTTCACTATGGCCAATTTATTGCACCGTGCAGACATTGTTGGCTGGTGTGCAGATGTTTTTTTTGTGGATTCACACCTGAGTTGAACCAGAACAGGGGTGAGGTTGAGGAATTTGAAAGTCGATAGTTTCGTGAATTTCGAGGAACATATCGGTCATTCGCTAGAGATAGCTGGGTCGTTTGTTTTGCAGCCCTCAATCATTTTGAGTCCAGTTCGGTTACCAAACGCAATGTATGAAAACTTGACGTGGGATCCTATAATCATATGAGAAATGGGGACATTTGTGATTGATACGGCTCTGTGCCCCCATTTTAGAGAGGCCGCAAAAAAGATTGGATGGTATCCGCCTATCAGAATCGTCTTACTTCAGCGCCCATTCATGGGGTCAACAATGGAGAGGGATTTTGGATTTTGCACTGTCAGATCAAGTCCTTTGCCAGGTACCAACGGCAGTGACAAACATTTAGCTGTTATGTAGACACGCCCCAAGGGCATCACTGAGATCGGTTGCAACATTTGGAGCCCTGATTTTTGTTTTGGGCTAGAGTATATGAATGCATTTACGCACAGATTATTGCACTCCCAGTTCGGTACGTCGTCGAACTACCAACTAAACACCTCTTCATTGTCAGAGTGCCAACTTGGAACCGTTTGTCACATTACTTCGGGCTAGTCCCCGAACTCTCCCGCCATGCGGAGCCTTTAAATCAGGGAATTCCTTTCATCAACGGGAGGAGAAAGAAGGAAGGGAACTGTCAGTTCAAGGAACCCCCTATCATCCGGCTCCTCCAGTGGTCGAACTCTATCTTCTTAGCAACCGAAGGTAATGGGCAACACGGTACCACCTGTCAGCACTTCTTCGATAATGTTGCCTTGAGAGATTTCCCTTACGTTTAAATAGAGCTGCTGACGAATACCATCCCACCTTCAACAAGTAAAAAAAGTGTGATGAGCGTCGTCCACAACTCCATTGCAAAACACACAATTTGGAGATCGTGTCTTTCTAATCTTGTGCACGTAAGACTGAAAACCTCCATGCCCACTTAAGAACTGAGAAAGGAAATAGTCAGCCTCACCATGCTTCCGATTCAGTCACGCACCTAAGTTGCCAATGCGCCGCGTAGACCATCTGTCTCTAGTTTCATTTTGCCAAGAAAGCTGCCACTCGTTTAGAGTGCGTTGCCGTTCTTCACGAGCAACAACCTCCCTTGGCTCCTCTCCTTTGCGCTTGTACATGGCTTGACGCTTCTTAGCAAGAAGGGCAACGGGGATCGCTCCCGCGATCACCATCACGACTGGTTCGGAGGCAATGCGGTACGCCGGCGCCACCCGCAAAGCTCCCCGTCTCTGTACTTGCGCAAGACGCTTATTATATATCTCCTTGAGAAGAGCGTCAACCCATACCTCTGCACTGTAGAACAGGGCAGACTGTGTTGAACTCATCAGGGGACGTCGCCTACTAGACGTAGGACCCCCAAAGTTTGCCATTAGCCTACTTAACGCCGAAACTCCAGCTGCAGCCTTGTTCGCTGCTGTTTTCATTTGCTCAAAAAAGCTCATATTTGAGTCAAGAATAAGCCCGAGGTACTTTACCGCTGGTTTTAACTCCATTATCAACTCACCGAACGATACGGGACGCAGGGTCGGAATTATCTTTTTAGCCAGGATGAGTACTTCAGTTTTTTTCCAGTTCAAGGTTGAAACAATGAGTAGTCATCCTCCGCTTACCCGTCGCATCAATATGTCGAGTCTGCTTTCCACCTGTTCGACAGTGCGTCCAGCAACAAGCCCCGCGACATCATCTGCATACCCGACTTGGCACGACTCTTCTGGCATGTCGAGTTTAAGTAGACTGTCATAGGTAGCGTTTCAGAGGTTCGGCCCTAGGATGGATCCCAGTACTATCCCCGACGTGACCTCCAACCTCCTCTGGCCCTCTAGTGTTTCAAAAGCAGGGAGCGGTTCCTCAGATAGTCCCTCAATATCCGTAAGAGATAGTTCGGCTTGTGAAAAGTATTGTCTAATGTGCCTAGAATGTCTTTCCATCTTACGGAATTAAAGACGTTTTGTGACGTCAAGCGTTACGAGGAGCACCACCCGTCGAGTTCGGCGGCTATGTGCCTCCACTCGTCGAACGGCATCTACGACTTGCATGACAGCATCTCCGACAGCGCGTATCGCTTCCACGAGACTACTTCTGATGAGCTTTTTGAGCACTTTTCCAGCAGTGTTAAGCATACATAGTGGACGGTATGAAGACGCGATATATCTGCTCGGCCTTAAGTGAACAGGGTTTTTGCAGAGCCCTGATTTTTCGGATTACCAGTTTGTAACCGGATCGCTACCTCGTTATCCAGATCCAGCCAGCAGCGGGTTTCGCTCTTGTTTATTACACTGCGGAGTCTCCTTTCGACTGATCCGTACTCCGTCATAATGCTACATGCCTCTTCCCGGTCGCTTAGACGTTGTGTTAAGCTAAGCCTGTGACACTCCTTCCGAAGCTCAGCGATTTCCACTGTCCACCGATACATAGAAGCTTTGCCACGTCTCGATGCCCTCCTGGGCATGGATGCCCCGCTGGCCGTCGTTATCAGTTTCATAACGGAATTTACGACAGTGTCGGCTGCAGCGCCACCACCACCAGAAAACCCTTCCGTGCGGCCCCACCTGTTCCAAGAGTTTCGACAAACCTTCACTTTCGCAACGTTCCATGCACAGAAAGAGCGCCGGCGTGGCGCACATCGAGAGTTTGTGCCCACTACTCCGAAGGCAATGTATTGATAGTCGCTTTCTGGGAAGTCTTTTAGAACTCACTACCCATCCACAGCGACACCAGTGATTCCGACGTGATGGTTACGTCTGGAATGCTTCCCTCGCAGCCGGAACGTTGGGGTGGATCCGGTGTTCTGTTCTCGCCGCCATTTCCAGAATTCGTTTCCCTCTGGAGTCTGTGCCGAGTGCCCTAGCATTGCAATTCTGCTCTGAAGACTCATCATCATCATGATCAATCGCGCCACGGTCCCTGCATAGGACGCAATTTTCTTCGTTATTGCAGGTGCTCTCTTTGTGGCCTGCAAGACCGTATTTACGGCATGTTGCCCTTCTGTCAGGTCCCCGACAGGTTGCAGATGTGTGCCAATAATTCAAAAATCTGTAACATTTGGTTGTGGCGGTCTGGATTCATACCCTACACACTACCCAATTAATTCTTATTTTCCCGCTGCTTAGAAGCTTCCTCGCGTATTGCTCGGCAACTTCCACCACAGCGAGTTTTTGGCCTCGGGAGTTCGCAGAGGTGATACCAATCCGAACATTGGTTACCTCCGGGCATTCGCGTTTGATGGCCTCTTCTACTTCGTTTTTTTCTGTGAGGCAGTCAAGGTCTCGGATTTCCAGGAAACACGTGGGTTCCAGGCTGGAAACCAATGCTTTTTCCCCCAGAAGCCCCTTGACTGCTTCACAGGACGTAACTTTATTTATTGTCTTCGGGCCTAGTTCGACTAGGACTCCACCACCCTTCGTTTTACGAATAGAAGAAACTTCTTCTCCTTTATCGTCGGGTTGATCTTGTAACGGACTTTATTGAGGACTTCCGCAAAAGTCTTGCCTTCCGTCGGCTTAATAAGGAGAGTTGGCGGTCTAGTCCTCCTTCGTATCCCCACTTTTTTTTGGTGCTCCGTCCTTCGTGTCCGCTTTAATTTTAGGCAGAGGTTTTTCGGATGGCGCGACGTGAAGTTGTCTCTTGTTCTCTTCGCCTTCTTCTTTTGAGTCCTGGAGAGTACCTGAATGAAGATGTCCCTTCCTCCTTTCGTTTTTTCCCCAGTTCGCTTTGCAATGGGCTGTTTGCGATCCGTTTGGTACTTATAGTGTTCTCGTTGGGAGGCGCCGTTGTTTCTCCTTCCCGTAGACTTTCTCTTACTCTCCATGGCCGCCTATGATATGAAATCCTGCCCAAAACTCTGATAACTCCTCCGCACAGGACCTCAGGGCCTCCACATATTGCATCTACGACCAACAAGTCGAAGTGAACACAGCGTTTTACGGTCCCGCTAGGAGAAGATTATTTTCTGGCTTCTTGCAGTTGACTCAGTAGAGGGGTTCGACAGCGGACCTGTTTTTCTGCTATATTTGGCCAGTTTTTATCATACTCGCTTAAGGACCTACCTTTTAAAAAGACTTGCAAAACGGTGTATTGGTTGGGGGTCTGAGAGCTAGGAAAATGGTCGAAAAATGGAGGAAGGTGTTTAGTATGTTTCCAACGCTTGAGGGAGGGGATTATTTCTCAAATCCGTGGGGTAGGTCAGGTTTTATTAATGGTTTATGAGCTAAGAAATTTTTTTCCCTGCGTATGCAATTGGATGTCGAGATAACAGGAATTCGTCTATAATCTTTCATCATCATTATCAATGGCAAACCAACCTCTATCCGATCTAGGCCTGCTTTGGCAAGAAACTCCAGACATTCCGCCGGGTTTCATCAATTTGATGTCCATAATATCTATTTGGCGTCGTTGCCTATTTTATTTTAGATTGGTTCCGCCTCGTCTTCTTTTTCAAACACACATATAGATTTTACGGTCGAAGTGACCTGCAAACTTCTGCATCTGTTGACCATCATAAATTCTTCGAAGGATTCCTCTCTCGCAGGCGACTAAGGGTTTGCAATCTCTCTTGCTAAGAAGCCAAGTCAGTAAGGGATTCATGAGGGCTGCCTAGCATATCTTGTGCAGTAAGAGTTTTGACAGTTTTTGAGAACTCTCTGCTGGCTGCCTACAACCGTGCGGATTTCATCTTCATACTTGCTATCGGTTGAGATTTTCGACCCTAGATACGCGAAATTATGAGGGGTTTCAAGGCTGTATTCTCCTATCTTTAATGTTCTCAGCTGACCCATGCTCTCTGATGCTGTTGCTTCTTTAGTTTGTGGTGCTGACACTGCCACCAGGATGACACGGTGCCTCCTCATTTTCGATGAAGGTAGCTTGTACGTGTCGGGTTATTCTTCCCATGATGTCAATATGGTTCCTCTTGGCTTAACCCTGCTGATTTGTTGGTGAAACTTTGCGGCTGCGGCGGTGGCTTCCTCCACCTTTCCTGGGTTTTTGAGATTGTTGCATTACCCGGTGTGCAGCACTCTTCCGTTCTGATACTAGCTAACATTCATCGTTAAAGCAATTGACTCGCCTTTGGTTGCAATTAGGACTAAGTATGTTTATGGGCGTGCCAATGATAATGTTCTTCAAGTGGTTGTGAAGATCATTTGCCGATGCTTCATGTCCGGAACCTCTGTTAGCCTTAGACTCTTAGAGGTATCACGAAGGGCTTTATTATGAATGGCTTCAGTGCTGAGCCTCACTTGATTGTCGGATGGGATTCAAGGTGGTGCTGTTATTCGATCTTGGAGCACTGTATCAACAAGATAGTGACCGGAGTCTACATTGGCCCCCCTATATGTTCTGACATTCATCAAGGCTGAGAGATAGCAGCATTCGATTAATATGTGGTCAATTTCGTGTGACACTCCTAGTTGAATAATCCGCGATCCGCTTCGCAAGTGCAAATTTCCAGCGTTCTCCAGGTGGATGTGGGATTTTGGTGGAAGAGTTGTTATTGTTAGCTTAGCCAACGGTTTCTAGGTTTTTTACTCTATCGTGGTTATTGGCGCTTGTACTCTTGGTCTCCATTGCCCTTCGATTGCCACCCATAACTCTTTTGTGTGCTGCTTTTGGACCTACTGAGGTTTTCCCGCATTGCTGTACGCGGACGCGCTTACATCGACGGCGCTCTTGGCACTCACAGCTGCATCTTCGTGGCCTCAGAAAGTAGAAAGTAATACTTGCTGTTTTAAGTTCAGATTAGTAAATGCATTATTTGATCCCATACGTTGTTATTTGCTAACGAGGGTACTACTTTACCCCAGCAAGTTCTTTGAACTTCTAGGCCATTTTCCGCGCTTAGGTTTCCTCCGATGCAGTAGTCAACTACAGGTTGTCGTCACGCAACAGTAGATACAGCCATGCGGGTGGAAACACTTTTCAAGTCACTCCCGAATTTTTGCGCCCTGTCCTCGCTATTAAGAATTTCAAACTCGAGGACGACCCTTCTGCCCAGTTCACCGCTGCTCCACAAATTTTTGTCTGCTACTATCCACACAGAGACAGCACACATCAAATTACTACAGTTCTGGAACTTAGCCTCGTATTGCGGTTTGCTAAAGATTCTTCCCTGGAATTATCGGTGTTAAACTATGTGACCAAAAGTCATAGGAAAACTGCCGACGTCTGGTAAGTACGGAGAGTTGAAAAAGCAAATGGCTGACTTGACTAGAACTAGGCGATAAAAACCTTCAGCCCTATTCCATAGAATTGAATATTTGGGAGGAGATCAGCATTCCAGCGAAGCCATTAAGTCTTTTTTGTAACGGAGACTGTCCTCTCAAGTTCATGCTATAGTTGCCCATTTGCGGTTCGTATCGAATCATCAATTCTGTTCGACATGGCTGACATAATAATCGACTGATGCAATACTTGCCCAGCAGTTTCAACCCTAACCAGTAATGAAGGTTTACAGGACAGTTACGTTCGGGTGGTTTAACGTGAGTTCTTCCCATGTAGGCCTAACCCGACGGTCTTCTTAAGATACAGATTGATTTTGTGATCTCAATCGGAGCACTATCGTGACAAGCACAGAGGTATGAGTTGAATACTGGGTACAGCGTCAGCATTCATACTGGTGGATGCAAGACCTATTTAAGTATTTATCGAGCTAACGATTACAGCACCCGAGCAGTAAGCACAACTTAACGACTGAGGCCCGAATTTCCCTAGCCCCCACATGAAAGTAACCGCAATCCCGATGGAGCTCTCATTAAGGCGCCAATCGCAAATAACGCACTGGTTCCCGTGAAATCAGATAACCTTTGGTGAAGCTTCCTAGCCGAAGCCACTTTGGATGAGTCCCTGTGCAGACTCCGATGTGATGGAACATTCGCCTACTACATCATGACCAGCAAATAAGTGTACATACAGTGTTTACCGGTACTACCACGTGGATGTTCTCCTTGGCCACTTGGTTTTGATTGAGCTGACAGGGTTGCTGGAACATCTACCTCTTTGTCACTTCAGAACAATTGCCTGCACGACAGCAAAGTATACGACATAGACACCCTCCCGGAATTTTTTAACGAGTTCGAATGTAGTTTTCGCCGGGAGGCAGGCACGCTTCATAAATAAAGCCAACATTCCATATCGCTTCCAGAAATAGTTAGGAAACTAGAGCCATTGCCTAGTAGTACAATGGGTGACGGAGCAGCCGAACTGGGCAGGTTGATAATATGGTACAGACATGCAGCGATAAAATTCCACGCAGGGGCAGGCAACTGACTTACCACCCAGGTACTCCAATTATAAGGGAGCTTAGAATTTTCTCCTCTTCCAATTTAAATTGCTAAAGGAACTCGCGGAGCCTAGTGACTCCATTCAGTTTGCGTTGTTCTATCAGATGTTTTGGGACCCATCTTGCACAATTCTCTATGCTCTTGTTTAGTCCATAACAGCGAAGACCTCTTTTAGTCATCAGCAATACCTGGATCGACTGCGGAAGGAATATTTTTAGAGCAAAATGGAGATATTAGTCCGAAATCCATAGCGAGGGTTTTTTTTCAAACTTTAGGGAGGAAGAGCAGACTTCGCTCTAGAGTTCCTATTGGGATTGAATTTAATTTTTATGACGCCTTTTCTTTGGGTTACAAATGTAAACGTCAAGGATTCTGTCACTTCACTGCTTCACAAACTGTTTAAAAGGATCTTATAGTGCGGTACTGCTGGCAAATATTGCGTCTTTTGGGCTTGACTATGGAATTATGTTCCTTCTGAACAACGGCCATACTATTTTATCGTGTTGGAAATCATCGATACTCACTTAACATTGGTACCCCTGCACAATATGTAGTCATACGCGATTCGCTTTTCTTCGGTGAACACTAGACAAATGGCAGACTCCTTATTTATATACCAAGGTATTCTGCATTGACCTCATGGCTTTTCACTTTTGAGTTTTGCGCTTTTTGTTAATGCACTTTGATGCAATTTATTGTTGACGCCGAAAATATAGTAACTAAAGGGATTTCAACCGGAATCAGAAAGGCTGTATTTATTAGTGTTTATGGTTAGTCGCAATAGTTCTGAAATGACATAATGATGCATGGGATGAAGCTTGTGATTTATCAGTCTTTACAGTGTAAATGGACAGCTACAGAAATATTGAAATGTCAGGGCAAACAGGCACATAATTGAGTATAAATATGCTCCATTTGCTTACATTTTTTTCTCTATTCCTTAATTATCTATATGGTTGCCATTCACCCCTTGGTACCTATGCGCCAGTGTTTGTCGTTACCTGAAATGCGCCCCCATGATTTCTCGATAACCCTGCAATCCTTCTCTACTGTTCTGTGCCAAGTGCCCTTGGGACGACTCACCCGTCGCCCATCTTGGCAGAGTGGATTCCATTCCCATAATATGTGACCTGTCCACTACCACTTCCGCCCTCCCATCACATTGCGTACGAGTGCCATTTCTGTGCGCCGGTCAAGTTCTCCGTTTGAGATAGTACTTTGCCAACGTACTTCGGTCATACAACGCAGAGCTTGGAGCTTTTGAGTGTTTTGGCATTTTTCTAAGGAGTATTTACCGGAATTTTGCATCTAAAAAACTAAGGCAAGCTTCTAAAGCAGTAAGAAAGATAAAAATTTGGCTCCAGCCTAAAATATAGATGTCTAGGGATGAATATGGTAGGATCAACAGTGGAAAGGAAATGGTGAACGAACGATAGGCTCCTCCGACACAATAGTGGTGGGTAAGTTGACAATCTTGCAAAGGGAGGACAATGTTACTGGGGTTTACTCATTGCCCTTACTGGTGATTGAAGCAGCGATAAAGGGCCTGAAAGCAAAAACAGAGTGGGGAATCGTTGACAGCTTGCGGCACAATTGAAAGGCAGTGTCAAAAAAAGCGACAAGCTGGCATGCGAGGATTACAGGGGCATCTCCCTGTTTTCTTAAGTTTAAAAAGTATTCACAAAAACATTTAAAGACAGTTTTAAGGCCCTACTCAGAGAAAGCCTTCGGGGAGTTCCACTGCGTTTTAGATGCGGTCGCTCATCAGTAAAACAGCTCTTTATAGTGGAACAAGGGCTCGCGAAGGGCTTGGATTTTAATGTCGACATCTACCAAATATTCGTCGGTTCAAAATAAGAATACCACAGTAGCGTACTTTGCGGAGTTCTTCTCCATCCTAGCAAGCAAGTTCGCTCCACAAATGTAACCCTGACGGGATCAAGTTCGAAGGTGCGAATTTAAAACGCGGAAAACATTAAGTAGTATCGGGAAGGCTTAATGCCTTTGAGCGCGAAAGTACACTACTCTTTATGTGAACACAAGGATAGCGTATGTCGATGAGTTCCCGCTCCAACTTGGTGCAAGGAAACCTTTGCAGATGTACCGAAGTAAGTAGGATTTATACACATTGAACAAAAAACAGATTCCATCTAGCGAAATATGACAACTGGTGAATACAATGTGGAGAACATTAGTACATCTGTGAAGGGTTCATGGAAGTGCATCACATAAAAAGAAGGCTTCCTCACAAAGATATTATTCAGTCCTCCCCATAATAATGAAACCCTTACACAAGAAGACGAACTTCCGTATCTATAAAACAATTGTACCAGATTCGTAACTTTAACTGTGATTAAGGCTTCTGACAAATTGTTAAACATCTTTGAACGAAAGCTGTTAAGAAAAATCCTCGAAGGATTTGGAAAGAGCGATGGATGGTGTTGCCTCTAAAGTAATAAAATTATGAAAACTCTAATGGGCTGGCCCAAAAGGTTATTCAAGGGGACAATCGAACGCTTCAAACAGATTGAGAAACCGAGTAAACGGGGGAGATTCAGTTGATGCCGATATCAGGTATACCGAATTGGGGGACGCAATCATTGAATACGGAAGTAGAGATGCGCGAAACATGACCTTAATAGGTAATGCGATATCATATTACTTTCTTAAAAAAGTCATGTTGTAAAGTGATATCATAAACATCACCTTTCATTACCCTAACAGTATATATGATGCTGTATCATCAACATCACATATTATTTTATTATATCATAATTATTACTTATCACTAGAGTGATTTGCCCTGGGTTTATTAAATTCTTACACAAATCAATCACCTCATATTTGAATGCACTCTAATTAATTTTCTAGCCCAAATTAAGTCCAAAGCCGACCGAAAGAAAGGGTAATCATAACAACAATAGATTCGCAAGCAATACTCAGCGTCGGTTCGGGCCACACTGTTGTCGTCCATGTGTGTGATGTTTTGTAATCTAATGGTACACTGTAATTTCACATTACAAAACATTACCTATCACAGATTTAATATCACGATCACCTTGGTAATGTTGCGGTGATGTTATGCAATGTGATTATTCTGTAATGTTTGGATCACGCTCGGGGATAGTGATGTGATATTACACTTTAAGGTGATATTACTTTTGTAATATTACATGCATCACCTACCTACTTCTATAGAGAAGACGGGGGTAGTAACAACGACTCGAAACGGACTGTGGGGCAAGAAAGAAGAAGGTTACAGAATACGGTTGTTACACATGGAAGAGAACTGTTGGAACTTAGTAAAAGGAAATCTGAAAGATGCATACCATGAATATATAGGGCAATTGTGGGATCAATGATTACATGGTGTCCTCCCATTTAGGTATTTACAAGGAAGTATTTAAATATTTACAAGGAAGTAATACTTCTAATTAAATTTGCTTTGTAATAGGTCCAGGTATACATAAACATCAAATATATACATTCACACAAGTTATAATTTCCACTGACAATCAAAATATCTTACATTGTTTTATATAAATAGAAGGAAAAACGAAAGTAAAGCAAGTCTGCCGGGAAGTTTGTTTTAAATTTCTCTACAGGAAAATGTTTTGAGCTTTTCCCTTGTTATTCCTTCGTTATGCACTCAAACTGCTATCATTTTGGTTGGCTGGCCAGACTTGGTGAAACTTTTCAGCATATGCCCTTCGAACAATAACAAAACTGCAATGAATGCTAAATCAGGGAACAAACAAGAGGAAAACAGAATGGTGAGGGATGCATATATATATACATATATATATATTTTGCAATTATTATTAGAACAATTTTGTTGTTATCATTGTTAATTAAAGCTTAACTCAACTGAAAATAAAGTTTCGGCACTACACGCGCATCTATATTTGGGTAATTTACAGAGGATAAGAGAAATATGTTGACAGGACTCGGTGATATTTTTGGAGATAACTATAATATTATTCGATGAAGGTGATTTAGTTAGAAAGTCTAGGCCAGGGCAGAAGGGGAGAATAGGAAATTTCAGTAAATTCGTACTCAGAAGCCTAATTGTACTGTTCAGGGAGATGCTGAAAATGGGAAAGAGTGGACGTCCAACAGCGCCCTCCCACTTAAAGGTGAATGCCAGGTTCATATTTGACACTCAATCTAGTGGATGTGAGGCCCTTAATATAATAAAACCTTTAACCGGGCAAGCGGGGGGTAGGAACTAGGATATGGGTTGGGATGGGGGACCTGTGCCAGAGGGTTTGAAAAAAGAAGCTAATATTGGCGCTGGGGATGGGCGGGGTTTGAAAATTTGGATGAGGAATAGTTATCGGTGTAGAATACTACTCTACCGTTGGGGTCAAAAAGGAGGTTTCGGGTAGGTAGAGATAAAAGGATTTGAATGAACAGACGAGTTCGCAGAAGATTCTCTTCGACGATTTTGATCTACAAGGCCTGGCAGATAAGGGGATTAGGATGGGTTTGACATTTAGTGAGGAAGTTGAGGGCATGGTAGGACGGCGTCGATGCGAGGCGTTTGGCAGGTGTCGTAGATGATCTGCTTGGAGAAGTATTTGGGGCGCTCTTCGTTTTTGTAGGTGTTGAAGCAGTGGCGTTGGATTCTGCGCTCTTTGAGTCAGACCAGAATATTAAGCCGAAAATGAGGAGGGGACGGATAAGCTATTTGTAGCAAAACAACTTAACTTTCAGAGGTGCTGGGATGTTGTATTTCAGGATTAGGTAAAGGGATTTGAAGGCACCAGTTGCGTGGCTTAGTGCTCTCGTGATATTAGGAGGTGGGCTAGGCGGGAATTCATAGGTAGGTGACTTCATTTACGGTTGTGATTGGGGCGTTGTGAATTTTGAGGGATAGGGTAGATATGTCACTCTTCATTTTCGGTGTCATCCTTATGTTACCGCAGAATATGATAGTTTCGCATTTCTGTTGTATTTTAGAGTTGAGTAAAGGAATTTGAAGGCACCAGTTGCGCGGTTTAGTGAGAGATAGAGATAGGCGTGTAGCTTTCGTGATTTAGAGGATTTTGGTTCTTTTTCTGGATGAGAACTATCTGAACATTCTTCCAATCTGCTTTGGGAAGTGGGCATTAATTAGGCAGTGGTTGATCATAGAGGACATGTAGGGAGCATTGGAACAACGCATTTCCTTAGGATGATTTAGGGGATTTCGTTAAGTTCGGCCGATTTTTTGTTTTTCGAAATGGTGATGGATGCCATGGCGGAGTGCGGACTGACAAAGTGAATGGGGAAGATACTGTCACGCTGACTTAGGTTGGCGAGGGATTTGGGTAGGGGGAGAAATGTTGAAGGCATTGAGGGAAAGAAGTTGGGAGATTTTTCCGCCTACCTCGCTGTTAAAACTCGATTCACGGAAGTGGAGGGTGCAGTGGTGAGCTTGAAGGATGTGGTCTACGAAGACGTTCACTCTTTCTGTGGGGGGACGTTTTGGGGGAAAATCGCGTTTTGTTGAATGGATTTGCCTAAACATAGGCAGGTTTTCCTGAGTTCCCTGTATGTACCAGGATTCAGTTCAGTTTTGGAGAGACGGTTGTGGAGATATATGGTATAGACGATAAGGAATCTTTCACGTATGGACCTGTCCAGTTCACGAATTTCGGAGAGCAGGTGAGAGGATTGCGGAGAGTATCTATTTCTAAATAGTCTCCGCCTGGGCATCCTTTTGTATTTAATGACGTTGAGGATATCATCAGGGAGGGTAATGAGTTTGCGGTAGTTTCAGGGACGGGATGGGATCAGTTCGTCACATGCTTGCTGGATTGTTTCAGCGTATTGACAAACTGTTCGGTTGATGGTGTCGTTGTAAACTGTACTGCCGATGGGAGTAGAAGGGGTTGATTTTGAGGGCCAGTTTAATGTGTTTCCTGTTTGTGCGCTGGAAGTCTGGGATTGAGGGTGGGGTGGAACAAATGACTCTGTCCGGTAGCTTGGTGTCTAGGATTAAGGTATAATGGTCATTGATGCCAGGGACTATTTTGAGGAAGGGGAATAACAGTTAGGTTACTGCTAATCAGGAAGTGGTCAAAGTAGAAATGGTAGTAGCCTTAGTTGAAGGTTGGAAGGGCTGTGCTGAAATGGGAGTTGGTCCCCGTTCTAGTTCGACCGAGCATCGAAGAAGACCGGGTTTCTGGGGGTCTTCGCCGATAATTAAGACCCACTGCTTTCCGGGAGGGTGAGGTTGAGAGGCGCAAAGAGACTTGATACGGATGAAGCCGTATGTGTCAAGGGATTGGTTGGAGAAGCAGGCGAAATTGATGAAGACCGAGGTTGATTGGAATTCGAAGGAGATGAGGGTGACTTCAATTGATTTGGAGGTGTTGGGACTTGAGTGTATTTGTGTGACTAGGAATTTTTCGGAGATGAGGATGATCGTTCCACTGCAGGGTTTGCGCCCCTGAGGGTTGGCCTATGGTCGGTCATTCCGGAAGGGAATGAAATTGGGAAAGGACGGTGTGTATCTATAGTTCAAACTAATTTCACACAGGAGAACTATGTGGTGTGTGCGCTTCTTATCACCTTCTTGCTATCTAAATTAATGGATATCGAAATCAGTTAACAGTTTCCATATCATAGTAATATTGTTTCTAAAGACAGCGGCACTAAACCCGATGCCATTCAAATTTCAAGTTTAGATTGTTTCAAGCCAATGTTCTGCCTGTATTGCTATATGAAGGCTTGTTGGGATACTATATTTGAAAACAATATAAAACAATGAATTACGTAGATTTACACAACCATTTATCGAACCTAATATTATGAATTTAATGCCCACAAACTTATCTCACATAATGTATTTGAAGCAGCCCCCTAAACTCCATAATACTGAGTTGAGCCAGACAATGCATCCTCGTCCCCATATAATTTTGTAAGTAGATGTTCACCGAATAGTCGGATAGTTTCCAGGTTGCAAGGATTCGTTTTCACCGCGGTCTTCATAACTTAGCATCCTTGTTAATTTATTGATGAAGAAGCAACTTATGATGCTCGGTTTAGTATCGGGAGAGTGGTAGTCAGAAACTTAAATTCAGTTTGGGGTCGATGTGTGTATGAGGGGAGAATATTCTGCACTTCCTTTCTACCCACATTGACATCTCAAGGAGCACTTTATCAGATGACATGGAAAAAGTTTCTGCTATAAATAAAAATGTTGCAGACTTTGTCGGCTTTTGTGCTCATCGTGTTTTTCGTCTCCTTTTTCATGTTGTTCAGGAGATTTTTTCCCTTTCTTTTGGTCAAGTTTTCGGATTTTCGCTTATGCAATGTTTTATTGTTGTCATGTTATCAGCTTCCTGCAGGCATTGAGAGTTTTCTTCTTATTTTGCCCACCAAGGCTCAAGTTAGATTTGGTTTTTTGTTCGTAATAGGAACCGATAAAAGTGTTTAGAAAGACGAGTCTTATCATACCCATACGACATATTTTCGCAGTTTGTGTTATGATAACGTTGAATTTAATCAGTTTGTACTTTAATGGAATTATTGAATTCATTTGCCTTAAATTATTAATTGGATTGATGCTCCCGGATACACATATGCACATTAGAAGGGAAAGTCCTGGGGGTATAACGTGAGTAGCTGCCGTGTAGGCATAATCCCACGGTCCTCTTCGGACACGGATTGATTTTGGGACCACAATCAGAGCCCGCCTTGCAAACACAGCAGTCCTGGTTTATATTAAGTGCAGGCTCAGCATTCATACCAATGGATGCGAGGCCCTAACACCTCTGCCGCAACTAAGGGGTACGGCACCCGAGTTGTACAGCGCAACTCCACGCTTGAGCTCCGAGGAGCTCTGCCCGCGATGTAGGCATAACTACAACCACCATGACACTCCCACTATGGGGCCAACCACAAATAACCGGGCCGAGAACCCATCCTCCAGGAATTCTCCTGGAGCATATGCCCTCAGAGGGCCATCCCGGGTCCCAGCACATTATAAGGGAGTAAGCTACTCGAAATTCTTAAGGATTATAATTTGTTGAGACACTACAGGAAGCCAGCTCATCGGGGCCGAAACCACGAGATTGGCCAAAGTAAAACCAATTCACTTTAGCTCACAAATTTTGCATCGGGGGAGGAACTTAGCTGAATTAATGATCAGCTACTTTTTACCGAAAAATATTTCACGACCCGCGCAATTGACTTTGGATGCTGTATGGGGGGAACTTCAAATAGTGGGGAGTTGAAGGGTAGTAAAAGTCCCAGGGGGTACACGCAGGACTACAATTCTCACTAAGAATCTGGGTTATGCAAGTTGATTTAACATATACGGTTCTACTAACAAGCCCGACTCTCACTTACTCTGCGTCATAAAACAGACATGGTCTTCCATAGAAGGGGGTGTGCCAAAGGCTGAGACAACCTGTTCGCAGTATACTATGATCATGGAATCTAGAATTGAGCCTTGAATCGGATCGGAAATACAATAACGACTGCGCCGTGTGTCTCCCGATCTGAATAAGCGCTCATAGTGCACTCACTGAACAGGTCGAAAAGTACAGATATTCGGACTACCGAATATAATAAATGCATCCAGAACTATTGGAATTCGAATCATATGGAAGAAATACTAAAGGCTGATATCAATAAATCGCCCTATTATCTACCCTTCTGTGCTGTTATCAAGTATCAACTAGTACTACTGCGAAGGTTTATATCTTTTTCAACGAGAAAACTTGATCAGGCATCAGGACCAAGGGTTTGTAGGGTCGTGCTGGGAGTAGGTTCTTTCAACGAACGAGGAACTGTTTGTTGCTGATCATGTTTAAGGGGTAAACGCATCTGGCGCATAAATTGAAGCAGTAGCCACGGCATTGGAAAAGGTACTAATACAACCCCAAACCAAGGTTGAATAGCATACACTGAAACCAACAGCAGGGTCCTCTGGGGCGAGGCCGTAGGTAGACTACCGTTCTCCTGCCTGAAAACCGCTACCTTCGAACGGGACGTAGCGAGTACGGGCTACAGTACTCATACACCGAAATTATTGACGTCGGGGATCTCCCCCCAAAAACTAGCAAAGAAGTGGAGGTCCGCTGAGGCCTTACTTAGGAGCCAGTACCAGAAGGCCATGCATATTCTGATCAAGATTGCAAAAAATAAGGAGGTTGGTATTGTCTACGAGCGAAAAAAAAGAGGACATCGCTAAATGCAGTCGAATATCGACGTATAAAACTATAAATGCCTAGGAAAGCAACAAAAGAAACCCACCGTCTTCAAACGCAATCGATCTTAAGACAAGGTTGATCTAGAAAACAAAAATAGCAGAAATTTTCTTGACTTGTGTGTCACTTAGAATCTGCGGTGTAGCTCATGGTAGTTCCATACGGCAAGACTTCCAGGAAACCCGTGGCTTGCATCTAGTGGTTATGGAAGATCTAGATTGATAAGGAAAATTTTGTTCCATCCCTGCGTCTACAAAAACCTAGAATCTCCATGAAGGACTGGGGTAGTTATCAAGGAGGAACTTATTTGCTCCCCTTAAATGGAGAGTACTTGAAGGCACTGAAGGTTAAAAAATGCGGTTCAGGGTCAAGAACACTTTCGCTCCGCGAAGCCACACGGCGATTTGAACTCAATCGATACCAACAACGAACTTTTAGAGGATATTAACGTCGAAGGTCTGACACTCTACATACAACACTCTAAATACGCCTCATCTGATGTGCGGCTCTTTCTTCAAGAGGAAAATATCAACGTCGTATTCATACAGGAAGCATGGATTGAAAAAGGAGGCTTATCCACGAAAGGGTTCCAGGAGAATCTATACGAGCAAGTTCTTCTCGAAGCGGTAGTCGAACTAAAGTCAAAGGCCAGGACTCTGGACAAAGCATTCGAAACAGCCTCCTAAATCTTGTGCCCTACAAAATACAGAATATATATTGGCACTGTGGTGGAATAAAATTCTGTTCAGCAAGCTGACCTGGCAGACCTTCAAGATTTTCTCCAGAAACAGCAAGAAAGGGTAGTCCCGCGATTTGTAAGGGTTTGCCGGAGCTATATTTCGTTGGGATACGTACCGCGCTCCTGAAGAGGCGCCCATATGGTTTTCATTTCGAAAGTGGCCATTCAAGTACTATCGTCAAAAGGTTACTCTTCTTCAAATCTCAGCACGCCTATCCCAAAAAAGAATATACCCTAATTACGTTCGTCGATGAAGCGGGAGCATTTAACCACGTTATTATCAAAATCATCAAAGGGTCTTAAACTAGAATAGGATAACAGGATTGGAAGGGTTTCCCAGGCAATGGACCATATCTATGCTGAAATCAGAATAATCTAGTCTGATCTGGAGAATAGCCACCTGTTAACAGCTGTTAGCAAATGGACTCTGTGGGGTGGCGTCATTTTCCGGTACCCTAGTTGATAGCAATAAATTAAATTTCTTCGATTTGGTGATATTGGTGTCATTGAAATTTCCCTCCGTGATGAGTGAAATCGTAGAGGGCACGTTGGGGAAGATATGCTTGTGAGGTGCATGCTGGCGACTGCACATAAATCCAACCAACATGGAGTTGATGCCGTTCGTCACCAAGTCAAGAATACCCAAATTCCACCTCCTGCTATTAAAGGAGCAAAGATTGGTTCTTTGATCTAATGTGAAGTATCTGGCTGTAATCCTGGGTTCTAAGTTAAATTGGAGAATGAACATAAAGCTGAGGCCTATGAAGGCTTGTATAGCTTTCTACGAGGGCAAGAGGACCTTTGCAAGGGAATGCGGTTTTAGGACGGGGGTAGTTCTTTGAGCCGTGGTGGATGGTGCTCAACAAGGAATACAATAGAACCAAGCTTAACAGGCAGATGCCCTCAATGAAATCTTGCATTTTCTCATCGTAAAGTGCTCTCAGGCTGCGTGGGTCCAGATGCTGGACAGTGGAAGTGCTACGGCCATAGTAATATTCTACCATATACAAAGTAGCTAGGGAACTCTGATCATTCCTAGCGGACTACGCCCAATTTTACTTAGGGCATTCCAACCAGGACAGAGTGAACAACCGGCGAGATGTTGTAGGGATATAACACAATATTTTTCTCTGGTGAATCCACTGTTGCTTACAGTGGAGTCGTACGGTTTTCAGGATACGCTAGTGTATTTTATGCGGAAATACTAGCAATAATGGAAGTCTGTCGATGGCTGGGACTTGATCCGCATCGAAAGCGAAGCGAAGTGATTCTGATTGACAGTTAAGCGTTGATAAAGGCTTTGTATTCAATAGTGTCATTCTCCAGGCTGGTGAGGCAATCTGGCATGTCTCCCTTCTGTCGAAACATAGAGGGGAATGAGCTGGCCGGTGAACTCGCCAGGCGGAGCTCTGCTCTTGGCAGTTCCTCGTTATATACATGCTGCGTTCCGCTTGTGACTGTCAAGGGTGGAATCTATTTTCACTACTTAACAACCCCTGAATTCATATAGTGAAGGTTCACCACTTGCTTCAAGTCAAGGTAGATGTCGACCTCCTATAAAAAGACGTAGGTAAATGACTATCTGAACAGGGCACTGGCCCAGAGGGAACTACGCCGTCAAAGTTCGTATATAGTTTCATTCCCATTGCCGAAGTAAAAGAGGAGAGGGAGCCTTCGGGCACTCCTTTGCGATTGTCCAGTTTTACTTCAACTAGATAAACAATTCTTTGATTACACCAAAGAGATATCTGGTGGGTGGGGGTTGGGGAGATGTTATTCCTCGGAAATACTGTAGGCTAACTCTAAAGATTGGCAGTGTCAAGCATACAAAGTGGTGGGTAAGAAGAAGGCACTTTAGGGTCGCCTTTCTCTTTGCTGATCAGCGCAAACCTCGCCATCTTCCAATGAGAATGGAAAATGCTCTCCTTCAGGTGAGTGTGGAATGCCCCGAGTCGTAGGTTTGGTCGATGTTGCAGCACCAGTTTGTATACTCCTACTGGGATACTATCGGATCCTGGCGTCGTTTTGCTTTTCATATAGAGGACTGCCTCTTCCAACTCTTTTATGGAGAAAAGTGAGCAGTCCTCCGTGTTATCTGCACGGCCATCTACATCCCGTACGGGGTGGGCAGGGAATAGTTCCCGTTCAATGCGGTCCATTTGTTCGGCCTTAAGTGAACAAGGTTTTAGAAACGCCCCGATTTTTTCATAACCGAGTCTCCAAGGGTACCCATTCATTTTGTCGACCAAGTCGTGCCAGCAGCGGGCTTCGCTCCTGTATATTTTGCTCCTTTTTTTGGGCTGATCTGTACTCTGTGATTATGGTACATTCCTCCTCCCGGTCGTTAAAACGTTGCGTCAAACGGCGGAATTTGTGATGTCGTCCACTAAAGCATAGACGGCTTGCCACGTCTCGATGCCCTCCTGGCCATGGCAGCTCCATAGCCTGACGTTATCAGGTTCATAACTGAATTTACGACCGTGTTAGCTGCAGTGCTATCACCACCAGG
The DNA here is from genome assembly GCF_905115235.1 of Hermetia illucens. Taxonomy (NCBI): domain Eukaryota; kingdom Metazoa; phylum Arthropoda; class Insecta; order Diptera; family Stratiomyidae; genus Hermetia; species Hermetia illucens. The sequence continues at coordinate 13,772,870 of NC_051853.1, read as the reverse complement.
AGTGGACTCCAAACCTGTTCCCCATGTTCCAAGAGTTTCGACAAACCTCCCAGAGTTCATTTTCGCGGCGTTCTACGCACAGTTTGTGTCAACCGGGTCAAAGCCAATATATTGATGGTCGTTTGCCTTAAAGTCTTCCAGAACTCCTCACCCGTCGACCGGCGACACCAGTGATTCCGACGCAAAGGTTACGTCAGGAATGCTTCCCTCGCAGCCAGGGCGTTGATCGCGTCCTAGCTCTTTTCAGCTCCGGTTTAAAGACTGGAGACCGCCCCCGAGCCCGCAGTGTGAGCAAGGTTCTCACCAGATGCGTCACGATCCCTGAATATAATGAAGATCTCCTTTTCGTTCTAGATAATCGCCCTATGACCTGCCTGGCCGCATCGTTGCCCTCCTGTCAGGTCCCTGGTAGGTTGTGGACGTGTGGCCATAACTCCGATATCTGTAACATTTGGTTGAAGCGGCCTGGATTTGTATTACCCAACCAATTTTGATTTTTCCGCTTTTAAGAAGCGCTCGGTAACTTCCACCACAGCGAGTTGTTGACCCCGGGAGTTCGCAGAGGTGACAACAATTTCAGTCCTTGCTACATGCTCTACTGGGCGAGCGTCACACTTTCGTGTTGCGTGCAAATGCAGCCAACTCATTCTTCATTCCCACTATCTTCTCATTTATACTTTCTTTATTTGGATTTAAGTTTTTACCAGCGCAACTTGTGGGGTCGAAATAGTCAGGAGTGCGTATACCCTCGGGGACAAAGTCCTTGTCCCAGTCCCCCAGATCAGCGCTTGCTCGGGCCAACGAGGTCTACTTATTCCGGTTCAATGCACACTACCCGATCAGGGTCCCGAAGGGGCTGCCTCCTGATACATGCCACAACTATCACCTTGGCAGAGCTAGACTCACATCACTATATCGATGTTGGAGTTGTTAGAATTGCAGGTATTATGCTAGCAAGAGGATCAGAACTACTTGCTCGGGCACGTCGGGGATGCCACCCTTCGTATCGTACGCGACCCAATTAAGGACCGTCCGCTCTTCACCGAGAAATTTTCTCTAGGCTACTACCTGAGATGCAGGTATTATACTAGCTAGGGGGTCAGAACTACTTGCTGACCCAATTAAGGATCGTCGACGACCCCTGAGAAAAGATGAGATGTACCTGTCGATCGATTGAGTATTTTTTGAGCAATTTTTCCTTCAGTAGTCACTCGAACATCGAAACCCCATATCCAACCGTTATAGAAAGAACGAGGTGTCAGCTTGTTGGTCTGACATCAGAAACGTTTTTAGAGAGAAAATCTGTCTACGCGCTGCAGTCAGTATCGTTTTAGTCAATGTGTTCACGGGGTTTCTAGCGAAAAGATTAATGGAATAAAATGTAACATCGTCTCCGTCGCTAATAGTGGTTTTTACTTTGACATATATCGTTATTTCGGGAATAACTTGATCCCTTCCTCGGTGTCGGGTGTATCTTTTGCCTTCTGAGCATGGCATAACGATATGCTCGAAATGAGACCATGGGATAAGAAGCTTTTTTATGGCCAAGCCAGGATACAAAATCGTCTAAAGAAATCAGCAGAAACCGCTGATGTGTACGATTCGTAGGGGCGGGACTGTGCTCCCCTTGCTTTTACCAGGAGGAGCTTGAAGGAAAGGGAGGTCCTCTACCTCTGAACCGGGCATATCCAAAAACAGCGATGGCACGAAATGCATATCCAGCCAAATCCCACCTGAGGGATTCCAAACACTGCTCATTGACACCGTCTTGGTCAGATACAAACGCAGGAATGTTTCTTGAAAGGTAAGGTGGGAGTCTCATTCCAAAAATAGCAAGGAAAATTCTTTTGGCTGTGGTGAATGCTAGCATTCCTCATACCATACAGTAGTGATCACATTCTGGTCGACTGAGAAGATTTGGAAGTCCTCCACACAGGTCAGTACTTTCAAACACAATGCGTCTTTCACGTCAAATCATTTTGCTAATGCCGTTCCCAACCCAATTTTTCCACCCTCAATCCTTACCCCATCACCCTCAAATTGACAACTACAATTGGAGGTTTTTAAAGAGTCAAATTTATGCTTTTTTGAAATATTGTGAAAGTTTTATAGAGTTCCTGACTGGAGGGTGTCTTTCTGACTTACCTAACTTTTGATAATTTGAATCACTACATTGTTACGGAGGAGATACCTAACTAGTCCCTTCCTTTGCACAATTGAGACCATAAAAGCGAATTAAGTTGAAATCCAGCAAGTCATTTTAGTCATTCTTCATTCCGTGCCTCCTTTATTCAAGTCACGTTTACAAGGAACTCAAGTTATGCTTGCGACAGATATGACAACCATATGTACAATAAAGGATTCTCCGCTCGACTCCACTCACTCCATCCATCCTCCTGATTGATGACATCCTTTTCCGTTCATGAAATCCCAAATTAGAAAAGAAGAGTACAATCAAACGCGCACAAGAAGTACAAATCCACTTCCCAAATAGTCACCTCAAATTCATGTAACCATCACAAAAAGGAAATGAAACCGAGATAAGAAAATATGGCCCAGAAGAATAGGAAAATATTGGGCAACTACAGGTAAGAAGATTACCTTTAATGGAAATGTTCCGCTTCGGTGACGAATCATTTCTCCTTATAGGATTTCAAAACCAACAATTTTCTTTTAAAACATGTCCTTCCTCTTCGTTATCTCTGTGTCCATTGTGGCCTGCCGACAAGTGTACTTTTCAACTTACTTGATTACTATCGCAAATCCCTTAGACATGGGCCTGAATCACTCAAAACAGTCTCCAAAACTTTTCGGGTGAGCAATTCGTGAGTGTTCATCAATTATTCGTATTTAAACCCGCCGGTGTGGTGTGCATGTGACAGTATCCACCCTCTAATCGTTACACCCTCAACTTGGGAATGCCAGATTTTCAGGCTCATACAACAATAAACAAAATTAGCCCAAACCACCCTTAAAAATTAATCACAAATTAATATTCCGCATGTTCTTCTACGAATCCATGAAATTTTTAATGGCAGCTCGTAAGTTTGCTCCTAGGTAAACTGACTAAGGGAGGCTCTCTCGCTCTACATACCACATACAAAACTATAGAGTTGCAGGGTTGCTTAGGAATAGGGTTATCAGTCAAGATAAATGTACACTTTCGGGAAAATTATTTGGTTTGAAATGCACATCACAAAATACTTGATTTCGACGATAATCCCGTCGGGTCAATTCCTTTTAGGGGATAAAAGTCCTTTTGCTTTAAGAATTTATCACTTAAATTATCTTCAACATTTATTGGTCATATTATTGATTCGAGGGCATTGAATGTCAGTCTCTCGATCTCCTTAAACCGAGTACAATTCTCGGATGGATGAGTGTTTGCATCTTTGTGTTGGCCCGCTGCTGTGGGCTTATCGCCTAAACAATATTAAGCGGGTCTAAGAATACAAAATGCTTAAAATGGATACCAATTTGTGGGTTAGCAATCTAAAAATTTCGTATCTTCTTCTTGGTGAAAAGATAACAACACAGATAGGGGTCAGTCAGAGAGCGGTTTACGATTGGTATATGGATAGTTCGAGCTCTTTGGCAACGGTATCGAGAGATATCCCAGAATGATCGTTCCTTTTCGACTTGAAAGAAGAGTATTCCTTTCCCTTTTGCGGCACTGTACTTTTGTTCCGGTGCTCTGAGGTGGGGAGGAGCTAGATGGGGCATCAACCCTATCGACCGAATCAACACCAAGTGGCTAAGGAGAATGTGGTATTATTTTTTCCGAGTTATCACAATCTCGGCAGATGCTGGATTTTACCTAATACTAGCACTAAGTGCCAAGCATTTAGGCTCGGACGATCCTACCTACTTAAAAACTAAAGGGGCGCTGGTGGTGGTGGCCGGTGGTAGGTCAGTGGGAGAATCCGTCGAGTACTCCCCGCAACATCGAGCACATATGCAGAATCGTGTACTTCTGCATGGTTTGAACCAGACTGTGAGAAAGTCCCAGGACATCAAGGGAAGCCGTGAGGAATTTAGGTACAATACCTGTAGCTGACAATATTATAGGAACTACAACCACCCGCTCGAGACGCCAAATTTCTTTGATTTCCCGAGCCAATGGCTCATAGTTCACCTTCTTCTCCACGTATTTCCGTTCAATGTTGCTATTATGGGGGATAGCAACATCAATAATATACGCGAAGCGACCCGTCTTGTCAACTAACAGTACGTCAGGCTTGTTGTGTGCGGTATGGCGATCAGTCAGAACTTGCCGGTCCCAATACATGCTGTAAGCAGAACTATCAAGTACTGCTTGCGGCTCATATCAGTAAACCGGACATGTTCCCGTGATCAGCCCATGCTTATATGCAAGGTTTTGATGGATAACCTTACATACAGCATTATGCCTGGTGATGTATTGCACCGGTGCCATAACAGTACAGCCAGAAATGAGATGGTCCAACGTCTTTAACGCCGAACCACACATTCTGCACTGGTCGTTCTCCACCCGTTCTTTCATGATGAGCTTTTTATAAGCTCGGGTGGCGACCACGCCATCCTGAATGGCACACATGAACCCCTCCGTCTCAGCAAAGAGCTGCCCAGCACACAGCATGCAAATCGACAAATGGCTGCCAAAGACAATTCACGTGTTTACCGTGCATTGCCTTCACTCAGAGGATTGAAAGATCGATCCTTCAAGTTAAGTGGAGTCAGTCCACAGTCTGCCTTACAGACAGCCGCATGCAAGGGACTCGCCTGCTCTTTGCTGTAAAAATAAGCGCGCAGCGAGTCGACTTGGCGATGATGTTGTGCCGCCACGTCAACCACGCCCCTACCTCCGATGTCACGAGGCAGGTTCATCCGCTCCACGGCAGACTTTGGGTGATGCATTCGGAATTTGGACATAGTTGTCCGTATCCGCCGCTGGACGTTTTCCAGGTCGGTCTTCGTCCACGGCAATATTCCGAATGCAGAAGCCAGTGAAGGGATAGCGAATACATTCAACGAGCTTATTTTATTCTTCTCCAAGAGATGCGATTTCAGCACCAGCTTTACACGTCGCAGGAATTCGGACAGCAGAGCTTCCTTCAGATCACCAACTCGAGCATGGGTTCCTTGCAGAATTCCTAGGTACTTGTAGAAGTCTGTCTCGGTCATAGCTTCGATGTGGAGGTCACCAATGCTATGTCCGGCATGCAGCTCGTGATGACCTTTGCGTATGGCTTGGATTCGACATTTGTCTAATCCAAACTCCATCCGAATATCACGGCTGAACATGTCTATTATTCGCAACAGACTTCTAAGATGGTCGTCAGTACAGCTTGATGTCATCTAGGTACATCAAGTGTGTCAGTTCGCACTTAACACGTAGGCCATATTTTATTGCAAAACCATGCCTTCCAGCATTATTCAGTAGCCATGAAAGGGGGTTCAGTGCCATACAAAACCAAAGAGGACTCAATGAATCCCCCTGGAAGATGCCCCTCCGTATACGGATGGGCTCTGAGGTATTAGCACCCTCAGATGAACGGACTGATAAGGTGGTATGCCACCCTTCCATGACTGTCGCCAAAAAATTTATTAGTTTCGGATCAATGCGATACAGATGTAGGATGTCGATTAGCCAGGTATGCGGAACGCTATCAAAAGCCTTGGCATAATCGATATAGCAACTGAAGAGGTTTCTTTGGCCTCTAGTTGCTTGTCCTACAACTACCGAGTCGATAATGAGTTGCTCTTTGCAACCCCTTGACCTAACTCGGCAGCCCTTCTGCTCCTCGGACAGAATGTTGTTGGTCTCGAGGTGCGCATTGATCCTGCCACTAATAATGGACGCGATGAATTTGTAGGGGGTTGGTAAGCAAGTGATCGGTCTTGTGTCTGCGGGGTCCTGCACCGTGTCCTTCTTAGGGATAAGGTAGGTAATCCCCGCAGTGAGGAAAGGTGGAAATTCCTCCGGCCGACTGATGACCTCATTTATACTGCGTGCCAACCGACTGTGTACGCTGGTAAATTTCTTATACCAGAAATTCTGCACCCGATCCAGACCTGGGCCCCTCCAGTTCTTCGAGCTGTTTATGGCTCGTCGAACTTCCTCTTCGGTAACATCCGCAAAATTCATGCCAGGTGTATTGGCATGGCGGGTGCCTTCAGCGGTGATCCACTCAGTATGCTCAGCATGCTGGGCAGGTAACCCCCAAAGTCCACCCCAATACTCTTTCGCTTCCGTCACCGAGAACTTTATTGTCTGGGCGCTCTGTTGGGATTCGTTGAGAGATCTGAAAAAGCTCCGCTGGTTCCTCGCGTATGTTGCATTCTGGACACGTCTGGAATAACTTTCGCCATACCGTCGTAACCGACTGCATATGACAGAAAGTTTCTGTTTTAGTGTGTCCAGAATTTCAACAACGGGTGTCTCACAGGGGATCCGGTAAACCCTCTGCACTTTGTTTCTCACCCGTCGGCTGGCATTGCCAGTGCTGATCTGAATCAGTCTAGCAATGTCCTGCCTTAGTGAGTCCCGCCGACGTTCCAAACGAATTTTCCATGGTGGATCTCTTTTATCACTCAAACCAATAACACGAAAGCGAATCTTCTGACCGTGCAATCTGATAGCCGCAACTGCACCACAATACACAAGTGATTGTAGTTGCAGCAGCGACATATCAGCACACAGTCGAGATGCAATCTCATCATTGATTTGAGATAGAATTCCCGGAGTTGCTGGAGATGCATAGAGCCTGGGAATGCCTGGTCTATGCAAAGGATCCATATCCGAGAATTCTATACACGCTCTTTGGAATTCGTCCCGAACCTCAGCGGAAACCTCAGTTGGACGATGGAGAAGATTGCTTCGGCGAGTACTGAACCTGTTGCCTGCAGTGCGGCGTGGTGTTGTTGATGCCGCCGCCTCTGCCCCCATCGACTCTCGGTCACCAGTTTCCCCGATGACTTCAAGTCGAACACGTTCCCTGATGGTGGCCGGGATTGTGTTTTGCTCTGAGGTGGGGAGGAGCTAGATGGGGCATCAACCCTATCGACCGAATCAACACCAAGTGGCTAAGGAGAATGTGGTATTATTATTATTATTATTCTGTTAAGGGAAAGTCGCACCACGTCGTTGAAGAACTATTGTGCCCCTATTACTAGTTATAGTGTACCTATTGAACATAGTATCTCAAGCAGGCCTGTAACCGTTAGGAACTTTAGTATGTTTCCTACTTCCAGATCTTTCACCTTTGCATCTGGTATTAAGTGTTCTCCCAGATGTCTCGATCTACTTTGCACAAGTGCCGGACACTGTCCCAGAACGTGTATAGAGGTTTCTTCATCCTCCTCACAAAACCTGCAGGCGTTGTCCGTTGATATCCCTCGCTTCCCTAGGTGATAGGTCAGCCGACAATGACCAGTGAGAATTCCCATTATGATTCGGAGGTTCTTTTTGGTGAGGTTTACGCATGGGTTCGTATCCCCCAATAAGCACCCTGGACTGCTCCATCCCTGGTAGGCCCGCCCAATATAGTTCCCTCAACCGTTTCTCTTCGTTTCTTAGATTCATAGCCATGAAACCGTTTCCGATTCCACAGAAGGGTTCTGGCTCGTGTAAAGGCGTCCCTGCTCCCTTCTTAGCTAGTTCGTCCGCTCCCTCATTGCCTTCCAACCGAGCATGGCTTGGAACCCAAAATATCCAGACCTTGTTGGACGAGCCGAGTGTATTCAGTCTCTCAAGGTATTCCCATACCAGTTTAGAGTTCACCTGGTTGGACTGAAGTGCCTTGATCGCTGCTTGGCTATCGGTGAGAATAGCTATGTTCTGCCCCCTATAGTTTCTTTGCAGATTAAAGGAGGCACATTTGTCTATGACGTATATTTCTGCCTGGAATATGCTAGTGTACCTGCCCATTGGCTCAAAGTACATTTTCCTTTGACCAATGACACCGGCACCCGCTGCTTCTGCTGTGAAGGATTCATCAGTGTACCAAGTAATCAGTCGCTGGTTTAAGCCGTATGTCACAGCCACGCTCTCCCAGTTTGCCTTGTTACCCCAACGTATTTCAAACTTCTTATCGAAGTGAAACCTCGTTGTCATGTTATCCCTTGGTATCAGTAATTCGGGATACCGCCTAGAAAGAATATCAATCTTCCGAGAATGTGGTAGCTCTGTTTTGAGATTGACTTGCTGGTTGTGATGCAGTAGGAGAATGCTCCAAGTCCCTCGGCGATCGGACCAAGACTTAATAATAATATCGTCAAGGGATGTCGCTCTGCGTCCTAAAAGAACTATTGTCCTCCATACTATAGTATGTCGTTTAAACCTACCACCGACAGACTACTTCCAAGTGTTTTAACCTGGCATCTGATATTAAGTATTTTGAACCTACTTTGCACCGCCCGGTTATTTGCGGTTGGCAACCCAGTGGGAGTTTCATGGAGGTTGTGGTTACGTCCAAATCGCGAACAGAGTCCTTCGGCATACAAGCGTTTAATTGTGTACAACTCGGGTGTTTTCCTCCTGAATTCGGTGGAGGCCCTAGGTAAGTCTTTCATTCACCAATTGAAATGCTGATTCTGAACTCAGTATAAACTAGTAACGTTTGGTTTGCCACAGCAGGATTCTGATTGTGTTTACCAAATCAATCTGTATCTTAAGAAGATCGTGGGGTGAAACAAACAGGGCGGGTAGTTACGTTAAACCACCAGGCGCACAACTGTACTTTTATACCGAAGATCCTCAGTCACCCAATACGATTGGGGCATCAACCAGTCATCAATTCTGTCTTAGAGGAGACACCGGCCATTATCGGAAAGCAGACGTCCCCTGAGAGAATATTCGTAAAATGGTCTAGCTATAGAGTCAGGTCGCATTGTTTGCGCTCGATACTTACCGAGTGGGCATATAAACTCCTCCTGCAGCATTCAGGTGCTCTGCCGAATTGTGCGTCAAGAGGACTTCCGGTAAGGAATATGCTCAGGCCGATGTTGTCCGCTATTTACCTGCGAGGGTGGCGAGGGTCATTCATTATCATCATCATCAATGGCGCAACAACCGGTATCCGGTCTAGGCCTGCCTTAATAAGGAACTCCAGACATCCCGATTTTGCGCCGAGGTCCACCAATTCGATATCCCTAAAAGCTGCTTGGCATCCTGATCTACGCCATCGGCAAGGGTCATGGCCCCCCGTGATGATCTCTGCTAAAACATGTGCGGGTACTGCATTAACGTTGCTTTGTTGCAGGAATCCTAGGCAGTTTACGTAACAGGCTCGCCTGCAGACACGCGGGTGAGTGGTAGAAGGTCGGCCAAGTGGATCGTTGGTATAAATGATACACGTGTTGATTGCGTCTTTCTTGAGAGTCTCACTAATGAGTGGAGCATAAATATCTTAATCACGGGGCCTTTGGATCGGTAGTGTTCCGCAAGCATGACAGACGACTTGAAGCAGTATGTCGTGTACCTGTATGTGGTGGTTCCGCAACTTCGAGGAACACCATTAACTTGAATGCGGTCTCCCTATGTGGCACTGCAATAGTACTTAGTGCACATCTCCTTATCAGGATACACGAAGAGGAATTCCCTTTGAAGGTCCTGTCAAACGATTACACGTAAGGGTGTTCCAAGGGCATCAGTGACATTGATGTTAAGTATGCAAATGTTGCAGCAAGTAAACTCATCAAAATTGTTCAGGTCAACAGAGGTGTGAATATGTGTGTTAATTGCCCACTTATTTCGATTCGGTAGGTGTAACTGCCTGTTGCTCGGAGGGAACAGTTACCTGGCCACTCTCCCCTTCTGAGTATGTGTTTTTGTTAATGGATGAAAATTTTGTTCAATGAGGGGATGTACATTGCCATGGACGATATTCTGAGGAAGTCCGGACGGAGGGCTCTGAAGCATCTTACGTTGTAAACGAATGCTTCTCGCAGTAAGCAGAGGTAAGAGATTCCAAAGGGGGCGCCGTTAATGTGAAATTGTTGAGATTGATCAACTTAAGCTTGTTTATAGGCATGTATATGTTACAAAGAAATGTTTAGGCAATCGTTGGAAGAAAGCCGGTGGCATTTCGTCTGTGAGCATAGCCTTCATCATCATCAACGTCGGAACAACCGGTATCCGGTCTAGGCTTGCCTTAGTAAGGAATTCCAGACACTTCGATTTTGCACCGAGGTCCACCAAGTCGATATCCCTAAAAGCTGTCTGGCGTCCTGACCTACGCCATCGCTTCATCTCAGGTAGGGTCTGCTTGGTCTTCTATTTCTACCATAGATATTGCCCATGTAGATTTTTTTTTGGGTCATCCTCATCCATACGGACTAAGTGACCCGCCCACCGTAACCTATTGAGCCGGTTTGTATCTACTATCAGACGATTTTGGTTTCTGGCGCTGATGTTGCCATGCATTTAGTCTTGCCTTCATTAATGTCCAGCCCGAGATCTTGCGCCGCTTGCTCAGCCTGGATGAAGGTGGATTGTATATCTCGGGTTGTTCTTTCCATAATGTCAATATCCTCAGCGTAGGCCAGTATTTGTGAGGACTTGAAGAGGAATCACTTTCTTCGGAGCCAGGTTAAAGAAGACGTCTGATAGGGCATCCCCTTGTCTTAGACCGTTGTTAATGTTGAATGGCCTCGAGAGTGATCCTGCTGTTTTTATCTGGCCTCGCACATTGATCAGTCTTACCGACATCGCGCCTGGTGAGGTTGCTCCCTGTTTTTTTCGAATTCATAGCCCCTTGGGGAAAGATTTACCAAGATTTTCAACGAGAAACGAAGTCATGACACTGCCGGCATAATGGTGAACAGAGAGCCTATGCTGGCATGAAGTGGTAGTGTTTATACCATGCTAGAGGAACTGTTTCCGAGACCCGAGCCTTGGGTGTCTTTCGACGATCGCATTGAAGGAGGGTAATGAATTCCTCCTCCCGCGATCTCTCGGTATTGTAGGGCCTTCTTTGGTCTTAGGTTGGATCCCGGAGAGGATTATGTTCCAGCGACTTTGGATGAAAACATTTGCCGTCGGAAAAGCAGTGCGGCTTCCAAGCTAGTAGGCCCATCAATGGTAGTTTAATGCATGTGAAAAATTTTGTACGTCCTTGCAATCTTTGTAGATTTCAAAGACGCATTTGATTATTTATGTTGGTCATCTGTATTGATAATTTTTTTTTAAGCTTGCCAGCCAGGAATTAGCTCTGTGTAAGAGCTACTTTCATGGTAGGAAAATATTGGTCCAAGGTGTTTATAAGCGTCTGTTGGTTAATGTGGAGTGTGGTTGCCCTCAGTGATCTATCAGGTGTCAATTACTTCTTCTCTGGTTGAAATTGTTGCGTTTTGTGGGGAGGTAGTATAATCAGGAGGGCAGCTAGATCAATATGCATAGATGGGTCTCTTTGTTGCATATTCCATTGATGAGTCCCCTGTCTCCCTGCAGCTGACAGGCAGGAAACTGCTCTATGCTTGTCAGTGAATGGCGATCTTAGCGTATCTGGTATGTCAAAGGTCTTCGACTGTCGCATCACAGATGTTTGGTGTCCGTCCCCTTCATCTAGAGGTAGTACGGTATGCAAAGCCCCTCAGGATCAGCAGCTGCAAACGTATTCAGTTAGTTTTAATCAGGTTTGAAAAAATTAAGACTTGTTTTTGCTTTTCGCTAGTATTATTTATTTAACTTTCATAAACCGATATTTCGCCTTGATCAGTGCTACAAGTCTGCCATTACTGTATCACTGATGAAGGGAACAAATGGTTCCCGAAATATTGGCATATGCAAGTATAATAAACAATACTGGCTAGTGAGAAGAAAAAGCAAGTTCTAATTATTTTCAAAAAATTTAATGGCTAGAAACTGTAAGGTCACATTTAGATGGAAGGAGTTTGGACCGCTTGCGGTCAAAAAGATGTTAGATGAGAGAGGCAATAAGCGGTGGCTTAAATGGAACGAAAGTGGTAAAGGTTGAACCACATAGACGCACGTGAAATCCGTGTCTGCTAGAGGGAGCTTTATCATGGATTTTGGGTTCGAGATGGCTTCCTCTTGGTAGTCGAAATGAGTTTATTTTCTCAGTGCTGGTGTCCTTCAAGTCCTTATTGCCTGTCCTGCATAAGTGATGTCCGCAATCTAGACGACATAGGTACTCAATAGTAGACTGTACTTTGCAGATTAAGTGTTCGATTTGTTTTTTGGTATGCTTTTGGATTATTTTAGTTATTATTTTTACGACCGCAGAGAGCAGCCATTCAAGACTGATGCCCTTTTGCGACGATCATCCCTTTCTTCTAATCTATAAAAACGATTTATTGCTAGGTGGGGGTAGTAATTTCGCAGAAACGACAGTGGTTGGGTGTGCAATTGTGTATCGGGTGGTGAGCTTAGTCTCTGACCGCTCTGACCTTGGTGCTCCATTTTAGTCGGTGGGTTCTTTGAATGAAATATTCTGGATTCATTCATGTTGAATGCGGTGCTACCACCTGCACCCAGAGTACATTGATACCACGCCTGATACGTTCATGGGCGACACATTCACATGGACAATGTTACTTGAACTCCGCTTCCTGATTACATAATAGACACTTATCTTCTTGTAATACTCCGATTCTGAACACAAGCCACACAGTGAGTTATGCCCATTCAGAACCCCCATAATACCTCCGAATTTCTTCATACTTTTCGAAAAGAATATCCCGGCAATATTTGATAGATGGCATCTCTTTATTAGCTTACTTGATGGAGCGCACCTTATTATTTTTAAACGAAATTTCTCCTTCGCATGATCGCGTGTAACCCCACACCCTTAGATTCTTCGGGAATATCGCATAAGAGGATGGGATCATTTAGTGTCCATTTGCGTAGGTTGAACATCTGGAGTTTCATATGTCCGACCGCTTAGTAAACTGACGACGGAAAAATCTCTCCTCAACCTCTTAGCAAAAAGCGGGAAACTCGCTTCTTCATCCTCGACAAGCTGCAGCAATGACGGATGGAGCTTTTCCGAAACAAATAGTTGTGACTACTCACTGGCTGGGGCTGGGATGTCTTTTGATGGCCTGTAGAGTACACATTGAAAATCCGGGGCCAGGTTGCATCCTAATTATTCGAAACATTTTTTTAATATCAGACGAGGACTCGAATTTTTGTTTTCTCCACCTAGCTTATCGTTGGATGTTGTTGCTGCAGAGGCCGACCCTGATGCTCTCAATCTTGATTGTCGGGTGGTAGGTAAGATGATATGCGTCCTAATCTTCCCACTTAAATGGGACTACCTGACGCATGTGGCCTAGTTCAATGAATTCCTGCAATCCTGCCAGGCAGGATCCAGGCCAGCTTCATTTTTTGAGCTAAAAACGGCTTACCTCGTCCAATTATTTCTTCGAAGGATTCCGCCCCTAGGGTCGGGTCGATTTTAGATTTGACACTGAAGTCGGGATCCGCCAACTGCAGGCTAGGAATTCACTTCGGCTTATAGGTGAGAACCGCGGATTTTCCACTAACGTCAAACACCTTTACGAGAGCTGCAGCCAATAGAACTTTCCTTGTCCGCTTGACCGTTAACCGCAACCTCCATGAAACTCCCATTAGGGGGCCAACAGCTGAGACCCGGGCTGCAAATACATGAACCCTGAATTCACCTGAAATATGTAAATTAAGGGAGCCATCACGCTTTGCATGGTATCAGTATACCCTCGGTAAGGTTTCGTCGCGGAAGTCACCTCAGATGAGCCTTCGTGCAGCCCCGGCCTGATCGCCTGGATGAGTCTTCCCGCATTCGCTTACTGCATCACGACCGGCAAGTCGACGTGATTAAACCGATTCGTCGTGTCACCTCGTGGAGGTTCTTCTCGCCTACTTGGCTTTGTTAGGGTTATTGCCCGGTCTTCCTCCCTGCTACCGCAGAGTATCCTTAGATGAAACGACTACTCACCGTAACATGCCAACACGGACTATTCCTTCAGGCTTAAAAGCGATCATTTTGGCCATCAATGCACTCAAACGGAGTTAACCCGCTCGGTTTGATGGTCTTCTCGCAAAGTTATTAAGCTTTACTTGCAGTTACTGCTCCATTCGTACGGAAATCTTGCAAATTCGAAACATTTCCCAGAGAGTCGAAGACGGGGATGATCCTTAAGATCCCAAAGGAGGTCACTCGTTCTGAGTGTCACTCGAAAGCTCTATACTTTCATCAACACCTGTCTGCGTCAAATCTTCGGAGTACGCTGGTACTATTACAAACGAGAAACTTGGTGGCGGGTAGGCCTGGCGCTCGTACGCAATGTGATCGAAAGACCGAAGTGGCAGTGGATAGGTCACACATTAGAGAGGGGCGACAATTACATTGCTGCAGTGAAATTCGATCTCCCAAGATCGTTGATGAATGGGTCGCCCCAAGGGCACTTGGACTTGCAGCCATGGGCTAGAATAAACCATTTTGGTACTTTCTAAAAACAGAGAAATCATTTCCGAAAATCAAATGACAAGAAAGGCAACTCATCAAATCCTCATCATAACCAACCGGGAATCAACCCACCTCCTTATGATAATAGCATATGAAAATTTTCGACCATCAACGTTACTGCGTCTGGATCCTGCATCCAGTCCTGTCACTAATGTTGCTCATGATGTCTCGAAACAGTAGGAGCGCCGCAGCCAGTGTCACTAACGCTGTTTTCCTTACGTTCCACATAAAGTAGTAAAGGGAACCTCTTCTTAAATTTAAATTAATATTAATAACCGACGATATATTAGGGGTAGTGTACCTTTAGTGTAAAATGATGTATACATGTGTTTCCCGAATGTTGTGCCGGAACGGCGTGATAGGCAATGGGGTCGATCCTGACTCTCGAGGGTGGACCCAGGACGATGATGACGGGAAATTTTCGTCGTTCTTTTCATTAGCAACGCGTCCTGGGTCCTGTTCGGGAGTTCGGTTTTAATTAGGGACACGATTTCAGTTGAGGAAAAGTTTATTGCAGGAGGAAGTTAAGTAATTACTTGATTTAAGACTAATTTATGTCGTCATTTAAAAGTAATGCTCTTATCATGTTCGGGTCTGTTCTTCCAGAACAGCTACACACACCTTGGCCGGATGTTTATTGCTGTAGGAAAATTCAAAATGGAAATCACACAGTGGCAGAGGTGTTATCTACGGTCGGAAGTTATTTAGTTGAATGGGTTTCGGGAAATTTATGCATTGTCCGAAAATATGTTCGTCTATAAGGAACTCGGAAGGTTTACCAAGGATTGTAGTTATAAGGTCGGTAAATGTTATTTCCGCTTAAATAAAAGATAAATTTATCTAATTTGAATGTACTCTATGTGCTTTCCGTCGCGAATACGTTAATAACATTGAGAAGATTTTCTTCGAAACCTCCACTCCTTGTACATACCCTTAATCATACAATTGCAATACGTCACGACCAAAAAGTACTTTAAGTACATTTCTATAAATAATTAATTGGCTATACTTAGCTTTTCGCATTATCGCCATTACGGTCCCAAATAAATTCTCCGAAGCGGAGCTACTCTGAAACGTACTTGTACATATCAGATACCATTTCTACTACTGCAAACAACTCTCCAAAAAGTAGACTAATTCTGTTATCGGAGGGTGATGTGAAAGTGGCTTCGGCTTCCATTACCGAGTCGGAAAAGAGATAAAGTTTCACTAATTGAATTAAAAACGAATCCACTCTGAGCTTATCTAAATGATCCGGAATTATCGTATTTTAGATACTTACCCATTTTGATTCGTTCCGTGGTCGGTCGTATTTTTCACTGGAAATTTATAACAGCTTTCGGTAATGCAAGAAGAGAATAAAGAGTTATAAAGAGGAGTGGAAGTTTCCTGCCCCCGTAGCAAGGAAGCCAAAAATACATCAGCCAAATGATAAAGGATTCAATAAAGGATTGCAAAACACAGTGGTTGGATATGAATCCTTTAAAACTATACCATAATGCATTCATGATGCATTGTCATCACCAAGCCAATAATGCCGCCAAATACCCTTTCATAATATTGTTTTATCGAATTTGCGGGCTACTAATCCGATGAACAAGGTGCCGAAAGCCAATTGCATTTCCCGAGCCTACGTCAGCTTAGCTTATCTCATTAAAAACAGAAACGATTACAAGAATGAAAGTGTTACACAACGGAATCATGCCAAAAAAAAAAAAAAATGCGAAAAGTCCTTGATCCCCCTATTTAACACAGAATTATCTCCAGGCTTACGTCATACATTCGTGTACCGCATATCCTTTACCGCGTGGACATTAGCGTGTCGGTGTCTGGGTACAATGAAGGCCTTGCATCAACCTCCCAACCGACGCAGATCATGAAAATATCCTGAAAAAAAAAACCGGAAACCTCTGGCATTGTGTTTTGATAAATGAAAATGCAAATGGAGAGCTTGTCCTGTCAGATTCGACCCATATGCATGGATAAAGAATGGATTTCTCACGGCCAGGATGAAAAGCTCCCTTGTTAAAATTGACTCTTGTATATCTGGGCGAACCCAATAAACTAAGTGTACAAGAATATTCACATTGCAAATATGATGGATGTTATTGAACAAAGAAAAATGACCAATTATTTCCTTGCATGGCGGTTTTAAACGAAATGATGAGTGGAAGCGGACATCTCGGTTATGAAGGATTTTCAAGTGGAAAAACAGAGCTGTAAGTATCTGCATGGATGTAACGAAAAGATGAAAAGAGAAGAAACTCGGTACAGTAGCTTCGTACTGATAAAGGGGTAAGTCGCTCCCGAAATGCATACATTTAAAGCCAAAAATTGATGGTTAGAGGAAGCTACCCCGTGTCTATTAATTTTAGGCTAGAGTCCAAGTAGCAGACGAAAATCTAATCTCTTAGAAGAAACTTCTTCGTCCATGATCCTAGTTTTCAAGTCTATATTTGAACTTTTGACCTCATTTGGTAATACTTTCTCCAGACCCTTCATCTAAAACCACCTACCAAATTTCGTATCAATAGGTCCAACGGTTTTTGAGAAAAATGCGTGTGATAGACCGACAGCCAGGTAGACCAGTGAGGAATTGCCAGATCTCCCATTAGATGTCGTGGAATCTTCCAAAGACATCAGCAGAAATCGCTGATTTAGATGTAAATCCTCGCCTATGTACTCAAGCTACGGCGCTATTTCCGTGTTCCCGGCGGATAAGGACTTCGTTCCACGTGACTTTCACTTCTGAAAAGGCCCTTCCTACTGTGCCTAACAGTGTAGCTTCAACATGTTATCGCCTTCTGTTTGTAGTTAAGTCCAAAATTAAATTAATGGTCTATTAATTTTCAACATGTTCTCAAGAGTCCGTTCACCAGACCTCTCAGTCTGGGTTGATTCCATCTGCAATGACTTCCTACATCTGGGTTGCTTCAACTGGCTCGACATCCTCGATTCAGCGGTCCATACGCGACTAGGTAAGGTTCACGGAGCCTCCGATCCAGTGTCCCTCCATCGCAGCTTCCACGGGTCAATATCCTCAGCCTCCTTAGCAGGTCGGAAAACAGCCGCTCCACCTTTTAACATCGTTCTTGTCGCCAACGAAACTCAAATTCCCACCGCTGCCTTAAACTCTGGCACTTCATCCACCCATACCAGTGGCCATGGGCTAAAGGTGGCGTTCCGACCTAAATACCTCGTTATTCCAGGCTAGCTTTCGCAACTTCTACGGACGATGCACTGGAATACATAAAGAGCAAAGTTGATTTATTTTTTCCTCTGTCCTGTGCCAAACTGGCAAAAGACAACAACGCCGACCGGGTGATTGCGACTTTCATGGTGACATGTCACGAATTTGACGTCCTGGGCAATCCTTCTTTCTGTTCTGAAGGGAGCCATACAAGCGCCCAAATTAGCGAATAAATTTCAGGACAACCGCCCGCCTCGCTGAGCAATGTAGCTGGATCCATGTTTACTGTCCGTCTGGTTTGTCAGAATGTTGCGGGTTTAAGAACCAAGCATGGGGCCTTCAATCTATCCCTGCTGGCTCAACAATACTATGCCATTTGTATCTCGGAAAGCTGGCGGGAGGATACCATATTAAGCTCCGAGCTCCCCGAAACGTACTCCACTTTCCGCTGTGACAGGGACCGGGATGCATTTCGTCAGTCCACCGGCGGTGGGGTCCTAATTCCAATAAAGTATACATTCCCCGCCGAACTCGTCTCTTCCTCTTCTGGCTTTCGTTTGGACTGTGTTGCATTCATTGCATCTTGTGTATACGCCCCCTGTGCTTGTATGAAGAATTGTTTGATAGTTTGTTTGAAATCCTTATTGTCAGATTCCCTTTTCTCTCTTTCTTCCTTTGCGGAGGTTTTGACCTCCCCATGCTCCACTAGCCTAATGAACGTAGCCTTCCAATTGCTTATAACAATCTCACCCATTCTTCGCTTCTACTTTCTTTCTTCATGAACACTTGCTCTGCCCTGCATTTTAATACCAACCTCCCCGAATGCCACCTCTCTTTATTTTCTTGCCCATATGTCCCCATATGTCAAAACTTACGCTCACCACCTCCCACCTGAATTTGAAGCGGAGTACTCTCGTTCAAACTCCAAAACCGCGCGTAATCTTATTAAGTGCAACCTCCCCAAAGCCAATTTTAACCGTCTCAATTCAGCTTTAGAGTCTATCAACTGGGTTCATACCAAGTTCTAAGTACCTTTTACAATATCCTGTCCGATCTCCTCTCCTGTTATGTCCCTTCTTCCCCTGCTTGCCTGAGTCCGTACCCAACTTGGTTCACAACGAATAACATTCGTCTGAAACGTGCACTGCGGAAGAAGTTTCGGGCTTCTGTAAATGATGCCGACCTTTCTCACTTTAAGGCTATGCGCTCCACTGAAAAATCAATAATTAAAAAAGCTCATAAAAGGTACTTATTGAGCGTCGAGACTGCCCTTGCCCGCGGTAACTTGAAACCCTTTTGGTGCCACACTCGCTATTTTGTAATCCCATTCAATCTCTCCATTCTTCTGTCAGTTTTACTGACTCCACTGCCAACTTCACCCAACAATCCTGCGACCTTTTTTGCACCTACTTCTCTTCCATGTTTTTTTCCTCGATCACTCCACCCTCTACGTCTCTTCTAACTGTAAACTGCTCCGAAAATCTGGCCATTTCTTTCCTTGCGCCTTCTTTGGTTGAGTTCCGCATTGGTAATCTTGACCCCAATGTCAGACCTGGCCCCGATGGGTTTCCTAACTTCATCCTTCTTAACTGTAGAAAACATATTTCCCTCCCCCTGTGTATGATCTACAACAAAAGGTAAGAAGAATTCTACTTTTATCTCTGGAAAGAGGCCCTTGTCATCCTTATCTTCAAGAGCGGAGACCCTTCTCTTGCTGTGAACTACCGCCCCATTTCCCTTCTCTCATCTTACTCCAAAATCCTGGAAACATGCATTAACGACTGGTTGACCGCGTACTTCGGTCACCTCATTGTCAAAGAGCAGAATGGTTTTCGGTTCTACGGCTTTAAACCTCTTGTTCTTTACCAACCTCGTTACTAAATGCTTTAATTCGCGACAGGAGGTAGATGCTATTCACACTGACTTCTCCAAAGCCTTTGATACCATTGACTATAATATTCTCCTCTCTAAATTCTCTCTACTCAACTTCCCTCCCTCAATCATCTCCTGGCTTTCCTCTTATCTATCATAATATTCCTGTAGATTTAATTTTCATCGCTACTCAATTTTTACCTTGCCTCCTTCCTCTCGTGTTCTCCAAGGCTGTATACTTGGCCCTTACTCTTCCTGGTTTTTATCAATGACCTTGCCTCTATCCTCACCGGCCCGTGTTTGCTCTACGCAGACGACCTCATTAGCCACTGTTTGGTCTCCCCTGGACAGTGCTACCTTGCAGTCCAAACTTGATGATCTGGTTCGTTGGTGTTCGGTCAACAAACTGACATTGAATGACAGCAAATGCCACTGGATGTGCTATTCGCTTGAACCTTCCTCAATATCCTTTTCCTAACCCCTTAATGGACAGCTCCTTTCACTACTGACCTCCTTCAAAGACCTAGGTGTAATATTCGACGATAAACTTCTATTCACTTCCCACTTCGTTGACATCATGAATAGAGCTTCCAAAATGTTTCGTTTTATCCTACGTTCCTTCTCCGACTTTACCTCAGTTCCGCACCCGCAACTTCCTTTCCCTACAGCATAATTCTCGCCTCGAGCTGGATTTTTGCTCAATGGCTCTATTCACGCTTGATAGCATCTTTACTTCGGTCTTCCCTGTGAGGCAGTCAGGCTTCTGGATTTTCAGAGAGCACATGGGTTCTAAGCTAGAAGTCAGAGGCTTCCCTCCAAATAGCCCCTTGACCGCCTCACAGAACGTACTTTCGTTTTTTGCTGGCTTAATTCGTTTTCGGGGTTGAAGTCGCTTCTGCTCCACTGTTTTTGGGTTTGACCTAATGCCAAATCTCGATGACAACTTCACACAACCGCCTTGCCTTCCCTCGGTTTAATAGGCAGAACTGGCTATCAAGCCTTGCATCGTCTATTCACCTTTTCTTTCGCTGGGGGTTGTGACGAGCGACGTATTTTCGTGCAGCTCCCATACGCAGCCAACTCTTTCTTCGTTTCTACTATCTCCTCTATATATATTTTTGTTTGGGTAGAAATTGTTCCAGCGCATCGTGTAAGGACTGCGATAATCCGGAACGAGTATACCCTCGGGAACATGGGTTCACAGAAGCCTAATTTACGCTTAGTTGTTTCCGAAACTCATGGATGAATCACCGTTCGCTCCGGGCCCTGTAGTCTACTAATACAGGGTTAATGCACTTTAGCACAGCTAGGCTTAGATAACTCCATCGATGTCGGCAAAGAGTTGTCAACGGTTTCGTGGACTCCCTGTGTGTCCCGACGTGTATTGTTCATTAGCGGTTCGCTCTTCGCCAAGCAACTTCCTCAAGGCTGCTAAGAACCTGCTAGGACGCAGGCGTAATGTTTGGAAGAGGGTCAGAGCTGGTTCAGGGATTTTTGCACCATAAGCGACCCAATTAAGATCGCAGACGATTCCTGTATCCCTGTCTCCGAAGTCACGAAGCAGGTTCATCCGCTCCACGGCAGAATTGCATAGGTCAGTGAAGGCATAGCGAATATATTGAGTGTTCCTCAAGAAATTCTATATGAGCACCAACTCCAAAAGTCGCATGAATACGGATAGCAGAGCATCCTTCAAATCAACCTATTCGAGCATGGGTTTTTGCAGAGTTTCTAGGTATTTGTAGAAGTCAGTCTTGATCATAGCTTGGATTCGGACTATCTCTTGTTTATGGTTTGGATTCGACATTTGTTTGAACTACATTTCATCCAAATATCATGGCTGAACACATCACCTATTTGCAGCAGACTCTAATATACAACTTGATGTCATCTAAATACATCAAGTGTGTCAGCTAGCGTGAATCAAGGCGATACAAATGTAGGACATTGATTAGTCAGGTACGCGAGATGCTGTCAAAAGCCTTGACGCAATGATATGGTAGGGTAAGTAGGTATCAGTGGCCGCTATGGGGAGCTCAATTAGCGCCATGGTGCGCCGTTTTGATGCCACAGACTCCTAAGACCATGACTGCTGTTATGAGAGCAGGGAAGGAGAGTGCAGTACGCTCAGATATTCAGCGTCAGCCCGTAGCATTCACGAAGGAAAGCAGCTCCCCTACCCTGCTTTTCCCTGTGCACAGGTATGTTAACAATTCGGTAGTTGATATGGCAACTTCGACGGTTGATTGCCCCCAGGAATTGGTCACCTACCCACATCATGAGGAGTCTACCCTTGCCCCCACCTTACTTTTGAAGGCTCTCCATAATCGCTTATGGAGATTCTCATTCTGAGCGATTAAGAGGTCCAAGAAATCTTCCGTCCCTATTGTTGCGGCTTTCGGGAGAAACACTGTCATCATTTGTGCTTCTGGTATATCGTTCCCAGTACATTTCTGATCCTTCCTAGAATGGCAATTTAGGAACTATGGTCCTAATCCACTCTACAATGTTTTCCGTTGCGCAGTCCACCAGTATAAGACCTGGTCGAAAGCGTATCCCGGTGAACATAAGTTTCGCAGTCCATCTCTTGCACATCCGCCTAACAACAAGGTCTTGCATAGTTTCCAGCCTCTCACAAGTGAATATTTGCTCCGAAAACATTTTTGGCAGTATCGCCAGTCGAATGCCATTGACTGCACTAGCACAGCTAATAGCCGGCTTAATCATTCCTGCGTTCACTCCTGTCCTACCCGGATTTTCTCCCCTCGTGAGTTCAGATTTGAATTTTTTTTTGGGGCATTCCTCTCATGCGGGCTAATCTCCGCTGCTTTCTGCTTTCTTTGCTCGGATAAAGATGGCTTAGGTCTGTCCTGAGCTTACTTAACGGCCTTTCTGGTTTAAGGGCTTCCTTCAAATGACGCAGGTACCATTGAGCACCTACGCCGCTGAGACCTGTCTCCTTCCTGACGTCTGATATATTGATTTCAGACGTGCTTTTCTTGTCCCTACTTTTTGAGCAGTGGTCTTTGTTCACCTTGGATCTACTGCTTGATCTCCCAACGAGTATGAGGGTTAGGAGGTCCGTCGTATCACAGCTCTCCGTGGCATGGTAAGGTCAAACTTACTCACTAAGGCGACTAGGTGTCAGTGAGGCTTCATTAGAATCCAGTCAGTTACCCTCGACTGCAAACTATCCAGCGGGCATGTTTCGCATGACACCCTGGATTGGGGGAGGTGTTTTCCGATTCCTCAGTCTAGATACATAGCGTTGTGTTAATGGTAGGGTTACCTCGTATAGGGTGTGGCTACCTTCACTCATGAACGGTCATGGTAGACGAGAGGCTTGGCCCCACTTTCAAAAAGAGATAACCGCAGGGAGCTACATTCCGCGTGAGTCTATCCTGCAGTGCATTGCTTGACCTTAGTATTTACGAGCAGACATTGACGGTCAGTTTCGCCACCTTTTTAAGCTTTTGGGACGGCTCTCCTCTGTAGGCCAACTTCGGCTGGTCGTTTAGCGTTCGCTACAATCACTCAAGTCATTATATGTATGTATTTGTCCAGCAGCAAGCGATTTTTTGACCTGTAGGGGAATAAAATTAAACAATATGCGAAAGTTCTGGTTGGGTGTCAATTTTAAGTTATGTAACCATCCATTGAGCACATTTGGTAATTAAAACAAAATGAGCTGATAAAATAAGCACCTACGCATTTGCTGAAACAATTTCGGAAATGACTGTCTATATGTCCGGAAAATAAGCCATATCCTTGCTACTAATTGGAACTCAAATTGCTTCCGATCTCGCGAACTTGCTGAGCAATCAACCGAGTTGGATGACAGCAAAAACTATTCCTAGACAACTGCATATTCATACGAGCTCGAATCAAAGCATTAACGTAGCTCTACGTATCCTTGATGCAATTGAAATCGCGCTATTTCCTGGAATTAATTGAAAAAAAATGGTGAACATTCTCCATTCAATGCTCCTTGCAGACTGCTTAGCCTGGTATCACTCTCTTCAGTCAGAATGTCTGTTTAATTGTCATTAATTAAAGTCGAATTAGGATAATTGAATTATTGAATAGCCACTACTCTGGGCCGCTCCCTTTGCCATAATCAATTTTCTTCTGGTTGTCGTCTTGCTTTCACCCATTCTACATCTTTGTGTGCCTTTTTCAATCGAATTTATTGCTTTTCATTGACTGGGGGTTGCAAAACGTATGGTCTTATGGGAAATAAGTGAAACGGGGTAGGATAAGAGCCTGGAATAGCGTTGAATTTGAAGTAAATACTAAAAACGAATAGAAAGGACTTAACCTCACTTGATAGGTATCTTTTTGTTACATTATCAAGCAAACTCATCTACAAATCGATGTATCTAATTAAAAAAATCCTTGCTAGTGTGGGTTCTTAACAGTAGCTTCACCAACAACGGATATTCTCCCAGTTGCACTTCGCACCCTGGCTCCTCTACAGCTCATTGAATTACGAATATGTTGTGAAAGCTCCTGCTTCCAGCCGGATATAAATTGTTATCCGGGGCTACTATTGTTCTAAGCTTTTAATGGTTCTCCAAAAGTGGATTCTGGATAATTAAGTGCGAAAATGAAGGTGACTTAGCACAGAGAGCATGAAAGCAGCATTCAAGAAAGTCTCACTAACTTCATTGATGCTTGCAGAGGATTTTTTATTGTTAGGGATTCCTCATCCTGCGGGTGATTACGAGGAGATTTTCTCAAAATCCATTAGAAATTATAGAAGGTGAACTATCTAATAATGTTCACCGTTCACTACAATACCTTGCTCGGTGTATTCTGGAAGACACTTGGGTTGTTCGGTATCACGCGGTTTCTTGTGTTGTCGAGGTACACACCTGAGTTCTAATGAAGCAATTACAGGTTGGCGTAATGCGATTTTAATTGCATTTTAAGGGATGATGTTCTTTTGATTTATGAAAACTTTATGCCACCATGCGAAGACGAATCATTGGCAATTAAGAAGTCTAGGAAATTGGTGGGGAGATGTAGCTACCGCGGCTGGATGGAAGCAACGTATCCAAAGATTAACAGTAATTGATTACTGACTTTTTAAGAAGCTGCGCATAATAAATGATATTAAGATGTTCGGGGTAGTTCTACATATAACATTTTTGTCTTTGCATCCCACAGGAGATGGATTATTTATATATGTTTGTGGGCATTCGCACAGGGTTTTTGATTATTATCCATTATTGGGATCGAGATAGCTATCTGAAACTATATAAAAGTCAACTTTTTTGTCTGCAATGTGAATTATCATATATAGGGCGTCAGATGTAATCGAACACATTATTTATCTGACAAATTTAGGGTACTTTTATAATAGGGTACCTTCATTTCCCTAAGTTGTTCAGATAGATAGTCCAGAGGATCCTTATTGTTCCTTCCACTTCACAGTCACAGGAGCCCTTCATTAGAGTATTGCCTAGAGCAAGAAGAGTCACAGAATGTTTTTCTCCTGGCGCATTGCTTGAATTTATATGGTAGAAGAAAATCATTGCACATCGAGCCGACGCCGGTTGTGAACGGGACAAAAGCTGAAGAAAAAGAAAGAAGAAAATCATTGCACATATTCGACCTTCCAATTCCACATCTTTAATTTGACGGTGGTGTAGTGCGGCCACGTGGTTGCGAGCGCATGGTTGCGACTATTTGCTTCGTCATTTGCCAAGCCTGGATACAGTCGCGAGACTTTCAAATCGCCAGCAAGCGTATCCCGTCACTGTTGCTTTAGCCGGACTTTCGGTAGTTTCCCATCGATTTCGATGCTTAGACCAGTCTTGGCAAGTGAATTGTTCATGGCAGCCTACATGAGATGAGGAAACAGACGCCATCGACACACCAATCCATGAACCGCAAAGAATACCGACCAGCTACTTAACCCGCAAATGGGAATGATATTCCCTTCCATCTACACTTTTGATTTGCTCCTCCTGTGTTTAGCCTTCCTCCCGTAAAGTTAAGTCCAGTACTAGTGCTAGTTACGAATGCTGACTTATTCCCTAAAATTGTAAGAATTTGGTTTAGGCTCATTTTCGGTTGTATCACCTCTCTATGTTTATTACGTCCTGACTTGACTAGCGATGGTGGGAAAGGAGATAATTCCTTCTGGGTTCGAAGTTTTTTTTCGGGTATTGGATCTCCTACGTAATTTTAGCCTATGCACGGGTTTTCCCTCTGTGGCCCTGATATATCGTTTACTGTTCCGAAACCATTAAGATCAATTTCTGCACTCTATATAGGATGCTATCTATCAAATTTCATGCAACCTTTGTGAAAACCCTCTGACCTCTCGGATTTTACCTTGTCATGACTGGGTTACTTGCAGTAGCTTTCCCGCCACTAAGAGTATCTAAACATAAAGGGTAAGGAGGCTTCACTAAATTCATGATCTCTCATGGAAAAATCTGTGGAAGATATGCTCAGGCAAGGAAAAGTATGTCAATTCTCATGAGGAGAGAAACTAGAAATCGGACTATGAACGATCTGTTCGCGGCATTACTGTCTAAATCGAATAGAAAGCGAAAGAGAAGGGGACTACAAACCAAACCTTGTCTGTCAGAACCCTCTAGATCTCCTGTGGGAAACATTTTGAAGCATGGACTAAAGCCAATGTTTAGTGTTGAATGGAAGGCGCAGGGGCTATTAGTATTCTAGCTTTTTATCCCATTGTACTATCCCAAAAAATTGTCCTTCAAATGGCCTTCCACCTGTAGCATGTGCAGGCTGTTGCGCGTCCTATCGCATTATCCAGAGACGAAGAGTGCGAAATTTCTTTGTGGAAGAATACCTCTCCGAGTTATCGCAGTCGGAGATCGAGTAGCTGCATATGATGTCCAAGGCCCCCTCCTCTTACTCATATTAGCTGCATATAGCGGAGACCACCCTCTCAATTTTTTCCACGTGGTAGTTTAAGAGCGGCCTGTCCAGGTTATGCATAAAACGCACGACAGAAGAAGAGGTGGTGATGCCAGGCACAACAACTGAAGAAGAGTTGCTGACATCCAGCCAGAAGACAGCTGCTATCGCGAGCAATATAGCCGGAGGCAGCCGTAGCACCGCTGTTTTAAAAGCAACCGCAGGTACATCCGGAAGCGAGAAGTCAAACGGACTAGTGGTTTTTAGCTAGGAACGTCGAAACCGTTGACGTCGGAGGCTCCTTCAAAATCAAGGACTGCTAAGAAAGTCGGTCACCGCAAACCAGTTAAGAAGAGTAGGTCTACTGGAGTCTCTGCTCAAGAAACAGTACCAGAAGGCCACGCATATTCCGAACAAAATTGCGAAGAGCAAGGAGGCCAGTACTGTTGACGAGTGGCATGAAAAGGGCCTCTTTAAATACCAGGCGACTATTGGAATCGATGCAGCATAAGATCGTCCGCTTCGAGCAACTTAAAAACAAATAAGTGCTGTAATGCAGAAACTGGCAGCGAATGAGCCAGGTGGCAAGAAACTGCTACCCAAACTAACTGGCTAACTACATAGTTCGCAGAATTGTCCAAAGACCCCAGAACAGGCTGCTACGCACGCAAATTGAGGGGGTAGGGGGCCAGCCACCCAGTCAACTACCGCAACTGACCGGCCTTTTCCTGGGTTTTCGTCCGGCTCCCATTCGAGCCCTCCAATCTACCTGCTGCCCAATAATCATCGCTGACGCACCACGCGGCAGTCTTGGAACCTGACATCCAGTAATGGAGGCTGGGATAATTGAGTTAAACATCAACTTCATTGTTGACGAAGCTCACAAAAACGAGTCCGAGCTATTCCTGAGCGAATATAAACCCAACTTTGTCCTCCTGTGTGAAGGGTAGCTGAACTATTGACACTACTCCAATTCTTCAATGTTAACGTGTTCCATACGATCCCTAATACAACCCACAAGGCTGCAATACCTGTGGTAGCACACCACGGATCCTCATAATTTGCGGAGACCTGAGCGCTAGACACCAGTATTGGCTCAATGTATGAGCGAACCAGAATGACGAGTGAACCAGAATGTTCACTCCTACCTCGACCATTTCTTCATCAGTAGTGTATTGACATCCCAAATCCCAGCATTTTCTCTTTCCTTAAAACCGTCTCAGGTATCATCCACCATGATGCTATATTGGTCGACATCTAACTTACTGGTAATGCTGTGTGTGCCATCCTACCAACAGTCCCTGAATTATAGAAATCGGAGCTAAGTTTAGAGAAATGCCATTGGCCTAACCGTTCGTCAACAGACCGAAGCCTACCGCAGTCTAATCTCCCGATCAAAGGATATCAAATATAAAAAGATGGGGCACTATTTAGAAATAATTATTGTCTGCAATACTTACACTTCCTAGATGAAATCTGGTCCCTAAATATTCGTGAGATGGTTCTGACTTACACACACCTAAAAATTTCCAGCTACAAGGAGCTGGAGCCAATGTGGCATCCTTCCCCAAAATAACCCTCCGCCTGAAAAAGTGAATATCTCAGCAGAGCAAACGCACTGGTGCGCCTTCTATCTCCGCGATCAGTGTTTGCAAAAGGAGGTGAGCGTTTCGATCCCTCACCCGTGTAAAACACCAAAGGCGACTCAAGCGGACTTTGGACTTGGACTGCCGCGATCGAAAAGGAGGATCCACTGCGGATCACATTCCGGACCGATGTTTCCCCTGTCTCAGATGTTTTGTGAGGCGCACCTTCTTCCTGCTCTTCCTAGACATTCCCATTCCCCCCATACATTTTCGTAGTCATGCAATTTCAATCACAAAAAATATAAGTAAAAGGATAAAATATAGGTAAGGGCAAAGAAAAAAATATACAAGTGAAAAAATAAAATAATGGTTCGGAAATGAAAATAAAAAGACAACCCATGCTCGAGTTGAGGATCTGAAGGATGCTCTGTTGCCCGAGTTCCTGCGATGTATAAAGCTGGTAGTAGTATTCGCATCTTTCAGGGAAGGCACGTAGTACGTATTTACCGCGGATGCTAATCCACCCACCGTAGATGATTTCCTAGAACTTTGGGTTCAATCTGTTTTCCGTATTGACCGCTTGAATCTGAAAGATTTCACTTCTTTTGACTCCCGGATTTATTTTCACAAAATTACAAATTTTCACAGAACGAATGCACTTACAAATTAATAGCTCTCATCAGATTCACTTATCAAATGGCGATCGTTGGTCCAACTCATTAGCTGTCCATCGACCAGCCGGTCTCGGTATCACTAATTTCGTTCCCGGCCCATGGTGTTGAACTTAAAAGTCCATGCCAGCTGAGCGTCACTAACAATACACACGGTTGCTGAAGTCTGCGGCAGGTCATTACCCTCAGCCACGAACAAGTTAGACTGTGCTTAGAGTAGTCATTATTTTTAGAAAAAAACACTCTATTTTACATACGTACATGTGCATAGTATTAATTTTGCTTTAGACTCAAATAATATCTTTCTATTCACACTTTATAAAAATTGGGCAATTGAGAAGCTGAGAGTGATGTCATTCTGTATCTTAAATTTTCTTTCGAATTCTTTACCGGCCTAATAAAGATTTCGCGCTCAATTACGCGATGTTTTCATCCAAATGAATAATTAATAGCTTCACCCAAAAAGTAGATAACCCCTGATTTGGATCTTAATACTGATGTCAACTTTCTTTTTATTTTATCTGATACCAGAGCAAATCCGTCCAGGACATCAAAAAGACTTCATAAACATTTCAACAGTTCGGTTTTTATCGCTGAGGCAGAAATAGGGAAGCAGGGAAGCAGGATATCAAGGCAAAGCAGTTGTGCGCTAATGCTAATCCAGACCGACGTAACTAAGCGGTCTGAAAAATATTTAAGGAGTTGCTGAATATTTCATGCTTTCCGTAATGGATACGCTGGTCGGCAAGATGTCCTACGTGCTTTCTGCTCCTTGAGCAATATTTCGTAATCGTCTCTGTTCGAAGGATTAAAATTATGCCGGCAGAACAACAGTTACATTCAAAGGGACAACAATTTAACGTCAGTAATATGGAAAAGCTTCTGATTAAGGCAGGTTTTCTTTTATTCGGAAGTGGGGACATTTTGAGATGGTGAAGTTGTTCTATCTAAATATAAATGTACAGAGTTCAGTCTCAAATTTCTTTCGTTCTCCATATTCCGTTACCAATATAACTGATTGCTATTAACATGTTCCTGAAAATCACAAGTTCACCCTAGGTGAAGGTGGAGGTGAGGGTTGTTAACCAAATGTACTCGGGTCTTTACAATCTTTAATATCTGATAAAAACTTGTGATTCTGCCTCACAAAGCGATGAGTAGGTTTCTCATTCCATTCCTTCAATGAGATATATGGTTTCATTTCCCACCCTTTGGGTTAGATTGCCTGGAACTTCACCTCAATAAGAAATATAAAAACATAATCATTCCATGGAAAACTTGAAACTTGGAATTATAAGTTTGCATAAGGTAACAAAACGTTTCTCCTTCTTGTCCCGGAAAGAGGCTCTCATCATCCCCATACACAAAAGTAGCGATCGTAAGTTTACTGGTTATTCACCTACTTTGGCCAACACATAGTGAAAGAGCAACACGGCTTCGTTAACCGTTGGTCCACTGCCTCTAACCTGCTTGACTTTACCAACTTTTTCGCCAAATGTTTAAATTCTCGGCGAGAAGTGCATACCATTTATACTGACTTCGGTAAAGCGTTCGACACTGTAAATCACAAGATACTTCTATCCAAACTCTCGAGTGTAAACGTTCCCATACCACTTGTTTTATGGCTTGCCTCTTACCTTTCCAACCGATCCTGCCGTGTCTCTTTTGACGGCTGTACTTCCCGCTCCCCTTCTCTGAAATCCCACAGGGATATATTCTGGGTCCTTTGTTATTTTTATTTTTTATTAACGAGCTTCCTCCCCTCCTTACTTGTCCCTGTTTTCTCTATGCAGACGACCTTAATCTGTTTTCCGCTATATCGTCGCCTATGGACTATGTTTCCCTTCAATCTAACCTGGACACTCTGGTTCGTTGGTGTTCGAGTAATGGTTTAGCGATAAACGTCAGAAAGTGTCACTCTATGTGCTGCTCCCTAAAATCCTCACCCACTTCTTTCTCCTACACTCTTAACGGACATTATCCTGCTTAAATTCCACTCAAAACCTCGGAGCCGCTTTCGACAATAAGTTCCGCTTTGACATCCATTGCCTCTTTGTCATCAATCGAGTAGCAAAATTGCCAGGCTATATACTTCGCTCCTCCTCTGATTTTGACTTAGCTCTTTTCAATTTCCTCGTGAGGAATGCCCTCGAGTATTGCTCTGTGATCTGGTCACCCTCCCGCAACTGTGATTGTCTTGCCCTTGAAAATGTGCAATGTAAATTTACCTGTTCCTCTTCTTTAAGAAAAGCTTCCCTCGTGTGGACTACCCCTCCCCCATCCGCTTTCTGAACCTTACCTTCCTACAACAGCGTAGATCCTATCTGGATCTATGCACATTTTTTAAACTTTCCTCGGGTCTGATGGACTGCTCCGCCGCTGACGACATCACCTGTCGTCCTGCGTCTTATAACACACGTAGCGCAGACATTTTCAACGTGCCCTTCGCAGAGCTCGAAGTCTACTTTAATTCCCCGATTCCTAGGCTTTGCCGAAATTACAACGCAGAACAGCTTCTGTGCCGAGTGTGATGAAACCTCTATACACGTTCTGGGACAGTGTCCGGCACTTGTTCAACGTAGTTCGAGGCAACCAGATACAAAGCTGAAAGATCTGGAAGTAGGGAATATACTAAAATTTCCAACGGTTATAGACTTGCTTGAGATACTATAATAAATAGGTGCTATAACCAGCAAAAGACTTCCCCAGAATGATAATTAGTAATAAATGTCGGGTCAGCTAGGTTTTTGATTGTGACGTCAACGCTTGACGATGCTTTTTTATGTGAGATGGTAGGGCGATGTTCTGCAGTCTGGTGAATCATTGGAATAGTCTCAGTTAAACTGCATATGAAACCCTATGAAGGGGTAAGGAGGCCTTCAGTTCAGATGAATGCACAAGAAAGAAAGATGAGTGTCCACACGATGACGGTCTTCTCTCCTTTCTTAGTTCCTGGACAGTACTGGTTGAGGGAACCTTGAAGTTTAGCGGGTTTTTGGCGGACTTGCTTACAAAATGTTAATGAAATGTTAATAGAAAATCAGTAGATTATTTGCGCTGCGTTACGCAGACCAATTGTCATCTCCGTAAACTCAAACATGGCGAACGGTATTGTGACGGCTATTTTCGGAGATGAAAGAAGAAATGAAAAACCTTGGACAAGTCAATCTTTGGAAACACGCATTGATTTCGTGAGTTTATGGTAACATTTCCGATATGTCACATCGGATACCTATTCGTGGACGGCACAGAGTTGACGGAGGTAGCCACCGCACGGGCACTACCATCCTTTTTGAGGGCGAGGTGTAAGGTGCTTGCCCACGGAGTCATGGATGGCAAGCAGTAGCCTTTGATAATTAAGAATTGAAACTCCTAGTTTCCCATAGTTGTAATGAAATTTCGTTTTCCTTTATTAGGAGCACATGTGCTTATCGTAAGGTTTGTAAGCCTAGCGCGACGCTGTGAACTAGAGAAAGGTAAATTCGGTGCTAGCATGCTTCCTCGCGGGACACGGTCGATACGGGAAGTGCCCGCATACCCTAACCCAATGTGTGACTATCGTGCCAAGGGCTGGATACAGGAAGTACTTTCATACCTCCAGCCAAGGTGTGACTAAAGTGTCGAGGGCTAAGTGGTCACAGGGGTTAAAATGTGACCATGAACGGAAGAAGTCTGGATATCAGGCGACCCCTAGTTTCAACTAGCTTTGTCTCGGCAAAAGGTCGACTTATTTTCCCCGGTAAAACAAAGGCTATCACAGCCAACTATTAAGAAACTAAAAACTTAAAAAACAAAAACAGAAGAATTCACCAGCACTTTGATCATGACATGATTATGATCCAACCCTGAGCAAAGGGGCAACCCTGAGCTTTTCGAGGGAGAACCTTCGTCTAGACTCAGATCCGCCACTTATTCAAGTGGGAACCAGTCCTTAATAGACAAGCCGAAGCAGTCCTCTTTTGTCAGCTTTCCTGACCCCGGGCTACAGTCGACGACACCTGCTGAAGTTAAAGTCTTATCTACGGGTAAGCATCTGTTTCCGGTCAGCACAAAGTCTCCGGGCAAACGGCCTTCGGGGAAAACAATACCTCCGGACAAAAAGCCTTCGAGCAAATTGCCCTAAGACAAACCACCTTCGGGCAAAAGCCTCCGGGCAAACCGCCTCCCGGCAGACCGCCTTTGGTCAAAACATAACAAAGGGTTGTGCCAATGTTGAAGGGAAAGGATCGTCTATGCATCTGCGACTAAGGGCAAACCAAAGCGGCAGCGGTATTCTAATCATCCCAACTCTTCGGCTCAAATGGCTATAAAGAAGGCTCGGCCGACAGTGGCTAAGTTTTCATTTGCAACCAAGCCGATGAATAGGTCTTGCATGACAACACTAATCCTTCCAGTTACGATACAGAGCAGTCAGAGCAGCTTAGAAGGAAACTCTTAATGTTACCGATAAATTTTTCCGACGAAAGCACAAACGAGTGGCTTAGGCAGTACTGCTCCCCCTTCAAAGATCTGTGGGATGGTGTGTAACTAACCCTGAAAAGGATTTCCGAGCTATCATCGTTTAGAAAGTGCTTTCTCTGGCTTTCAGAAGAGGAACGTAATGGTGCTGAGGTCCTGGAATAACTTAGAGTCCAGAATAACCTCAACGCCTCTATCTGGATGCTACTAGGTAGCAGAGCAGGGGGAATAGCCGATGGGCCGGGAACTTTGCTCGTTATCGACGTTCCTGAACTGGATATTAAGAAAGTTCGATAAATTTTCAGCATTATAAGGCGGCGATTGCACTTATCAGTCTTTGCATCAATAGCTGCAGCTACCTCATACAAGAAACATGGACTGTTGGTGAGGAAATTAGGGGCTTAAGCTTCGGACATGATGACTTGCTGTATGCCAATGGAAGTGATAGACCCCGCACCTGCAGTGTGGTTTTGAAATACCTCCAAATTATCTTGGTTAATGACCTATATAATGGCGACACCACAACAATCAAATTGACCATAAAAAGCCAACAGGGAGATAAGGAGATCATATGGTGCTCTGCTTATTTGAATTATGACGTAGATTAAGTTCCTAGTGTTCATAGGAGCTAACTAATATGCCAAAATTAAAGGTATGTGAATAATAGCAGGATGTGTTGTAAATGCTCGTCATATATTCTGGGGAAGTTCCAACATCAACGCGAGATAGTCGAGACTACTGGAGTGTCTGGTAGGAACCGAATTGCAGATCTTCAATTTAGGTAATGAACCCACATTCTTCAACATGGTCAGACCAGAGGTCATTGACATCACGGTGGCATCCCCTGACATTGCGGCTCTTGTCGAAGAATGGAGACTGTCAAACCATATCACGCTCTCGGATAACAGGCTCGTTGATTTCGTAATTGGCATGGATCAACCTCCATCTTGGACGATGTACAAAACAGAACTGAGCCCGATCGAACCCGATGATAACAATCACTATAAGAGGAGCCTTCGAAAAGAGCTGTCCACTTATGATGCCAAATGTAAAATGCCACGGTGGAACTCGGAGTTGGCGAAGCAGAGGAGAAATACAAGGGTGCTCCACAAGCGAGCTCTAAAGTCTGCTTCGGCCGCTTGCTGGATTCGGTACAAAGAGGCTCAAAAAATTCTAAAGAAAAGCATAAGGACGACCAAACGATCATCATGAAGACGTTTTTACAAATAGGCCAACTGTCTGAGGCAACCTCAAAGCTAAAGTGGGTCCTTTCCAAAAAACGTAGCTAGCAGTTGTGTTATCTACTTTTACAGTGCGGGAGGCAGTGCACGAGGTATACAGAAAGCGATGAACGAAGGCAAACCCTTTGCTTGAAGTCCATTTTGCAGGCAGCATCCAAAATCTCATCTCTGAAATGGGAATTTAACTCCTTCCTAAGTGGTCACTTCACTGTAGGCAACACGCTTACTAGAAAGCGGAGACAGCACTCTATGAGCTAACGGCCAAAATTGAGAAGACAATGTCCGATAAAGAATACGTCTTAGGTGCATTTATAGACATGGAAGGTGCCTTAAATTATGTCTTATTCACGGCGATTGTTAACGCGGCAAGACAGCATGGAATCGATCCGATCAGTAGGATCCTCCACATGCCAGAGTGGAGAAAGATCCAC